>NC_086452.1:116332392-116647392 GCF_028390025.1 Pseudophryne corroboree | reverse complement strand
TGATAGGCAGTGCTCGAACCAACAATTCCCCCCACCCTGCTCCAACGCAGGCAGAGCTAGAAAGATAATGTGTCATTTTAATCATATGCATGAAATAACATCGACTTCAAGCAGCTTCATAAGCTCGTGAGTGGCAAACGTGCACAATCATTTCCAACATCTATCTCAGATTTGTCAGGAAATACATGGAGCATCCAAGCAATGTGATACTGTGTCCTTTTACAAAATGCTCCTAATCTTATCAGATCAGAGACACAGAGGATGAAGAGTCTACTGTCCAATAAGACTAGCCCTGGCGCCTCCATCGCTGACGTGCAGCTGGAACGATTATACCATTATGTATCATACTTTCATAAAAATATTTGCAGCTTACACCAGCAGTCGGTCTGGATTATACTCGCTGTTACAGAGTAATTCTACAAATGTAAGGAACATTTTAGAAATTGACACATCATGATTTCCAATAGTGTCATGTTCTGGTGGGTGTTAGAATCTTGTTATGCTAACAACAAGAAAATGCCTCAAAAGTAGATTTTTCGTTACACTGACTAAGAATGACAAAAGATATTTAATTCTACAGTAAGTATATTAGCTTGCCTCCACGCATCATATTAACCCATTGCTGTGATGGTTTCAGACAAAGAGGTATTTATTTGGGGGTAAAAAATAATAATTTTGCAACAAAAACTTTGAGCCAACAGGTTGTTCCAGTATCATCCATCTAAGGGTTTGTTTGTTTGTTTTGTTCCTTCATACTGACATCCTAGGATGTCCCACTGATAGGACGCAGTTAACACTGACATCCCGTCCATTGGGATTACATACGGAACCCCCACTGATAGTCAGTGTATTTTGAAATTTGAAATTTATAAACACACCACTTCAGCTGTTTTAAGATAATTAACCTGGATGCAACAATCATGTAAAAATATTAATATAGTGGAACGGGGCCATTTAATATATGTATGAAATATGTCCGCGTGGTAAAATCCCGATGTTCTCAAGTCTATGTCTTTCACTCTGTCAGCAAGGCAGGCATCTTGCATGGTGTCTCCCCACTTCCGGTGGGCGCACACATCCCAGTGCAGACCTGCAAAGTTCCAATGGGGTAAAGAAGTCTCTTCTGGACTCTCACAATGTCACATGTTGGTTTCCAGTACACAACTGGATAATGGGAGCTGTAATCTCCAGACAGTCCTGTTACCCAAGTTGATCACAGATCTCCATGTACCTCATTTGCTGCCCTTTCCGGTTTCAGTGCTGTCAGCTACTGGGTATTCCCTGTTCCGATTTGTGACAATAGCATAGCCAGATAAAGGGAGGGGTGCAGGGGGTACTGTAACACCCCCCTCCCCCCCATAGCCTAACCCTAACATACACATGCAGCCTAACTCAACCCCCCCCCCCCCAAAGACTAACCCTAACCTCCCCCCCACAGCCTAACCTCGCCCCACAGGCTAACCCTAATATGCCCCTGTATCCTAACTCAAACCTTCCGCCCCATAGCTTAACCCTTCCACCTGCAACCTAACCCTAATGTCCACAATCTGATAATGTCGTTGAGTTGCTTGTCAACATTTTAATAATATCAACGTCTTAACTTTTGACATTATGGTGTGAACCTCATTAATGTGGACATTTTGACTACATCCCAGGTGAACTCTACCCTCATGTTTTGCAAATGAGTATAGAGTCTCACTAATATTGTCTTGGGCCATTCGTGTTTTTAATCAGCCCTGATACTGGCTGGTAAAAGTTACTGTAGCTATTATTGTTTAATTACTGTCATTTTTTAAGGATTCTATTTATGGTTTGAATTTCAATGAAAGAAGTTTAGGCCTACCCGGTATCAGACAGTAACATTACAAAGCTCATAGTCACAAACTAATACATAATGGCACAATTCTTTCATAACTGTTTTTTTATAACTGTTTTTTTAGTCTGTTTATGACAACAAAAGTAATACATAGGAACAGTAAATAAATGCTTTCAAAAATACATCAAACATGCAAGAAAAGATAGGCACAGTGTTCATCCGCATTTAAAACATTCCAAACGTGACTGCGCGAAGTGGGCCCGATTCAGTTGCTGTTGTACGCAACTCGGCCGATGTTTTCTTACTTCGCATGTGTCTGTGAGGGTATTGCGATTGTGAGTGACAGGAAGACAGCGTATGGGGGTGTTAACTGGCAGTGGTTGGGTAAACACAGGCGTGTCATGGCCATTAAGATGGTGTTTTCTGGGTGTGTATAATTTAGCAGTCGTGATCTTACCTGCTACTGGAGATGCCTCTGCGTCCCTGGAGAGCAGCTCAGCCCGTGCGTCTACAGAGGCACTCAGACTCTCTGCATGCTCCGATTTGTTACAGTAGCATAGCCAGATTAAGGAAGGGGTGCAAGAATACTGTAACCCCCTCCCCCTTCTTCCTGGAATGAGCACACTGATTTCACTAGCTATCCCTCTTGTGCAGCAGCAGAACCAGGCAGCCAGAAAGCGAGCTGGACAGTACAGGCAGAGCCACAGGAGTATCGGGTTTTGGGGTCATTCCGACCTGATCGCACGCTAGCTATTTTTTGCAGCGCTGCGATCAGGTCAAAACTCTGCAAAACTGCGCATTAGTATGCACCGCAATGCGCAGGCGCGTCGTATGGGTACAAAGCGGATCGGTGCTGGGCAATGGATGTAACAAAGAATCCATTCGCACAGCCGATCGCAAGAAGATTGACAGGAAGAAGGCATTTATGGGTGTCAACTGACCATTATCAGGGAGTGGTTGGAAAAACGCAGGCGTGTCCAACCGTTTGCAGGGCGGGTGTCTGAAGTCAATTCCGGGATCAGACAGGCTGAAGTGATCGCAGCGGCTGAGTAAGTTCAGACCTACTCAGAAACTGCACAAAACTATTTTTGTACCGCTCGGCTGCACAAGCATTCGCACACTTTGAAAGCGAAAATACACTCCCCCATAGGCGGCGACTATCTGATCGCAGCAAAAAATAGCTAGCGAGCGATCAACTCGGAATGACCCCCTTTTATGAGCTACCAATGGAACTTCCCGACCAGAGGAGAGATAGGAGGGGGAGAGAGCTGTAAGTGACCCAAGGATCCCAGCTTCTCCTCCCGGTCTGGGTCCTGTGTTATCTAATGAGAGCATTCAGGTCTAGAGAGAGACACACAGAGACCTCCTGAGACTGTCCCAGTGTGTAAGTAGTAAAGAGGCTGCTGCTATTCTTGCATGTGACAAATAAATTATAGATCTTATTTTTTTACGTGTACATTAAGGTTGCTTAAGCTGTTTTTGTTCCACTACAGGAAAACCTTATAAAATAGTTGTCTCTCAATTAGGCGAAGCTATAAAAAGTATTAGTTAAAATCTAATTCACACCACTGGTTTCAATATAATATAAGCAATATCTAATATACCCCCCTTCCCCTGGGACTCTCTGTTGTAAGTGCCCCGGGGCCCCCCAAAAGCTTAATCCTAGCCCTGGACGATAGTAGGGATGCTGAGGACAATGTCAGCATCTTCTGATGCTGCTTCACTTGTCCCTGCTGGTCCCAATCTCACAAGCAGCCACTTAGTTATCATGCCCCCTTGCATTACCTTTTTAGTGCCAGGGTCTTCGCTCAGGAATTCCTTTACTCACTCAGGCCATCAGAATTTGGGCCATGGTTACCCATGTACTGCAGTTTCAGGTATAGACCCAACACTCCTTTATGGATACCTTTATGGGGTACTTGGGGAAGCTTTATGATGGGCCCACTCTTAAATCCTTTTCACCACGGGCTTCCTTTGTCTTATTTTTTCTGCTACCTACAGTACAAGTCCATCATGCTCTTGAGGCACAGTTTTAGGCTTCATCCCCTTTCATTCAGGACTCTTCTGTGAAACTATTCCTCTTCATCCTCACTTCCCATAGGACCTTTTCCTGTCTGTATTCTTTCATTTTGTTTGCTCATCACTCTGAAGGATTATTGCCATTTAGGCATAGGTGGGAATTAGATGTGGGTCCTATCTGTGATGAATTATGGAACTCTGCTCTGGCGTGCCCATGGATCCTCGCTGCCTGCATCAGATACAGTTGTTTATTTTAGAGGTCACACGAGAAGATGCTCTACTGGATATATATAGTAATCAATGTGTGATAAAATAAGAATTTACTTACCGATAATTCTATTTCTCGGAGTCCGTAGTGGATGCTGGGGTTCCTGAAAGGACCATGGGGAATAGCGGCTCCGCAGGAGACAGGGCACAAAAAGTAAAGCTTTAGGATCAGGTGGTGTGCACTGGCTCCTCCCCCTATGACCCTCCTCCAAGCCTCAGTTAGGATACTGTGCCCGGACGAGCGTACACAATAAGGAAGGATTTATGAATCCCGGGTAAGACTCATACCAGCCACACCAATCACACTGTACAACCTGTGATCTGAACCCAGTTAACAGTATGATAACAGCGGAGCCTCTGAAAAGATGGCTCACAACAAATAATAACCCGATTTTTGTAACTATGTACAAGTAATGCAGATAATCCGCACTTGGGATGGGCGCCCAGCATCCACTACGGACTCCGAGAAATAGAATTATCGGTAAGTAAATTCTTATTTTCTCTATCGTCCTAGTGGATGCTGGGGTTCCTGAAAGGACCATGGGGATTATACCAAAGCTCCCAAACGGGCGGGAGAGTGCGGATGACTCTGCAGCACCGAATGAGAGAACTCCAGGTCCTCCTTAGCCAGGGTATCAAATTTGTAGGATTTTACAAACGTGTTTGCCCCTGACTAAATAGCCGCTCGGCAAAGTTGTAAAGCCGAGACCCCTCGGGCAGCCGCCCAAGATGAGCCCACCTTCCTTGTGGAATGGGCATTTACATATTTTGGCTGTGGCAGGCCTGCCACAGAATGTGCAAGCTGAATTGTATTACACATCCAACTAGCAAAAGTCTGCTTAGAAGCAAGAGCACCCAGTTTGTTGGGTGCATACAGGATAACAGCAAGTCAGTTGTCCTGACTCCAGCCGTCCTGGAACCTATATTTTCAGGGCCCTGACCACATCTAGCAACTTGGAGTCCTCCAAGTCCCCAGTAGGCGCAAGACACCACAATAAGCTGGTTCAGGTGAAACACTGACACCACCTTAGGGAGAGAACTGGGGACGAGTCCGCAGCTCTGCCCTGTCCGAATGGACAAACAGATATGGGCTTTTTTGAGAAAAAAACCACCAATTTGACACTCGCCTGGTCCAGGCCAGGTCCAAGAGCATGTTCACTTTTCATGTGAGATGCTTCAAATCCACAGATTTGACTGGTTTTAAACCAATGTGTTTTGAGGAATCCCAGAACTACGTTGAGATCCCACAGTGCCACTGGAGGCACAAAAGGGGGTTGTATATGCAATACTCCCTTGACAAACTTCTGGACTTCAGGAACTGAAGCCAATTCTTTCTGGAAGAAAAATCGACAGGGCCGAAATTTGAACCTTAATGGACCCCAATTTGAGGCCCATAGACACTCCTGTTTGCAGGAAATGCAGGAATCGACCGAGTTGAAATTTCTTCGTGGGGCCTTCCTGGCCTCACACCACGCAACATATTTTCGCCACATGTGGTGATAATGTTGTGCGGTCACCTCCTTTCTGGCTTTGACCAGGGTAGGAATGACCTCTTCCTGAATGCCTTTTCCCTTAGGATCCGGCGCTCCACCGCCATGCCGTCAAACGCAGCCGCGGTAAGTCTTGGAACAGACATGGTACTTGCTGAAACAAGTCCCTTCTTAGCGGCAGAGGCCATAAGTCCTCTGTGAGCATCTCTTGAAGTTCCGGGTACCAAGTCCTTCTTGGCCAATCCAGAGCCATGAGTATAGTTCTTACTCCTCTACGTCTTATAATTCTCAGTACCTTAGGTATGAAAAGCAGAGGATGGAACACATACACCGACTGGTACACCCACGGTGTTACCAGAACGTCCACAGCTATTGCCTGAGGGTCTCTTAACCTGGCGCAATACCTGTCCCGTTTTTTGTTCAGACGGGACGCCATCATGTCCACCTTTGGTAATTCCCAACGGTTTACAATCATGTGGAAAACTTCCCCATGAAGTTCCCACTCTGCCGGGTGGAGGTCGTGCCTACTGAGGAAGTCTGCTTCCCAGTTTCCATTCCCGGAATGAAACACTGCTGACAGTGCTATCACATGATTTTCCGCCCAGCGAAAAGTCCTTGCAGTTTTTGCCACTGCCCTCCTGCTTCTTGTGCCGCCCTGTCTATTTACGTGGGCGACTGCCGTGATGTTTTATCCCACTGGATCAATACCGGCTGACCTTGAAGCAGAGGTCTTGCTAAGCTTAGAGCATTGTAAATTGCCCTTAGCTCCAGTATATTTATGTGGAGAAAAATCTCCAGACTTGATCACACTCCCTGGAAATTTTTTCCTTGTGTGACTGCTCCCCAGCCTCTCGGGCTGGCCTCCGTGGTCACCAACATCCAAAACTGAATGCCGAATCTGCGGCCCTCTAGAAGATGAGCACTCTGTAACCACCACAGGAGAGACACCCTTGTCCTTGGATATAGGGTTATCCGCTGATGCATCTGAAGATGCGATCCGGACCATTTGTCCAGCAGATCCCACTGAAAAGTTCTTGCATGAAATCTGCCGACTGGAATTGCTTCGAAGGAAGTCACCATTTTTTTTTACCATGGCCCTTGTGCAATGATGCACTGATTTTAGGAGGTTCCTGACTAGCTCGGATAACTCCCTGGCTTTCTCTTCCGGGAGAAACACCTTTTTCTGGACTGTGTCCAGAATCATCCCTAAGCACAGGAGACTTGTTGTCGGGATCAGCTGCGATTTTGGAATATTTAGAATCCACCCCTGCTGTTGTAACAGTATCCGAGATAGTGCTACTCCGACCTCCAACTGTTCCCTGGACTTTGCCCTTATCAGGAGATCGTCCAAGTAAGGGATAATTAAGACGCCTTTTCTTCGAAGAAGAACCATCATTTCGGCCATTACCTTGGTAAAGACCCGGGGTGCCGTGGACAATCCAAACGGCCGCGTCTGAAACTGATAGTGACAGTTCTGTACCACGAACCTGAGGTACCCTTAGTGATAAGGGCAAATTTGGGACATGGAGGTAAGCATCCCTGATGTCTCGGGACACCATATAGTCCCCTTCTTCCCGGTTCGTTATCACTGCTCTGAGTGACTCCATCTTGATTTGAACCTTTGTAAGTGTTCAAATTTTTTTAGATTTAGAATAGGTCTCACCTAGCCTTCTGGCTTCAGTACCACAATATAGTGTGGAATAATACCCCTTTTCTTGTTGTAGGAGGGGTAATTTAATTATCACCTGCTGGGAATACAGCTCGTGAATTGTTTCCCATACTGCCTCCTTGTCGGAGGGAGACCTTGGTAAAGCAGACTTCAGGAGCCTGCGCAGGGGAAACGTCTCGACATTCCAATCTGTACCCCTGGGATACTACTTGTAGGATCCAGGGGTCCTGTACGGTCTCAGCGTCATGCTGAGAGCTTGTCAGAAGCGGTGGAACGCTTCTGTTCCTGGGAATGGGCTGCCTGCTGCAGTCTTCTTCCCTTTCCTCTATCCCTGGGCAGATATGACTCTTATAGGGACGAAAGGACTGAAGCTGAAAAGACGGTGTCTTTTTCTGCAGAGATGTGACTTAGGGTAAAAACGGTGGATTTTCCAGCAGTTGCCGTGGCCACCAGGTCCGATGGACCGACCCCAAATAACTCCTCTTCCTTTATACGGCAATACACCTTTGTGCCGTTTGGAATCTGCATCACCTGACCACTGTCGTGTCCATAAACATCTTCTGGCAGATATGGACATCGCACTTACTCTTGATGCCAGAGTGCAAATATCCCTCTGTGCATCTCGCATATATAGAAATGCATCCTTAAATGCTCTATAGTCAATAAAATACTGTCCCTGTCAAGGGTATCAATATTTTTAGTCAGGGAATCCGACCAAGCCACCCCAGCTCTGCACATCCAGGCTGAGGCGATCGCTGGTCGCAGTATAACACCAGTATGTGTGTATATACTTTTTATGATATTTTCCAGCCTCCTGTCAGCTGGCTCCTTGAGGACGGCCCTATCTATAGACGGTACCGCCACTTGTTCTGATAAGCGTGTGAGCGCCTTATCCACCCTAAGGGGTGTTTCCCAACGCGCCCTAACTTCTGGCGGGAAAGGGTATACCGCCCATATTTTCTATCGGGGGGAACCCACGCATCATCACACACTTCATTTAATTTATCTGATTCAGGAAAAACGACGGTAGTTTTTTCACATCCCACATAATACCCTCTTTTGTGGTACTTGTAGTATCAGAAATATGTAACACCTCCTTCATTGCCCTTAACGTGTGGCCCTAATAAGGAATACGTTTGTTTATTCACCGTCGACACTGGATTCAGTGTCCCTGTCTGTGTCTGTGTCGACCGACTAAAGTAAACGGGCGTTTTAAAACCCCTGACGGTGTTTTTGAGACGTCTGGACCGGTACTAATTGTTTGTCGGCCGTCTCATGTCGTCAACCGACCTTGGCGCGTGTTGACATTATCACATAATTCCCTAAATAAGCCATCCATTCCGGTGTCGACTCCCTAGAGAGTGACATCACCATTACAGGCAATTGCTCCGCCTCCTCACCAACATCGTCCTCATACATGTCGACACACACGTACCGACACACAGCACACACACAGGGAATGCTCTGATAGAGGACAGGACCTACTAGCCCTTTGGAGAGACAGAGGGAGAGTTTGCCAGCACACACCAAAAACGCTATAATTATATAGGGACAACCTTATATAAGTGTTTTCCCTTATAGCATCTTTTTTATATATTTCTAACGCCAAATTAGTGCCCCCCCTCTCTGTTTTAACCCTGTTTCTGTAGTGCAGTGCAGGGGAGAGCCTGGGAGCCTTCCCTCCAGCCTTTCTGTGAGGGAAAATGGCGCTGTGTGCTGAGGAGATAGGCCCCGCCCCTTTTTCGGCGGCCTCGTCTCCCGCTCTTAACGGATTCTGGCAGGGGTTAAATATCTCCATATAGCCCCCGGAGGCTATATGTGAGGTATTTTTAGCCAAAAATAGGTTTTCATTGCCTCCCAGGGCGCCCCCCTCCCAGCGCCCTGCACCCTCAGTGACTGCCGTGTGAAGTGTGCTGAGAGGAAATGGCGCACAGCTGCAGTGCTGTGCGCTACCTTAAGAAGACTGAGGAGTCTTCATGCCGCTGATTCTGGACCTTCTTCTTGTTTCAGCATCTGCAAGGGGGCCGGCGGCGAGGCTCCGGTGACCATCCAGGCTGTACCTGTGATCGTCCCTCTGGAGCTAATGTCCAGTAGCCAAAGAAGCCAATCCATCCTGCACGCAGGTGAGTTCACTTCTTCTCCCCTAAGTCCCTCGTTGCAGTGATCCTGTTGCCAGCAGGACTCACTGTAAAATAAAAAACCTAAGCTAAACTTTTCTAAGCAGCTCTTTAGGAGAGCCACCTAGATTGCACCCTTCTCGGCCGGGCACAAAAATCTAACTGAGGCTTGGAGGAGGGTCATAGGGGGAGGAGCCAGTGCACACCACCTGATCCTAAAGCTTTACTTTTTGTGCCCTGTCTCCTGCGGAGCCGCTATTCCCCATGGTCCTTTCAGGAACCCCAGCATCCACTAGGACGATAGAGAAATATGTGTACTCCTGCTAAAGGTTGTATTGTGCGCTCTTGGATGTCACCTGTAGCCTCGGTATTTCTTTCCTGGGTTTCTTTGGTTCATGTGTCTGTCGTCCATGGAAAATATCTGTAAATTTCTCATAAAGCTGAGTCCAATTATGAGTGTGTTTGGGGTCGATGGTTACAATCCAATATTCCAGATGCCCTACTCAAGCCCCGTGATTATATATTCTCATCTTTCAACATTTTGTCCTTCCTATTCTCGCTTGATCACCCCGAATCACCTATGCTACTCAGAATTCCTTAAAATCCTCTAAGCTTATTAATGAAATACAATGCATTCCAATTAATAACAGTAAACAGCAAGAATATAGCCCTAAATATATGAGAATATATCGTTTCCCACCCCACCCACCAATAAAGTTCCCCTTATCACTTCACAAGTTTGTACTTGATCCACAGAACAATACTAGTTTCTTTTTCTTTTTTTCACAACATCCATTACATATTTCTAAAGGTTTATCAAACTGAACATAATTAAACAAGCTGCTCTCTGCTGGGCACCCATCTAGATTCAACACAATCTCAGCACCAACTCTTCCCCCACATCCTGCGGTATCTTTGCATTTTGACTGGAGGGCATTCTCATCCTTCTTCACAGTCTTGATGGCTGTGGAGCATCTTACTTAGCAGTCAGGTGCTGAATTTAAACAGTCAGGTGTTGTCATGGCAACTCGGTTGCATCTCATTGTCATGGAGACTAAAGTAAAAAAAAAAAACACATAATATACCTATAACCATATAATCTTATGCCACCTTCTCCCCCCACAAACTGGAAATTATACTGTTACGAACACAAGAGAGATGGTATATACATAGTGAAGTACAGTATAAATATATATATATATATATATATATATATATATATATATAGTGTGTATATTTATTTATTTATTTTGATTATTTTTACAGTGTTATAATGTAGACTAGAGTCAAAGATTGTTAGTGCAAGAGGTCTATCTATACACAATGCATACATAGTTTAATATGACCAGTTATGTACTTAAAATAGAGGTAGTCACATTGCGGACTGAACCAATATTTCTGAAAATGAATCCTAAAAGGAAACTGGGCGGGTTTATTTACTAAAGGTTGATTGTCATTGATTCCAATTTGATGTAAAATTATATCAATCGATGTTGCAGTGGAGTTCAGGTGGTGAATCATACATGGATGATTGTTTATATATGTTTTTAAATATTAGTAACTATGGGTTTTAGTTCTGGAAGCACAACATTGATTTAGACCAGTGGTCTCCAACCTTAATTGGGATGTGAGCAACTCTAGAAAAATAAAACCTCCTCAGGAGCTACTTAGGTTTTTTTTATTTTTATTTAAATGCTGTACTTGAATAGTTGCTGGCGCACTCTCAGTGTTAAGACTGGACTCGTGGGCAGTGGCGTAGCTATACATTTTGCACCCTCCTGCCAAAAAGGTTTCTGGCGCCCCTCCCATTGCTATATTAAAAATAAAGAATTAGCGTGCGCCATGGGCGAGTGTGCTCCAAAAAGAGGGTGTGGCCTCACTGCAAGGGGTGTGGTATTGCAGGAAATGACTACCTTATTTGCAACCTGCACACCCAGATATTGGCCACCACAGGAAAAAGAATCCTGATTCATGCCCGTTACAGTATTTGTCATTTTTCCTCCTTATGGTAATGCCCGTTACACATTATGCTACACACTGCAATGCCCGTGCCACATTATACCACACACCTTCATACCACTTACACAATATGCCACACACATAATGCGCATTACACATTATGCCACACACCGCAGTGCTTCTGACACATTATACCACACACCTTCATGCCACTTACACAATATGCCACACACATAATGCCCGTGATACATTATGCCACACACCGCAATGCCGTGATACAGTATGCCCCACACCGAAATGCCCATTATACAATGTATCACACACCACAATGCCCATTATACATTATGCCACACCCCGTAATGCCCATTACACATTTTATCACACACCACAATGCCCGTTATACATTATGTCACACACTGTAATGCCCAGTACACATTTTATCACACCACAATGCCCGTTATACATTATGTCACACACTGTAATGTCCATTACACATTATACCCCACAGCAAGGCTTCTAATTCATTTTAAATTACCTGCTCATTGTCAGGGGACTCATGCTCATTGCCAGGGGTTTCATGCTCTGGGTTCCATGCTTGTTGCCAGGGGTGTCATGCTCATTGCCAGGGGTCTTGTTGCCAGTGGTGTAATGTTAGTTGCCAGGGGTGTAATGCTCTGCGTGTCATGATCATTGCCAGGGGTGTAATGCTCTGCGTGTCATGCTCATTGCCAGGGGTCTTGTTGCCAGTGGTGTAATGTTAGTTGCCAGGGGTGTAATGCTCTGCGTGTCATAATCGTTGCCAGGGGTGTAATGCTCTGCATGTCATGCTTGTTGTCAGGGGTGTAATGCTCATTACAGGGGTGTAATGCTCTATCATACTCGTTGCCAGGGGTGTAATGCTCTGCGTGTCATGCTTGTTGTCAGGGGTCTTGTTGCCAGGGGTGTAATGCTCATTACAGGGGTGTAATGCTCTGCGTGTCATGCTCATTGCCAGGGGTGTAATACTCTGCGTGTCATGCTTGTTGTCAGGGGTGTAATGCTCTGCATGTCATGCTCGTTGCCAGTGGTGTAATGCTCTGCGTGTCATGCTCGTTACCCTGGGATCTGTCTATCTATAATATAATCCACAAGTTGTTCAGTCTCTGTTATGCGCAGTGTAGGCGTACCCTGATCAACACCCCACCCCCCACCTCCCCCCGCTAGCAGCTCCCACTGTTATAACTGATAGTAAACATTGAGGAAAGGATCCTCAATCTCACAGCTGTCTGTGTCTCTGCGAAAAGCCAGGGGCTGCACGATCCTCACAGTCCTCATGAGAGAAAGAGGAACAGGTGAATGACAGGTCCAAAATGCTTCTGTCTTCATCAGCAACAAAAACAGAACTAAGTGTGATTTTTCTAGAGCAGAGGAGATAACTTGTATTTCTTGGAGGTCTAATCTGGAAGTGCCGCTGATGTATTATGAATGTATTTACTTCTATTTGAATTCCATGTGGTGAAGCAGAAAAATGTAAACACCAGGGTAGATGAGGGAAGCCAAACATACTGAAGGCAAGGGCTTCCATAAATGTGTGGCTCATGCGTTAATGACATAAATAGCATGTCAGCATAGTCAGGGTCATGTATGGAAATGTTGGACTGTACTGGTTGTGGTACAAAGTTATGGATATCATCTCTACTAAAGGACTTCAGTGAATTTGAAGGAGAGGTGACTTTGGGGAAGATTTGGCAGGATGTCAGTGACCAGGACAGCTCAGTTTGCCAGTTTTCCAGGAGCAACAGTGTTGAAGGAGATGTCAGTGTGGAGTTTGGTGGAAAATAATCCTCAGCAAATGGTAATAGTGAGCGGGGGGGGGGGGGGGGGGGGCACAGATTCTGCACGTGGACCCTCCCTTGTCTTCATTCATCCCTAGTCACGGAGGCATTCTTCTGCTACCATGTTGGCCTTTATTTGAAACTGTGGTACTCCAGTGAACCTGACCATGAAATGTGAACGGTAGGGCTAGTTCAGACCTGATCGCTAGCAGGCGATTTTTGCACTGCTGCGATCAGATAGTCGCCGCCTACAGGGGGAGGATATTTTAGCTGTGTAAGTGTGCGAACGCATGTGTAGCAGAGCTGTACAAACAGATCTTGTGCAGTCTCTGAGTAGCCCAGGACTTACTCAGCCGCTGCGTTACATCAGCCTGTCTGGGACCGGAATTGACGTCAGGAACCCTCCCTGCAAACGCTTGGACACACCACCTGCGTTTTTCCAAACACACCCAGAAAACGGTCAGTTGCCACCCAAAAACGCCCTTTTCCTGTCAGTCTCCTTGCGATCGCCCGTGCAAATGGATTATTCGCACAAACCCATCGCTGAGCGGCGATCCGCGTGACGCGCCTGCGCGTTAGTGCATACGCATGCGCAGTTTAGACCTGATCACCCGCTGTACGAAAACGCAGCCTAGCGATCAGCTCTTGTGTAATTAACTCCTTGCTTTCAAAATACTTTTTTACTCTCATTTAATCAGGTGTTTGCATGTATTCTACCCGGGTGGTCTTCAGTTTGCCGAATGTCGGGATCCCGGCGCACAGTATACCGGCGCCGGAATCCCGACACCTGGCATATATTCTCCCTCGTGGGGGTCCACGACCCCCCTTGAGGGAGAATAAAATAGCGTGGCGCGCGTAGCGCGCCACCGTGCCCGTAGCGTGGCGAGCGCAGCGAGCCCGCAAGGGACTCCTTTGCGCTCGCCACGGTGTCGGTATGCCGGCGGTCGGGCTCCTGGCGCCGGTATGCTGGTCGCCGGGAGCCCGACCGCCGGCATACCATACTACACCCATTCTACCCACTACCTGTTCATGTGATCAGAGCACTAGCGGCTGCCTATTATCCCTAAATGTTCTCATTGTCTGGTTTGCTGTCAGGAATATTTATTCTCTTAATAAAGCGTAGCAGTTAATGTGATGCTGTAGTGTTGCTGTCATAGAGAGGAGCATCAGCAGAAGCAGGACAGAGGAAGTCTGACGGCAGGCACTAGGTTATTACCCTGCAGCCCTGGCTGAATTCTCTCTGTGATTTACCTCCCTTTATCTGGGATGTGACAGCAGCGTGATGTAAGCTTTGCAAATTGTTTAAGTACGGATGTTGCATTTACAATCCAGCCTGAGCACAGCTAGACACAACCTCTCTCTAATCTTTTATGTTTGGTAATAAATCCGAGTATCATTCAGATTGGAATAATCCCAATACATTAATTGCTTAGTGATGCTGTGAGGCCAGGTTTATATCAATGGGCACACAGATAATCTTACATGCATCCATATTTGCATGATAATTATTCAATTAAAAATCTTTATATCTCCTAATATTAAAAATGCACTCCAGGAATGTAAGACCCAGATTAAAGGGGGGTACACACGGAGCGATGTTCACTTAGGGGGTCATTCCGAGTTGATCGCCAGCTGCTTTCATTCGCTGTGCAGTGATCAGGCAAAAAATCTGCACTTCTGCACATGCGTATGAGGCGCGATGCGCACGCGCGTCGTACTATTACAACGAACAATGTCGTTTCTCACAAGGTCTAGCGGAGCTTTTCAGTCGCACTGGCTGCCGCAGAGTGATTGACAGGAAGAGGGCGTTTCTGGGTGTCAAATGACCGTTTTCAGGGAGTGTTCAGAAAAACGCAGGCGTGCCAGGAAAAATGCAGGCGTGCCAGGAAAAATGCAGGCGTGGCTTGGCAAACGCAGGGCGTGTTTGTGACGTCAAAACAGGAACTGAATAGTCTGAAGTGATCGCAAGCGCTGAGTAGGTCTGAAGCTACTCTGAAACGGCACAAAATTATTTTGTAGCCGCTCTGCGATCTTTTCGTTTGCACTTCTGCTAAGCTAAAATACACTCCCAGTGGGAGGCGGCATAGCTAAAAACTGCTAGCGAGCGATCAACTCGGAATGACCACCTTAATCTCTAAGCAATCTGACTAGATTGCTTAGAAATTAAGAACACATCGCTCCGTGTGTAGGGGTGCCGGCGGCAGCGATGCGTGGCCCCGCGCGACACTATTACCGGCTCTAGACTGGGCAATCTAGTGAGATCGCCCCCCGTCCGCCCCCTCGCTCAGCACACATCGCACTGTGCTGAGCGGGGGGGAGAGATGTGTGCTGACTGGTCTGTCATAGATCGCTCAGCACACATCTCCGGAAGAAATCTCCCGTGTGTACCTCCCTTAAAGGGCTGTATTCATGGCCCGATTTGGGGAGAGATGTGTGCTGAGCGAAACGCAGGAGGAGACGGGGGCGCTCATTTTACCCAGCGGGTGAAATGAGCGACCTGCTACATTGAGCCTGCATGCAGTCCAATCTAGCACCAGTGAGAGCAAAGCACGTGGCCACGCATCGCTATCGCTGTGGGGGTACACACGGAGTGATCACTGCTTAAAATCTAAGCAATCTAGTCAGCTTGCTTAGATTTTAAGCAGCGATCGCTCCGTGAGTACCCCCCTTAAGAGTGATGTTACATAGGCGCTTTGAACGGTCCCCGACCACCAGGATGCCGAACGCATCCCCTTTGAATGGTAGCACGTTTGCACACACACAAGCACTAGTGTTAATCGCACTGAGATGGTTCGGGACTGGGGAACGCTCGTGTGATGGGCATGAGCATTCTCCAGTCACTTCAATGTGTCAGACTCAGTGCAGAGCAGTTTCTGCACAATGCATGCAGCTGTATTTGTGTAGCTGCACTGTCCAAATCCATCCTGTGGGAACAGTAGTCATCAGCACATGTACCAGCACTTACCTGTTTCAGAGCTGAACTAAGGGGAACGCACAGGGGGTGAGTGCCACATATCACCCTCTTTCTGCTGCCCTTTGCAGTCCCATAGTGGGGACGGGCTGGGGGCCAAGTAGGGGCAGGCAGGTGATTAGTGTGGGTGGGCAGGGCAACAAGTACTGTAGGGGCGGATCAGATGATGAAGGGGATGGGGCAGTGCTGACAAAAGCGAGAGAGCTGGAGCAGTGGGGGTGGGCCCCTCATGTCTAAAGACTTAATCCGGCCGTGTCCTGGGTGCAAAAGAACTACCTGAAATGACTGCATCTTTGCATACGCTCAGCTCTGAATAGCTCACAATTCAGTCTGCATGCCCGCAGTAAGCTTATGCTAATTGCATACGTCCCTTTTATACCAGGTTACACCAAAGTGGTGATCCGGTTGACTTCCCTGAGACTGTGACTAGTCCCTGTGCATGCAGCTCTGAATCAGGCCCTAATAGCTTATTTTGAGTTGCACGCACCTGTGCCCGTTTCTACCCTAGGCCACCGGCAATGGCTTACCTATATAATACCAGAATTGGCAGAACTAAAATGCAAATCTATGCACCTGAAAGAGCAAGTCTATCTCTCCCACAGTTCTAGATTCCACAGACGTTTAATTATTAATATAGAGGTGTGTGTTTGGTGTTTCTTGCCCACTGGGTGCTAGGTATATAATAGAATACTTACTGTATATGTTTGAAATTACTTCAAAGTTTTTATATCAATGAAAAAAATGATAAAAACATATGATAAAAACATACAAAAACATGTACACAATGATAAAATAGTGGGTTGAGCATGCAACCCAATTAATATTGTCAGTGATACATACTCGGTGTGTGAGATTGGATCCACTAGGTGTGAAGAGCGGGGTGTATCCAAGGTGACACCCTGCTGGGCTCCAAAGTTTTTCACCGGTGGTAGGCAGATCCTTCCTGGTGGTAAATAAAGTCACTACTTCCTGGTGTTTTCGCCGACGCGTTTCGAGCTCTTTGCTCTTTATCAAGGCTTTATTTACCACCAGGAAGGATCTGTTTACCACCGGTAGAAATTATACATTTTTCATTGATATAAAAACTTTTAAGTAATTTCAAACATATCGGTATTCTTTTATATACCTAGTGCCCAGTGGGCAAGAAACACCAAACACACACCTCTATATTCATAAAATAGGGATTGCAGGAAAATCCCAGGTGTTTCAGACCCCAGGCAGCTAAAAGGTTACTGAGCACCTCCGGATTTCCAAAAACCGTACCCTTCTGCTCCTTTTAATTATTATTGGATCTGTTTAATTTATGTTGTTTAAGGATTAAGATTAGCAATGTAGTTAAAATAAAAAGACAATAAGATCACAAATATCCTTAGACAAAAGCACAAATATCAACGGACAATAATCCATTAAAATCCTGCTTTGCATTTTACAAGTTATTCTTACTAAATAAAGTGGTGGCAAAAATGATACGTGACCTTGCTGCAGAATCCACCAAGAAGACGTTGCCTGTCTATTGCACAGAATACTTGAGAACGTATGAGGCTTTAGAAATACACACACACACACACACACATATATATATATATACATACACCGAATCACTGTGTTTGAGTGGTTTGCAGAATTTTGGCGTGGGAGACAGTCCCTGGAAGATAAGAAGCGCTGTGGCCTCTGTCTGCCATCTCCGAAGACTACGTTGCTGCCATGTGGGCCATAGTTAAGGTGAACACCAGGGTGCACATGGGCCATTTAGAGAAGGAGATGGACATCTCATTGGGATCCATCCACTTGATACTCCATGAAAAGCTTGGCCTGAGCAAGGTTTCTGCACACTGGATGCCCTTCTCTATCATAACAATGCACCTGCCCACAACTCCAGGAAAATGGTAGATTTTCAGGCCCATGAACGCATCCAGGAGCTTTGTCATCCGTCGTACAGTCCAGACCATGCTCACTGCATCTTTGTACTCCCACAAATCAAGCACAAGATGCATGGGATTAGTTTTGAGTCACTGGAAGCTGCAATGGACACATTCATCCAGCATGTAGAAGACATACCTGCTTCGGACTGGTCCAGCTGCTTCACCAAGTGGTTTGAGCATATGCAACTTTGCATAGACTCCTCTGGCAAATACTTAGAAAAAATGTTATGTTCACTTTGTAAATATAACACTTTTTGTGGATCCAGAAACTTATTGCACACTCCTTGTATACAGAGTATATTAGGAATACACTGGGTGCCAGATATAATTATTTCATGATATATATTTACTGTTTCCATTTCCTTCATACATGTGGTTCTCTCCTCAGGTGCTAGAATACCCAGGCTACAAGGTGAGCTCACTCTGTGAGTAGCAGTCCTACTTCAAGTCAATCCCTGCCACATCCAGCAATGGCCTCTGGAACTTGTTGATGGTCATTGTACTACAGCCTCTTCAACACAAAGGGGTACTCTGATGGTATGAGTGGTATGTTGGGTATGAACACCTACAGTACTACCCCAAGCACAATAGTGACACTGTGGCCTTGATGTGGAGGGCCTTCACTCGCAGCCTGGTGCCATTGCACAGTTGGGATGGATTGAGGTTCCACAGCAGCATCACTGGAACCCCCACTTTGAGGAGAAGCTTGTGGGCTGGGATGCCAGGAGGGTTGAGGGTGTGGCGGAACTCCTTTTCTGCCTCTTCAAATGACTGAAGTATAGTGTGTTTTATGACGATAGCCTTGTCATTCTTGGTTTTCAGAATGGCACACTTTCACAGCCAGACTTATTTTTTTATATAAGCGATATAAGGGTATATGCTGGCTGTAAGGTCTGCTAGGATTGTCATCACTGAGCCTAGGCCTGTGGGGATGGTCACCCTTCCCTTTGACTTGTGATTCTCTCCATCCCCTATTTTGAGAAGGAATTTAGAGAATTGCCCAATGGAGACATCACCCCTCAAGTGAACCCTCATGTTCTTCCTGTGAGAAAGTTTCCAGATGAAGGGCCACAGATACAACGCCTTGATGCATGTCTTAACTTCTTCAGCTTGAGTTCCCCCCAGCACTTCTGGCAGTCTGCCAAAAGTCTCCAAGCTGCAGCATGGTGACACTCCCCATCATTCCATCGTACCCTTTTTCACATTTACCTCCTTTTTCCACCCTAAAAGGGTGAGATAAAAAAAACCTTTAAAACACTTTGTAAATATTTTATAAATGCACCTACAGATATGTCCTAATACATCATAGAAACATTGGCCCTCATTCCGAGTTGTTCGCTCGGTATTTTTCATCGCATCGCAATGAAAATCCGCTTAGTACGCATGCGCAATGTTCGCACTGCGACTGCGCCAAGTAACTTTGCTATGTAGAAAGCAATTTTACTCACGGCTTTTTCATCGCTCCGGCGATCGTAATGTGATTGACAGGAAATGGGTGTTACTGGGCGGAAACACGGCGTTTCAGGGGCGTGTGGCTGAAAACGCTACCGTTTCCGGAAAAAACGCAGGAGTGGCCGGAGAAACGGTGGGAGTGCCTGGGCGAACGCTGGGTGTGTTTGTGACGTCAACCAGGAACGACAAGCACTGAACTGATCGCACAGGCAGAGTAAGTCTGAAGCTACTCTGAAACTGCTAAGTAGTTAGTAATCGCAATATTGCGAATACATCGGTCGCAATTTTAAGAAGCTAAGATTCACTCCCAGTAGGCGGCGGCTTAGCGTGTGTAACTCTGCTAAATTCGCCTTGCGACCGATCAACTCGGAATGAGGGCCATAGAAACATAGAATTTGTCGGCAGATAAGAACCACTTGGCCCATCTAGTCTGCCCCTTTTTTTTTTTATATATTATTTTTTATCACTAACCTTATTTGATTCTTATTTCTTTGTAAGGATATCCTTATGTCTATCCCATGCATGTTTAAATTGCTCTACTGTCTTAGCCTCTACCACCTCTGATGGGAGGCTATTCCACTTGTCCACTACCCTTTCTGTGAAATAATTTTTCCGCAAATTTCCCCTGAACCTCACCCCCTCCAGTCTCAGTGCATGTCCTCGTGTCCTATTGCTTCTCTTCATTTGGAGAATGTTTCCCTCCTGGACTTTGTTAAAACCCTTCATATATTTGAAAGTTTCTATCATGTCCCCCCTTTCCCTTCTCTGCTCCAAACTATACATATTGAGATTTCTTAGTCTTTCTGGGTATGTTTTGTGATGTAGGCCATGCACCATTTTAGTTGCCCTCCTTTGTACAGTTTCTAATGTATTAATATCCTAATACATCTTTGCTGCAGTTGTTCCAAACAGCCTCTCTTCGCACGCCCGGTTGTGTGAGAATCTTCTAGCATCTGACATCTTCTTTGCTTCTTTTTTGTTGAAAATGCAAATTAGGATGCATGAGGAGACTGTTCTGATAAATTTGATATATGATATATGTCAAATAATATAGTCCCTGAATATGTATATGAAGTGCTACAATGTAACAGTCACAGTTTTTTCCAATAGATATATATACTGTATATATGTTCAGTGGCAGCTCCAGAGGCAGGGCTGCAGTGCAGTCCAAAATACAAATAGGGGAGCCACACCAACTGCCACCCCAAACACTGCTAAACATCGCGTCTGGGGCTTACTGGCAGTTGGTGTGACTGTTACTACCCTATTTGAATTCTGGACACCTCTGGAGCCGCCACTTTATATATTGTATATTTGTGTTGCGACTAAGATGCATTTTTGGTTAAAAAAAAGACACCCGACGTTAGCAGAGTTGCATGGGACCCGGCTGCTCATTCACACCAGGCATCTCACGCTGCATGGTGTATTTAGGCTAGATGTATGAGGACACATCTGTATATGCCAAAAAATAATGTTCTACCTCAACAAACAGAAGATACGAAGGGTTCTATAATTCACCCCTAACTCCAGATTTTCCCCTCTTGGGTTGATTAGAACATGATCCTGAATTAAGTTTCTCTGACGTCCTAGTGGATGCTGGGGACTCCGTAAGGACCATGGGGAATAGACGGCTCCGCAGGAGACTGGGCACACTAAAAGAAAGATTTGGTACTACCTGGTGTGCACTGGCTCCTCCCTCTATGCCCCTCCTCCAGACTTCAGTTAGATTTCTGTGCCCGGCCGAGCTGGATGCACACTAGGGGCTCTCCTGAGCTCCTAGAAAGAAAGTATATGTTAGGTTTTTTATTTTACAGTGAGATCTGCTAGCAACAGGCTCACTGCAACGAGGGACTAAGGGGAGAAGAAGCGAACCTACCTGCTTGCAGCTAGCTTGGGCTTCTTAGGCTACTGGACACCATTAGCTCCAGAGGGACCGACCGCAGGACCCGTCCTTGGTGTTCGTTCCCGGAGCCGCGCCGCCGTCCCCCTTACAGAGCCAGAAGCATGAAGATGGTCCGGAAAATCGGCGGCAGAAGACTTCAGTCTTCACCAAGGTAGCGCACAGCACTGCAGCTGTGCGCCATTGCTCCTCATACATACTTCACACTCCGGTCACTGAGGGTGCAGGGCGCTGGGGGGGGCGCCCTGAGCAGCAATAAAAACACCTTGGCTGGCAAAATAATCACAATATATAGCCCCAGAGGCTATATATGTGATAATTACCCCTGCCAGAATCCATAAAAAAGCGGGAGAAAAGTCCGCGAAAAAGGGGCGGAGCTATCTCCCTCAGCACACTGGGCGCCATTTTCTCTTCACAGTGCAGCTGGAAGACAGCTCCCCAGGCTCTCCCCTGTAGTTTTCAGGCTCAAAGGGTTAAAAAGAGAGGGGGGGCACTAAATTTAGGCGCAATATTGTTTATACAAGCAGCTTTTGGGGAAAATTCACTCAGTGATAGTGTTTATCCCTACATTATATAGCGCTCTGGTGTGTGCTGGCATACTCTCTCTCTGTCTCCCCAAAGGACTGTGTGGGGTCCTGTCCTCAGTCAGAGCATTCCCTATGTGTGTGCTGTGTGTCGGTACGGCTGTGTCGACATGTGGGATGAGGAAGGTTACGTGGAGGTGGAGCAGAGGCCGATAAATGGGATGTCGACCCCTGTGGGGCCGACACCAGAGTGGATGGATAGGTGGAAGGTATTAACCGACAATGTCAACTCCTTACATAGAAGGCTGGATGACGTAAAACAGCGGTGGGACAGCCGGCTTCTCAGACCGCGCCTGCCCAGGAATTCCCAGAATTTAGGTATTTGTGCGGGAAGCCTTTGTAAGCCAAAACCAAGTCGATATCTCATAATGTCACATCTATGCCTTTTTTTTATGGTGTTTTACAATACAAAAAGAAGGAAAATATAATGACAGTGATAATAAAAGTCATTTTCTTGACCTATTTTTCAGGATACACATGAAAATTAGAGAAAGCTTTTGATGTTCTCTTTTTCATTTTTATGTAGTTTGGAAGTGATGATACATCTGGATTACAGTGTTACACTGCAATATTTCACAGTTTGACCCCTTCAGTCTCAAAAAACTCATCTCATGGTCCATAAAGATTTTTTATCACTTACTAAAAATCCATAAAGATTTTATTACTGAACAAATATCCATAAAGTCAAAATATATATATTTTTTTATTTAGCAGATTTCCCGGAACCACAGTGTTTTACTACACAAAGAAATACAGCTCCTGTTTGGTTGTCCCATTCCTTTAGACACTGGATCGTGGAACAAAGGGATCTGTGCTCTCCCACTTAGGGAACCATCAGTATATCAGATGGTAGAATGTGCTATCATTTAAAGGAAAGAGAGGAATCCAGAACCTGTCTTGGTAAAGCCAGAAATAGAGGGGCAGATTTATTAAGCCTGATGAAGTGATAAAGTGAAAGGTGATAAAGCACCAGCCAGTCAGCTCCTGTCATTTTTCAGACCCGGCCTGTAACATGGTAGTTAGGAGCTGATTGGCTGTTACTTTATCACCATGCAATTTATCACTTCACCAGGTTTAATAAATCTGCCCCAGAGTCTTTTATGAGGAAGATTCTACCAAGTGAAAAATCAGTAGCATTTAATTGAAATGGCTTCAAAAAATGTAAATGTTCATCACAAGTATGGTTGAACGGTTCTGATGTCATAGTGGTGAATAGGAATACATCAACTTGTATTTGGCATGTGGAAAGAAAGCATAAACCTGTTACACATTTCACAGGTGCTCGCTTGCTCTGACCACTGGTCAAGATGGTATTTTTAGTAAATTATTGTGCTCTAATTTCCATGTTGGAGCATGAATCGCTGTGCGGTTGAAGTTGGATAGTTGCGTCCACTCTGTAGGCAGACCAAAGACCAATAGCATGCCCAGTAACCAATCACTTTCTCTAATGCGTGAGTATGTTGAATTCTTGGAGATCCATGCGCATTGCGACTTGCATGTGACTCAGAATCAGCTCTCATATTCAAAGTAGATCAGTAGGGCCACGATTCACTGGTATCTTCCGTATGCTCTATGCTCAACCAACTGCTCATCTAACTATTAATGGTGTTAATTCCTCTTCTTTAATTTTACAAAGAGGCACAAGACAGGGATGTCCCCTATCCCCATTGCTTTTTAATCTTGCCCTGGATCCCTTGGTCCGTACATTTCTTAGTGATATAACATGGAGAGGCATTTTTGTTGGACCTCATGAGATTAATGTGTCGGCCTTTGCCGATGACCTGCTTCTCTATTTTAGTGATCCACAAACTGCCTTCCCTTCGTTATTGTCCACGCTCCAACTGTTTCATGATGTCTCAGGGTTCTTAATTAATGTTGTTAAAACTGGAGCTCTGGCTTTGCATGATGAAGCCAAATTGGTTTGGGGGTCTAGATTTACCTTTCGCTGGGCTCGGAACTTTCTTACTTATCTAGACCTCCGTATACTGTGTAAACCGGAAGACCTCTATTTAGTAAATATGCCCTTTTTTATTGGACAAATGCTGGCTGACTTTGAAAAGTGGAAACATCTTCCGCTTTCCTATTTGGGACACTGACATTTATATAAGATGATCTCCTTCCCTCATTTGCTTTATCCAGTCCAGATGCTTCATCTTATCTTTTTGAAGAGCGATGCAAAAATTATCGACACCGCTTTATCCAAATTTATTTGGGCTGGGAAACGCCCCAGAATTTGTTTGTTCAAATTACAGCAGTCATTATCTTTGGGTGGTATTAACCTGCCCTGCATACAAGACTGCCTTGTTGGCAAATTATAGGTTTGCTCTGGACTGGATCGGGGGAAGCAACGCTTATACTATATATGCCCTGGATCAAACATTTAGCCCTGACTGTAATTTGGTGACCTTATTACATAGGTCTCCCACTTCTCTCCCACCCCCGATCAAGACTAACCCCTTGCTTAATACCCCTTGTTATGCCTGGCGTTTACTGCGGAAATGACATGCACTTTCATCGTCTCAAACCTCATTCCTCCCATTACTTCATAATTCTGATTTTCGCAATGGTGAGTCGGATGGCGTGGTTGAGTCTTGGTACCTTCAGGGATTATGTTTGCTACACCAGTTTTTAGATAAGGATTGCTCCTCTATTCTCTACCTCTCATTACTCCAAGAACATTTCCCTGGTTTGCATTTTCCTCTATTTATCTATTTCCAATTCCGTAGTTACATCACTAAACTCAGAGCCGGCCCTAACCAATATGATGCCCTAGGCAAGATTTTGGCTGGTGCCCCCTAGCACCACCGCTAGTTCCGCCTCTGACCCTGCACCCCTTTCCCAGCACCATCACCCTCCACCCATAGCAGTCCTTTTTTTTCTTCCTACACACTGTAATTTAAATAAGAACAGTGTGCACATTCGGCGCACAGACCAAAAAGGGCTGTGTTTTTGCTTGCAAGGGGTATGGCCACACAATAATACCCCCAATTCAAATTATGCCTCACAGTAGTGCAACTTTATTCACAATTTATCATGCGATAGTGTCCCTTATTCACATTACATCCACTTTACCTTATATACATTACTCCTCACAGTAGTGCCCCTCATTCACATAACATCATACTGAATTGCTCCTTATTCACATTACACCACACCATATTGCTCTTTATTCTCATTACACCACACCATATTGCTCTTTATTCACATTAGACCACACAGTGTGCCCTTTCTTTACATTACGCCACACAGTAGAGCACCTTATACACATAATGCCACACATAGGTAATGCATTTATACACATAATACCACACAGTAATGCCCCTTACACATATGACACACATTATTAATGTCCTTATAAACATAATGCACCCTACACATTTTGCCAACCCTTATTAATGCCCTTATACACATAATTTCCCTTACACATATGCCGCACATTAGTGCCCTTATACACGTAATGACACACATAGTGCCCCTTACATATATGTTACACATTATTAATGTCCTTATACACATAATGACACATATAGTTCCTGGCATGAGTCAACTGGCAGCTCTGCTAACGTCAGGTGCCTACTTTTTATGAAAATGCATCTTATTTGCATTGCTATGTCGCTAGGATGCACAAGCAGCTTCTGATGATTAAAATGATATGCGGCATGCCTATATACTGCGTGAGACTGTGGCTGTATCTGCATACGACATGCTACACACAGAATATAGTCATGCCGCATATCATTTTATTTAGCACAAGCTGCTTGTGCCCCTAGGCATACCAGATGCCCTAGGCAATTGCCTAGTTTGCCTATGCCTAGGGCCGGCTCTGACTAAACTGCTGTCTCAATGATCAATTACCGATAAGTCCAATGTGTTGGACTCTACAGCACAACACAAACCTGGTTTCCCCTTTCCTATATCCCTTATTTATATGCACACTAGGAGGATATTGGATATTTCTGCCCTTACTACGGGCATGGCCAAATGGTCTGTTACCTTTCCCGATATCCTTTTGAAATCTATTATCACATCCTGCAACACCCTGAATAAACAATTGGTTTCTGCTTCATATGCAGAGATGAATTACAAATTGCTTCACAGGGCGTATTATACTCCCAGACTTCGCTTTTTAACGGGTGTTTCTGATAATTCTAACTGCTTTAAGTGCTCTATGCCAGAAGCAGACATACAGTAGTCCACTGTATGTGGTCATGTGATTAAGTACAGTCCTTCTGGAATACTGTGCAATCCTATATTAACAACGAATTGTGTATTCCTTTTACAATTAATATGGCCTGGGCTTTATGGAACCACTACCCTTCTTCTGCTTCCGTTCCCATCTCTAAAAGTAACCGCCTTCTATTAGCAAGAGTGGCGGCTGCATAAAAAAAAACTATCCTATCACAATGGATTACATCTGAACCCATTTCTTTTTCTCTTGTGATTCCTCGCCATCTTTATTTGTACCAGATGGATTGGACTGAGTGTTTCCTAGATGTCGAATCCAAAGCGCGGAAGTTTTTTTGACATATGGCTTCCTTATTTTCTCACCCTACCATATTTGACTAAAGAATCAATACGGAGGGCTGTCAGACTATCCACCTGGTATAACCTAGAGGTCCTGGATAAGGGCGCAACCCACTTTTAAAAATTGAAATTTTTTATTTTATTCTTCACTTTAATTTTGCCGGAATCTTGCTCTATGTCATTAACATGTTTGTTTTTCTATATACAGTATGTCACTGTTCAATTGTATACCGATACATCTTTTGATTCCTCCATTTCACCCCCCTATGTGGCCTATTGACTTGTACTCTGTATCGTTTTCCTTGCTGACTCATGATATACCGATTTTGAATGCGTTTGCTTAGCCTGTGATTACAATGTATATGTTTTAGAATAAAAAACATTTTAAAAAAAAGTAGATCAGTAGTTACAAGAATGTGTTACCAGTACCACCATACAGCTTATATTTAGGACATGTCTAATATATTAAATACTAGTAATTTGGACCTGTGAATTGACATAATTATTCTCCTTATGATCAGTTTTTATATAATTAAAAAGGGCACCATTTAACAACGAACTTTATTATCACGGCATATTTAATTTAGGGCGATATGTGGAACATCCCGCCACACATTTCGCCGTCACTAATCGTATTTGCACTAACATATGTGATTAGTATCGCAAACGGCAGCTCTTCCGATAAGATGACCCGGGAGTCCTTCTGCCCATGCTCAGTGATGCGGCGGACACAGGGGATGCTGGGAGGGATCCGATTGGATCCCTCGGAAACCCAGCGGCTGGGTCTTGCTACATACAGGAAATGCGGTAAAACCCTGAAAACTGTTGTTTTACTGTATGTTCCCGTTAGTACATCCCGCCATTAATTTAGTATTATAGTGATACTAACAAATATGTCATTGGTATTTAACATTACATAGCTTTTGGCAAAGCCCAGTGATATCCCCCTCCTCCCCGGGGTTATGTCTCATTGTTAAATGGGGCACTTTACGTGTTATATTGGAAGCCTTCTATTTGCAGAGGATGAGATCTGCAATGGGAGCTCTACTATACCAACCTCTATATGTGCCTGTAGGAGGTTCTAGCAATATTGCCTGAGAGTCCTCTGTGGGTAGACCGTTTACATAGATAATATTCTTTTCATATGGAAAGGGAAAGTGCATTCAAACTTTTTTTTTTACATCAACAAAATTCATTGCAGTAGTAATCATTTGAATACAATATGTAGGCAGCATGATGACACAGTGGTTAGCAATGTATACCTTACATTATGATCATGGATTATGTTCACACCAGGACTATCCCCGTCTTTGTGTGGGTTGACTATCCCCATCTTTGTGTGCTCTAGTTTCTTGCTACAGTTCCCAAACATATTGGTAAATTAATTAGCTGCTCCTGAATCCTAGTGTGCGTCTGTGCGGCAGAGACTTAAAACTGTAGCTTCTTTGATGCACTGTAAGGGCCAGTGTAATATGTTACTACTACAGTATATACAAAAGGTTAATAAATAAAAGTTATTATAGGCTATCATCTATCAATTTGGTATTTGGAGAATGGATCTTTAATGAACTTGCAATCTTAAAAAGAGAGAAGCGTTTCATTTTCTTACTCAAAGCATACATTAGTTCTCAAATTGCATTTAATTATTACTTTGCTCAGTATGTGCTTGCTATTCAGTTTCTGATAATTCCTTATTACTACCATTTAAATAGACTCAGAAGTTGTTTCAGAAGTTGCAAACGTATTGTTTGTAACTAGCATTACAGTGATTCTGCTGCTAAATTGTTTCACTGAACTCCAATTTAGTCTTGGTCTGTTTCTATACTCTGCTTTCTTTCTTGGTTGGGTCTAACACCAGTCCTATTACTTCAACAGCTTGTTTTCAATCCTTTGCAGACTATGTAGGACAGGTGCTACACAGAGGCAGAACTCTGGGAGGCAACGGAGTCAGCTGCCGCCGGGCTACTGCTTTGAAGGGGGCACCTCTCCTCCTGTTCCGTGTGTTCAGCGACATTAATCAATTAAGTTAATTGACAGCAGCCGGTATATCTTTTCCGTAGCCGACTTCCCCACTAGTCACTGCACCTTACAAATTACACCCTCTTTATTATAGATATACTGGAAGCAGACCTTACTGATGAAGCTATTTGCTCCTATAAAGGAAACATGAGAATTCTAACTATGTGAAGTTATTTCTCTGACAATTACACGTAACTTCATATAGTTAGAATTCTCATACTTCCTATGCAAGAGCAGATATCTCCATCAGTAAGGTGCATGCTACCAGTGTAAAAGGTTGTGGGTTCTAATCCTGGATAGGACACTTGCAAATTAATTGTCAGAGAAATAATCAGCATTGTGACTGAGCAGATCTATGTAGTGTGTGGTTGGGGCCCTACATAGATCTGCCTAGTTGCAACGGTTTAGTAGTAGCTTCATATAGTTAGAATTAGAGATGAGCGGGTTCGGTTTTACTCGGTGTTACTCGGATCTCAAAATGGCATCTTATTGGCTCACGGATGATATATAGGGGGGGGGGGGGGTGCACCAATATTTTTCTTGCCTCCGGGCAACTGGGATTAACTTACGCCACTGGTGCTACAGCCTTGTTTCCTGAAGTCCACAGCTACTGTACTATGACTATGGCTACTAGTGTGCAGTCTTCAGACGTTGTGTGCTACCAGTGTGCAAACCTCAGATGCTGTAGCACTTGTTACCAGTGTGTTATCCTCAGCC
Source organism: Pseudophryne corroboree (assembly GCF_028390025.1). Lineage (NCBI taxonomy): Eukaryota > Metazoa > Chordata > Amphibia > Anura > Myobatrachidae > Pseudophryne > Pseudophryne corroboree. Next base: position 116,618,152 of record NC_086452.1, on the reverse strand, counting down.
CCCACATGTGATCCTCAGCTCCTGTGACTTTTGTTACTAGTATGCTCCTGTGTGCATCCCAAGGAACAGCATTTTCAAGGCAGCTGCTTCAGTTCCACTCAACATCAATTCAAGTATTGTATTATATACCTTGTGGTTTCACTGTTGCAGCTACACCAGCAGTGTGCACTGTATTTGTGATAGGCCAGTCCATAAGCTAATTGTCTCATCTGTTCAGCTATGTAGACAAAACTGATTGGACACTGACACCAAATAGATCAACAAGATTTTATTGACATCAGTTCTTTATAGAGCCACCATGTGCAGTGACGACTGCAGACACCCTTCTTGCCAAACTGTCCACAAGTTCCTGGACAGCAGCAGGCGGTATGTTTTGTCATTCCGCTTAAAGTACAGTGACCAACTACAACACTAAAGATGGTCGAGTCAATCTAGAATGCACCAGTCGCTCCAATATGTCCCAGAGGTTCTCAATGGGGTTAAGGTCTGGACTCTCAGCTAACCAGTCCATCCAGGTTACCAAATTTTTGTCTGTATACCAGTCCTGTGTCACCCTGGAAACATGACATCATGCAACCTACAATGATCCCCTTTTCAAACTTAGATCCTACCAGCAAGCCATTTAATTAGCAAATTATCTAATCAGTTCCCCTCTACCCGTTATATATATCTTCACGAACATGCGTCTGCTGCAGGAGCACACCATTTGTGCGGGTTGGGGGTGGGGCATTGGGCAACCACTTTTGTCTACATGGTATAGTTTAATGTACCATTTTTTCATAGTAACATGTAAACTAAGTATTTTACAGAATATTTGTTATTGAGGCTGGGACAGTACAATTACACTCCAAAGTAATGGAAATGATCACTTGCAGTTATTATTGTTAGGGTTCGAGCTCTTTCCCAGCAAAGCAAGAAGAAACCTTTTGCTGCGCCTGTGTTTATCAATTAACTAATCAATCTCAAATGGAATGAACCTGGAACTGATAGTGTGGAAATACGTCCGCCGCTATAGGGAGATATGCAATACTCCTATGGATTTGGACAAGTATAAAAATTAATAGAGGCGCTCATATAATCCACACACCATGTTTTCACAGGTTCAAAAAACAACCAAAGAATCAATTAAATAAAAAAAAATGTATATATTTATTGTTCACAATAATCTGATAAAAATACCCTCTAATATAAATAATTCATGAGAGTTGTTATTCATAACTATCCGAATTGCCACATACATATGTTTCAAATTGTGTAAAAATACATAAAAAATCTAGGCTATAACATTATTATATGTAGCATAAAAAATTCCCACTGAACTGATGGAGTAAAAGTTCAAAGTGTAACAATATGTTACAATCCTTTTAGAAACACTGTTGCTGAAAGTTTCTGAATGTAGTTCCAGGATAAGACACAGTAACTGTAAGTTTCAAGATTGAGCTTCAATCAAGATTGATGGCATGAATTAACTGTATATAGAGAAAGGTTACCTCTCCAGAAAGGGCTGGTGAACCCGAGCGTCCCCGGGTAAGTCCAAAGTTTTGCCCCGTATGTTTGTGCAGCTGGAGGGTACGTACCGTGTATAATATATCCGCTGGCCACTAATTATTCCTCACTTGACCTCCTGTTTGGCACCCGATGTATGCCGTGCAGACAGGAACGGGCAGCGAACGTGATGCTGCTAGATGAACCGCTATCCGCAGAGATCAGGCTGCACTGTGAGATTCCTCCCAGACTACCTGGACGTGCACCGTCCGCCGGGAGTCAACGGGCTGGAGGATGATGAAGCCGGTAATTACCGTCGCACAGATCCCACGGTTAGGTTATAGGTCAGTGGAGGTCGCCCGTCATTGCCGCAGATGAATTCGGGCAGGAAAGCTGTGTCCTGGGACGCGTTTCGTCACGTGACCCGTCACTTTTTCAAAGACCACGGGTCACGTGACGAAACGCGTCAGCACTCCTCCCCTACTTTCTTCTCCACTGAACACTTGCTCCAGGTTGCTCCCAGGACACAGCTTTCCTGCCCGAATTCATCTGCGGCAATGACGGGCGACCTCCACTGACCTATAACCTAACCGTGGGATCTGTGCGACGGTAATTACCGGCTTCATCATCCTCCAGCCCGTTGACTCCCGGCGGACGGTGCACGTCCAGGTAGTCTGGGAGGAATCTCACAGTGCAGACTGATCTCTGTGGATAGCGGTTCATCTAGCAGCATCACGTTCGCTGCCCGTTCCTGTCTGCACGGCATACATCGGGTGCCAAACAGGAGGTCAAGTGAGGAATAATTAGTGGCCAGCGGATATATTATACACGGTACGTACCCTCCAGCTGCACAAACATACGGGGCAAAACTTTGGACTTACCCGGGGACGCTCGGGTTCACCAGCCCTTTCTGGAGAGGTAATCTTTCTCTATATACAGTTAATTCATGCCATCAATCTTGATTGAAGCTCAATCTTGAAACTTACAGTTACTGTGTCTTATCCTGGAACTACATTCAGAAACTTTCAGCAACAGTGTTTCTAAAAGGATTGTAACATATTGTTACACTTTGAACTTTTACTCCATCAGTTCAGTGGGAATTTTTTATGCTACATATAATAATGTTATAGCCTAGATTTTTTATGTATTTTTACACAATTTGAAACATATGTATGTGGCAATTCGGATAGTTATGAATAACAACTCTCATGAATTATTTATATTAGAGGGTATTTTTATCAGATTATTGTGAACAATAAATATATACATTTTTTTTAATTTAATTGATTCTTTGGTTGTTTTTTGAACCTTTGAAAACATGGTGTGTGGATTATATGAGCGCCTCTATTAATTTTTATACTTTCCCAGCAAAGGGCTGGTAGTAAAGTGATAGCTACCACTATCACTTTGCATGCAGTTTGAGACTCAGCGTAACTACTGCGCAGGGGAAATAGAAATGAAGCCACTAAACAAAATGTTCTGCCATAGGTGTGATAGTTCATTGAAAATATGCTGCTCTAGTTTCTAAATGACACCCTCTAGATCTCTCCTTTTCACCAGGTTCATGCAATTCGTCACACAGCCCCTTTAATAAAGCATACACTACTTGTTATGAAGCACACACACCCTGTAATGCAACACAGATGCTCAGTAATGGAACACACTTCTTTGGACACACAGTCACTCATGTAGCCATTAGTGTGCTGGAGAGTGTCGGACATTTTTGTTGCATCACATATACTGTATTTCTTATTCTTCTCCCCTGTGTTTTCTCCATGGTGGGCAGAAAGTGATGATATCATCACTGTGTTGCCCCCAACCAGCCCAGCCTTAGGGAGATTGCTAGATTCTTCACAGAATCAGGGACATTACACCTATGTCAGGACTCAGGGAGTCTCCAGGGAAAGTCTTCAAGTACTGTATGATTATAACTTGTAAGTATAGGGACAAAACTTGATCTCAGGCACCACAGGTGTAAGAGAGAATTCAAGTTCTTCTGTGGGAAGAAAATAGTTATTGAGTATAGAATGTCTGTGATCTGTTACTCTCCTCCTGTTATTCTCTTTCTGTTATTCTCTTTTAGGCCTGTTACTGTCCTCCTGCTACTCTCCAGTTAGGCCTGTTACGTTCCTCCTGTTATTTTTCTGTTCCGTTGCTCTCCTCCTGTTACTCTCCTGTTAGGGCTGTTACTCTCTTTCTGTTATTCTCTTGTTAGCGCTATTACTTTTCTCCTGCTACTCTCTAGTTAGGGTTGCTACTCTTCCCCTGTTATTCTCCTGTTAGGGCTGTTACTCTTCCCCTGTTATTCTCCTGTTAGGGCTGTTACTCTTCCCCTGTTATTCTCCTGTTAGGGCTGCTACTCTTCCCCTGTTATTCTCCTGTTAGGGCTGCTACTCTTCCCCTGTTATTCTCCTGTTAGGGCTGTTACTCTTCCCCTGTTATTCTCCTGTTAGGGCTGTTACTCTTTCCCTGTTATTCTCCTGTTAGGGCTGCTACTCTTCCCATGTCATTCTCCTGTTAGGGTTGTTACTCTTCCCCTGTCATTCTCCTGTTAGGGCTGTTACTCTTCCCCTGTTATTCTCCTGTTAGGGCTGCTACTCTTCCCCTGTCATTCTCCTGTTAGGGCTGTTACTCTTCCCCTGTCATTCTCCTGTTAGGGCTGTTACTCTTTCCCTGTTATTCTCCTGTTAGGGCTGTTACTCTTCCCCTGTTATTCTCCTGTTAGGGCTGTTACTCTTTCCCTGTTATTCTCCTGTTAGGGTTGTTACTCTTCCCCTGTCATTCTCCTGTTAGGGCTGCTACTCTTCCCCTGTTATTCTCCTGTTAGGGCTGTTACTCTTCCCCTGTCATTCTCCTGTTAGGGCTGCTACTCTTCCCCTGTTATTCTCCTGTTAGAGCTGTTACTCTTCCCCTGTTATTTTCCTGTTAGGGCTGTTACTCCTCCCCTGTCATTCTCCTGTTAGGGCTGCTACTCTTCCCCTGTCATTCTCCTGTTAGGGCTGCTACTCTTCCCCTGTCATTCTCCTGTTAGGGCTGCTACTCTTCCCCTGTTATTCTCCTGTTAGGGCTGCTACTCTTCCCCTGTCATTCTCCTGTTAGGGCTGCTACTCTTCCCCTGTTATTCTCCTGTTAGGGCTGTTACTCTTCCCCTGTTATTCTCCTGTTAGGGCTGCTACTCTTTCCCTGTCATTCTCCTGTTAGGGCTGCTACTCTTTCCCTGTCATTCTCCTGTTAGGGCTGCTACTCTTCCCCTGTCATTCTCCTGTTAGGGCTGTTACTCTTCCCCTGTTATTTTCCTGTTAGGGCTGCTACTCTTCCCCTGTCATTCTCCTGTTAGGGCTGCTACTCTTCCCCTGTTATTCTCCTGTTAGGGCTGTTACTCTTCCCCTGTTATTCTCCTGTTAGGGCTGCTACTCTTTCCCTGTCATTCTCCTGTTAGGGCTGCTACTCTTCCCCTGTTATTCTCCTGTTAGGGCTGCTACTCTTCCCCTGTTATTTTCCTGTTAGGGCTGTTACTCTTTCCCTGTCATTCTCCTGTTAGGGCTGCTACTCTTCCCCTGTTATTTTCCTGTTAGGGCTGCTACTCTTTCCCTGTCATTCTCCTGTTAGGGCTGCTACTCTTCCCCTACCACTTTTACACTCGCACTCCCGGGTCACTCCCGGGATGCTTCCCGGGATGCGTCCCGGGATGCCTTCCCGGGACTGACCCCTTTCACACTACACTAAGACCTGGGATCGACCCGGGACAGCCCCATTTACACTGATCCCGGGATATCCCTGCAAATGCACATGTGTGTCATTAGAAATGGCCTTTTCTGGCTCACATTGATGAGGTCACACTAGTCAACAAAGGGAGGGGTGGTGCCTGCTCACACCATTGCTGCAGTCATGGCCGACGGAGTACCAGTGTGTATGCCTGAGCTCATGATTCTTTCTGCTTTGCAGATGTTTCATACAGCCACTGACAGCATGATGCAGCTTATCACACTGTGCAGTATACTGCACATATATTTTATGAGGAGGAGGAGGGCGCAATTTATGCTGGATAGGGCTGCTAGTCGCCGCCAATATTTGCGCAGGAGGAGAGCCTTCATATCATCCAGGATGAGTATCATACTGAGCGTGAGTATGGGCCCTACCCGCTCATTTTGGTCCAGAGATCGCCGGCACGGAGAAGCCTTTATGAGGACCGTGGAAGCTTACCAGGATGAGGAGTGGATGGCTAACTTCCGTGTGTCTCGTGCAACCTTTAACTACATCCTGGAATTACTTACCCCAGCACTTGACATGCAGACCACCAGGCTTAGGAGACCCATCGAGGCACGCAGGAGATTAGCTATTGCATTGTGGTGGTATGCTACCCCAGGAGAGTACCGCTCAGTCTCATGCTTGTTCGGTGTTGCAATCTCCACCTGCTGTGTCATAGTCCACCAGGTGACTAAAGCAATTGTATCTACCTTATACAAGCGCTTCATATCTCTACCACAAGGACAGCGCTTACAGGATACCATCATTGGATTTGTGAAGCGAGGCTATCCGCAGTGTGGAGGAGCGATTGATGGGACAGACATCCCCATTATTGCCCCACGTGACAACCATGCTGACTATTTTAATAGGAAGGGCTGGCACTCCATCATATTACAGGCTGTTGTGGACCACAAATATTGGTAAGTGTTTATTTTTGGGGTGGTGGGATGAGTTGCATGTGTGAGTTTTACATTCTAATTGTTTTCAATTTTACTGTTCTTTAGTTTCCTAGATGTGTTTATTGGCTGGCCAGGCCGATCTCATGACTCCCGAGTTCTTGCCAATTCTGACCTGTACAACATCGTAGAGGAGAAGCAGGGAGGCTGGCTGTACCCCAAAGAGTGTGCAAAGATTGTGAATGGGGTGGAGATCCCTGTCCACATCATCGGGGATGCTGCATACCCTTTACGCCCCTGGATTATGAAAGGCTACACCCAACAGGTCCAGTTAACCCCAGAGCAACAAACCTATACTCACACCCTGAGTTCAGCAAGGATGGTGGTTGAGAACGCCTTTTGCAGGTTAAAAGGAAGATGGCGTTGTTTGATGAAGCGCAATGATGTGGACCTTATGAATATGCCTAATGTAGTAGCTGCGTGCTGTATACTGCACAACATCTGTGAACTGCAAAATGAGCTATTCCTTCCTGAGTGGACTGTGCAGGACCCTGAGGTTATAAACCCACATGTGGAAGGTGCTTTGTTTGGGACTGCCTCAAACTCCGCTGCAGAACAAATACGCCACACTATTACGTCCAACCTTGCAGCACTGGTACAATAGTGTTTAAGAATCAGCACAACATGTTTGGTGAATGAAAATGTTTTTATTTTGTATTCCACCTTTGATCTTTGGGTTCATTATTTATGTTTTTCCAAAAAAAACACATTGCCAGCAACTGTGTATATATGCATAAACAATGTAGAAAACACTGTAAACATGGTCTACTTTACGCACAAATGGGAATGTTATGCCTAGATTTGCAAACAAGTTTTTATTGGCATAAAAAAAAAAAAACACTGGTAGGTTTGTAGATACAACACCATAAACCACAGTGTCCCTGCAGTATATTATCACTGTGTAAAAAATAAATAAAAAGTGCTTTAATGTAGACACTATACAAAACAGAACATAGAAAAAAATGAAGGAAGGCACAAACAGTTGTGCATAAACAATGACCACACTGTGGTTATTTAACAACAAATAACCAAAAAAAGCAATTCACTGTGTTTCACGGCAAATTGCGCAATACAGTAAACTCTGGGCTTGGCGCACTAGATGGTGCAGTATTTGGGGCATAGTATGGACCAGGATTAAATGATGAAAAACCCTGCTCAGGGGGGTATTGTGAGTTGTGGTGTTGGTTTGGTGCTCTTGAGGTATTGGTCATACGCTCATAGAACGCCATGTTCATTTGGTGCAATTCCCTGTGGCGGTCATACTGCTCTCTACTCATGCGTTCCTGCATTGTCATGACTTGGGAAAGGAATGCATCATGCATTTGGCGTTCTGCCTCTAGAAACCTGTCGAGCCTTGCATCCTCCTGTGCGGACATTGTAGCGTCCATCTCTCGGAGTTGGTCGACAAGGACATTTGACATGGCTTTAGCCACTTGCTCCGCTCTGTTCAATTTCTTCCTTCTAGGCGGTACGGTGTAAACTGTGAAGAGAAGAAATACAAAATGAGCGTATATAAAAATAGCAGCGTTAGCAAACATGTGTTTGTGGCATTAATCCACCTATACACTAGCTACTCTGCAACATTGAACTTTTTTTAAAAATGCAAAGCCCCCCTGCGTGGGGGCAGAAAATGCAAAGTGTGCCACCGTGCCAGCAGCGTGTTGAGCGCAGTGATCCTGCAAGGGGCTCATTAGCGCTCGCCACGCTGCCGCCACACTGGCCACTCATACTACGCACATAACCGGATGATTAACAATTGTGGATTTGTGCTATGAGTGTTAATTTCTAAACATGTACTTACTGTTTTTCTGTAAAGTTGGGGTGACGGCACTTTGTACAGTCCCACTGTCACTGGTCTGAGCATCCACGACGTCTTCAATGGTTGCAGTTATGCTGTCGTCGTTTCTGGATGTGTTTATGGACGGCTGGGATGATGTGTCGCTGTCCTCAGGTGTGTCGTCAATTAACAACGGTGATGATGGACAGACGTCACTGCTTGTCTGTGTCTCTTCTGGAGTGCCTTCTGTAGCAGTGTACTGTGAACTGGAAGACAGACTCACCGGACTGCATATAGCTGTGTTTCCAAAGATATTGGCGCACATGTCATAGTACTGCCAGTCGATACGGCCAACACCGCTCTTTTTCCTGTTGTTGTCATGCACCTTAAGGAAATGCTTTTTAAGAGTTTTCATTTTGTTTAACACTTGCTGCTGTGTGCGGATGATTCCCCTGGCTTGCAGCATCTTGGAGATGTTTTTATAAATGACTGCATCTTTGACTGTGCCTGTGATCTGCCTCATAATTTCCTCCTCTCCCCTAATGCTCAGCAACTCTCTCACCTCCTGGTCTGTCCAGGTCGCCATGCTGCCTTCCTCACACGCATCAAGGACGCTCCCCAGGGCTCTGAATGATGACATCATCTTTTCTGAGCCCATGAAAGCTCAAATCGGAGGCCTTTTAACAGTCCCGGGTAGTGAATCCCGGGACGGGCCCTTTCACACTACCCAGCTTCCCGGGACGGTCCCGGGTTCAACCCTGCTTTTGACCTGGGATGAAATCCCGGGATGCTCGTCCCGGGAAATTGTCCCTGTACCCATTTACACTGAGAAGAATCCCGGGATGATGCGCGTTCACGTGCAATATCCCGGGATTTTTCTGCGAGTGTAAAAGGGGTATTATTCTCCTGTTAGGGCTGCTACTCTTTCGCTGTCATTCTCCTGTTAGGGCTGCTACTCTTCCCCTGTCATTCTCCTGTTAGGGCTGTTACTCTTCCCCTGTTATTCTCCTGTTAGGGCTGCTACTCTTTCCCTGTCATTCTCCTGTTAGGGCTGCTACTCTTCCCCTGTTATTCTCCTGTTAGGGCTGTTACTCTTCCCCTGTTATTTTCCTGTTAGGGCTGCTACTCTTCCCCTGTCATTCTCCGGTTAGGGCTGCTACTCTTCCCCTGTTATTCTCCTGTTAGGGCTGCTACTCTTTCCCTGTTATTCTCCTGTTAGGGCTGCTACTCTTTCCCTGTTATTCTCCTGTTAGGGCTGTTACTCTTCCCCTGTTATTCTCCTGTTAGGGCTGCTACTCTTTCCCTGTTATTCTCCTGTTAGGGCTGCTACTCTTTCCCTGTTATTCTCCTGTTAGGGCTGCTACTCTTTCCCTGTTATTCTCCTGTTAGGGCTGCTACTCTTTCCCTGTTATTCTCCTGTTAGGGTTGCTTCTCTTTCCCTGTTATTCTCCTGTTAGGGCTGCTACTCTTTCCCTGTTATTCTCCTGTTAGGGCTGCTACTCTTTCCCTGTTATTCTCCTGTTAGGGCTGCTACTCTTTCCCTGTTATTCTCCTGTTAGGGCTGCTACTCTTTCCCTGTTATTCTCCTGTTAGGGCTGCTACTCTTTCCCTGTTATTCTCCTGTTAGGGCTGCTACTCTTCCCCTGTTATTCTCCTGTTAGGGCTGCTACTCTTTCCCTGTTATTCTCCTGTTAGGGCTGCTACTCTTTCCCTGTTATTCTCCTGTTAGGGCTGCTACTCTTTCCCTGTTATTCTCCTGTTAGGGCTGCTACTCTTCCCCTGTTATTCTCCTGTTAGGGCTGCTACTCTTTCCCTGTTATTCTCCTGTTAGGGCTGCTACTCTTTCCCTGTTATTCTCCTGTTAGGGCTGCTACTTTCCCTGTTATTCTCCTGTTAGGGCTGCTACTCTTTCCCTGTTATTCTCCTGTTAGGGCTGTTACTCTTTCCCTGTTATTCTCCTGTTAGGGTTGCTACTCTTTCCCTGTTATTCTCCTGTTAGGGCTGTTACTCTTTCCCTGTTATTCTCCTGTTAGGGCTGCTACTCTTTCCCTGTCATTCTACTGTTAGGGCTGTTACTCTTCCCCTGTCATTCTCCTGTTAGGGCTGTTACTTTCCTCCTGTTACTCTCCTCTTAGGTCTGTTACTTTCCTGTTAGGGTTGTTACTCTCCTCCTGTCATTCTCCTGTTAGGGCTGTTACTTTCCTCCTGTTACTCTCCTCTTAGGTCTGCTACTTTCCTGTTAGGGTTGTTACTCTCCTCCTGTTATTCTCCTGTTAGGTCTGTTTCTCTCCTGTTATTCTCTTGTTAGGTCTGTTATTTTTTGAACAGCTGTAGTGTTGTAAGAGAAACATTTTGTAAGGGCTGTAGGTGAGGAGGTTTCTTATGACTGCATTATCGGTGTGTAGATTTGTCATTGTAAAGGAGCCATTTTTAATTCCTAATTAAGTTTTTCTTTAAGGCACTGACAGAAGACTGTCATCGCTTCTTGTCTGTAATCTCTGCATTTTATGGCTTGAATACACACCTGTTGCAGTCAAACGAAACAGATGTACCATATTTTTGCTCTTGTAAATGTACATGGAATGGCTTTGAAATTATTCATGTAAATTTCAAAGTCTGTTTAGATAAAAACAAAACAAGACTCGTGAGTAGAAATTAATGGCTGTGACGCCCCTTTGTCCTATTTGTAATTTAGAAACAGAATCTAGCAATTTACTATTAGGGATTTCATTGATGTATGAACGTGCGTCGGTGTTCTGTGCGCTCGGCTGCATTACCTATTTGGTGAATAGATCTGAAAACTGGGCTTTACATCTACAGTATATGGAGAAATAACTACAATGCATGTTGGATACATACTGTATTCCTGATTCTGAGTCGGACACACCTATGAAAATATATGGATCTTCCAATACTGGGCCGACTGCACATGCATCTGAATAGCAGAACATGGTGTGCGCATGCACCGCACGCTGTGCCCGAAGCTGCAAGTAGGTGCATGCTTGCATCTTGGTCGAATGGAGACTAATGTGAAGTACAGTAGGTGTTTCTGGGTGGTTACTGGGAAGTGAGTATCAAGATGCATGGAGCGGCTATCTTTGATGGGAATGTCATGGGCATACACTATGTATAACCTTCGTTCAATTCTGAGACATGCCTATGGGAAAGGGGAGTTTGTTTCTGATTGATCTCTTGCATCTAGCATGGAGCTGGAGCAAGTGCCTGTACTAATGATGACCATTGTGTTTACAGACACTAGAACATTGAGCGAGATCAGCTTTCACTTTCACATGCACAGATTTGCAACTTAGTTCAGTTAATTATTGCGTTAGCATATGACATACTGCGGCCATACTGATAAATGTCCGCAGAAGTGTCTGATTCAAAATCAGGCTCATAGGTCACACCCCCAACTGTCCTGCTTGGGGCTCATTACTCTGCCTTATTGGACTTGAAAAACTGTTCACGTTGCTTCTGATAAGTTATCTTGTTTATAACTACGGCTCTGTGCTTCATTTAAATGTTATGTACATACACTCACACACATATACATACCCAGTACTGAGAAGAAGAGGAGACTAGCTGCTGGTGCCATCCATGTTAGGATGGAGCTGCTGTAGCTAGGCATGCACTGCAGCTCTGTTCTCACATTGGGCCTAATTCAGACCTGATCGTAGTGCACGGCTACGATCAGCCACCCTGACATGCGGGGGGACGCCCAGCACAGATCTAGGCCACCCCGCATGTCTGACCCTCCCTCCGCCGCACAGGTACAAAAGCATCGCAAGACGGCGATGCTTTTGTATCTGAAGAGTATCTCCCTACCAGCACAGCTCCTGCGCGCTGGCAGGGAGCTACTTGTCGCTCTCCGGGTCGCAGCGGCTGCGTGTGACACCATGCAGCCACCGTGGCCTGACCCCACCCCCCACAGTCCGGGTACGCCTGCGTTGCCCGGACCACGTCCCCAAAACGGTGGCCCAATGCCGCCGGCCCGACCCCTCCCGCCCAGTGAACGCTCTGCCTGTCAATCAGGCAGAGGCGATCGCATCTCTGGCATGCGCACTGCGGTGCCGGCGCATGCGCAATTCAGACCTGATTGCCCGCTGTGCGATCAGGTCTGAATTAGGCCCATTGTCCGCTGCTGATCAGAGCTCTCTGACTAAGGAGCTGCCGTGTATGTGCGGCAGCTCCAATTGTGATGTGGCCAATGTAGAGACAGAGACAAAACTGATGCCATCTCAGAAAAAAAGAATAATTCAGCTCTTCAGGGGTGGTTTCTGGGTACTCAGAAACCCCTCCTGTGTGCATCACTGCACCCTCACCGCAGTCCTGAGCCCTACTCGTGAGCAGGGTTGCCCTTCTCTGTCACATTCAGTATGTATTTTGTCTGCCTTGTTTGTCCATGTTTTATGTATGCCTTGTTGTTCCCACTGTCCTGCACTGTGGAGAACTGTGACACCTTACAAATCAATGGCAATAATATATCTAGCTGATGTTGAATTTGTTTATCATGTACCATTTTTAAAATACGCTGATCTGTCAGGTGGGAAATGCAGAAAACATTAGCTCAGAGGGCAACAGAAACATAATGATTATTGCCTATGGTAATGGTAAAGTATGTCTTGAACTGTTTTCTTCAGGATAAAATAAATACACTGAGCAGGAGGAATTTCTCAAATACCAAGAAACGAGAGAAACTCAATAACTTGAAAACATAATGAAGGCTCAAGTGCTGGTTCTTTCCCCACCAGTTGGGAGTGCAGATGGTACAGTCACGAGAGACTATTGTACTACTTCCCCTTTAACGCTGTCATTCTGCCAGAATAGTTCTATATCACTGCTAATAATTCATACCTGGGATTAAGTCGCAGATCACAACACATTTCCCTTCACTCTGGGAGACATGTATAAAAATATTGCACAGACAAATTGCAAAAATACTGCAGCATAAAATGAATGGGCATAAATGTAAAACTGCAATGATAGTTGAAGTATTTTATAAATGTCCCCTGGCTCCCATCCTGCATTTACTTTATACCAGCTCTGACCTATCCTGCTAAGTACCTTAATAAAACAAGTTATAATGTCACAACAGCGCGTTTTGTAGATGGGTGTTAAGCTAGGACTTCTTTCTATTGTGAAATAAATATTTCCTGCTCACTCTACAGCAGGGGTTTTCAGCATGTGGCCCTCCAGCTACTGTGGAACTACACATATCAGCATACCCTGACACAATTTTGCTATTAGGGTATGCTTCAACTGTGGCAGGGCATTCTGGGATGTGTAGTTCTACAGCATGTTGAATTCCCCCAGGGGCGGATTGGGATTGAAAACCAGCCCAGGAAATTTATGGAAGCAGCCCTAATGGGGGTGCGGTCTGATGAGGGGGTGGGATCTGTTGAGAGGGGCAGGATCCCTCCTCATAGGGTCTGACTGTACGCAATTGTGGCCTTTCTTGCGTCTTTTGCTGTAGTTGTGTCTGAGTCCAGGGGCGGATTGCGAACTAAAAGTCGACCTGTAAAATTTTGTAGAAGTGGCCCGACATGGGCAGCACAAGAGTTATAGCATTCTGTGTAACCATGTCAGCATCAGGGCTGCCAAGAGAAATCATGGGTACCGGTACAACAACTTCCTGCTTCCCTCCCCCCCCTCTTTGTGGGCGTGTCTAGCACACGAGAAGCACCCATTCACAGGGCAGTAGAGAGCCTGGCTGAGCCCAAGTACTTTTCTGGGGGCATGGCCTAATCACAGGAGGCCATAGGCGTGCGCTGCTAATTTTATTAGGGGGTGCACCGACGGAGGGCTGTGTCTAGCACTATTTTACAACCTCTCAGTAAAATCATATGGCTTAATCTAATTTCTCCCTAGTTCCTAATGACAAAGTAGATATAATACACCCCAGATAAATAAAAATGAAACATAATAATGCGACCACTGGCTGGTACTGACTGTTCACTACGGCATAATCCTGAGTCCTAGCTGCCGCTGCACCCTATCGCTGCTTACACTTCCCCAACCTATCCCTGACAGAGTGGCGGAATTAGCAAGTGGGCCTAATATGCATTCCCCCCCACACACTCACACATCCCACCCCTTGCTTGCACCTACACCCTGATTTTGAGTGGGCCACTCTGAAAATACAGGAGATTTAGGGGGCCGAACATTTGAGTTTTAATATAACACAAGTAAAATTTCGAGTTTACACATGTGCCATCAGAGCCACATTGGCCTCTTTCCATGCCATCAGACCACTACTCTGCCAGACACCAGCATATGTCACACATGTCCCCATGCTCACCAGATACTGACAGTAGTGCCCCTTACTCACATTACACCACACAGTATGAGCCAAAATTCAGGTTACGCCACATAGTATGAGCCGAAATTCACATTACGCCACACAGTATGAGCCAAAATTCACGTTACGCCCCACAGTATGAGCCGAAATTCACATTACGCCACACAGTATGAGCCGAAATTCAGGTTACGCCACACAGTATGAGCCAAAATTCACGTTACGCCACACAGTATGAGCCAAAATTCAGGTTACTCCACACAATATAAGCCGAAATTCACATTATGCCACACAGTATGAGCCAAAAATTCACATTGCACCACACGGTATGAGCCGAAATTTAGGTTACGCCACACAGTATGAGCTTTCCCCTTGCAACTCTCAGCCACAGCATCATCTCTTCCCTGCGTTGCCTCTCAGCTATGCCATCCCCCTGTGTCATCTCCCAGCTACATCTCCCCTATCAGCTCTCAGCCATATAATCATGACATGACTGTGTCTCTCTGGCAAACCATCATGTTCCACCTGCATCTTACATGACCCCACTTCACTCATTCTGTGTTGAAACTCCCCATCCCCCTCTATGTCTCTATGTGTGTGTATCCCTCCCCCTTCTAGATTTCCGTTTCCAGCCAGCTGCCCTCACCTTCTGGGAGTCGAGATCTGGTGGTCAATGAGGTCAAGCAGCAGGCTGAAGTCAGGCAGCTTTGTGCCGCAGTTGTCCGCCTGGAAGCAGCGCTAGCAAAGTGGGAGCTTCCCTGCTGCAGTATAGTCATGCCGCCGAGCACCACAAACCTTGCTTGGCGGCGCAATAGGGGTATGCGGTGCATGTGTGGCGCCATGGTAGCTGGAGGTGCGGCCAGGATTTCCTGCCCGGAATGCAACTAAGGGTCAGGGACATTTGGAGAAGCCCAATCCGCCCCTGCGCACCGCACTATACAGCGTCAAACTGAAAATAAATTACAGCTTCCGGCAGCAAGGGCTGCTGGGAGCTGTAGTTTATTTTCAGTTTTTGATCACTGTAGTGCCGGCTCCTTAGATTCGGGCATGTCACGGTGCCCCCTTGGACCTGCGTAGCGGGGTCCGTTGCTGGTGAGTAGGGTGCCTGACAGGGGGTGCCTGTGCGCACCAGGCACCCCCCGTGCGCACGCCTATGCAGGAGGCATGCACCCTGCAGCACCGCACACAGCAATGCGTGCTGGGCTGTGAAGAAAAGCTGTAGCTGCTGCTTCCTGGTAAGAATGGGGGTGGACCTGGGCCCCCACTGGGCCCCTCCATCAGAACTGGGCCCCCACTAGGTAATTTGTACCCTCTCCCCCCTCTCTCGGCACCACTGGGCAGCATCACTGGATGGCAGAGTTGCTGTACTGCAGAGATGGAATAACAGAATTAATGTGGACAATGCAGTGTACTGCAGAGTGTGGTGGGCTGCCTGTCATGTGTGGGGTGGGGCCACATGACAACACCAGGGCCGAAACTAGACTTGTCAGCACCCGGGGCAAGGAAGCATTTTGGGCTCCCCCCCCCCCCCGCATTATACAAAAAATTATCATGTTATCAAATATTTAGAAAGGGGATACCATTGAACAAAATTGCGCCTCATGTGCCCCAAATGTCCTAAGCATCTGTCACATAGCCCCTGTGTGTCCCCACACATTGCACCACATTACTGCACTACATGATTACACTAAGTGCCCTTTATATTGCACTACACTACGTACATGCCCCTATATGCTGCACTACATTACTACACTATCTCCCATACACTGCACTACATTACATGCTCCTAACACTACGTACATGCCCCTATATGCTGCACTACATTACTACACTATCCCCTATAAACTGCACTACATTACATGCTCCTATACACTACACTACGTACATGCCCCTATATGCTGCACTACATTACTACACTATCCCCTATATGCTGCACTACACTACTACACCATCCCCTATATGCTGCACTACATTACATGCTCCTATACACTGTACTACATACCCTATATGCTGTACTATATATTACTTCATTACACTACACTACACTACATCTACATTACCAACAATAACACTGCAGGCAGGTATCCCCATTTTACACAGTGCGGCAGGCAGATATCCCCATTTTACACAGCGCGGCAGGCATATATCCCCATTTTACACAGTACGCAGGCAGATGCCCCCATATTACACAGTACGCAGGCAGATGCCCCCACATTACACAGTACGCAGGCAGATGCCCAGATATTACACAGTACGCAGGCAGATGCCCCCATATTACACAGTACGCAGGCAGGTGCCCCCATATTACACAGAACGCAGGCAGGTGCCCCCATATTACACAGTACGCAGGCAGGTGCCCCCATATTACACAGTACGCAGGCAGGTGCCCCCATATTACACAGTACGCAGGCAGGTGCCCCCATATTACACAGTACGCTGGCAGATGCCCCCATATTACACAGTACGCAGGCAGATGCCCCCATATTACACAGTACGCAGGCAGATGCCCCCATATTACACAGTACGCTGGCAGGTGCCCCCATATTACACAGTACGCAGGCAGATGCCCCCATATTACACAGTACGCAGGCAGATGCCTCCATATTACACAGTACGCAGGCAGGTGCCCCCATATTACACAGTACGCAGGCAGGTGCCCCCATATTACACAGTACGCAGGCAGATGCCCCCATATTACACAGTACGCAGGCAGGTGCCCCCATATTACACAGTACGCAGGCAGATGCCCCCATATTACACAGTACGCAGGCAGATGCCTCCATATTACACAGTACGCAGGCAGGTGCCCCCATTTTACACAGTGCGGCAGGCAGGTATCCCCATAGGCAGGTGTCCCCATTTTACACAGTGCGGCAGCCGCAGGCAGGTTTCAAGTTGGGGGGAAGGAGGGGGGGGAGAGAGAGAGAGAGAATACTTACGTCTTCCCGCTCTTCGGTCCCGCCGCCTCACGTCCCTCGCGCCGGCCGCCTCCTC
Source organism: Pseudophryne corroboree (assembly GCF_028390025.1). Lineage (NCBI taxonomy): Eukaryota > Metazoa > Chordata > Amphibia > Anura > Myobatrachidae > Pseudophryne > Pseudophryne corroboree. The sequence continues at coordinate 116,600,898 of NC_086452.1, read as the reverse complement.
CTTCATGCTTATCGCCTCTCCCCGAGCGCTCCTGCTCGCGGGGCGGGGCTTCGCGGAATGACGCGTTTGCGTCGTGACGTCACGACGCAACGCGTCATTCCACGAAACTCCGCCCCCCGAGCAGGAGCGCTCGGAAGAGGCGATAAGGAGGTAGAAACGGCACTGCCGCCGGGTCTCTCTCAGCGCCCCTCTAAATCCTGCGCCTGGGTCACATGCCCCCCTAGCCCCCCCCCCTAGTTTCGGCCCTGACAACACACAAAACAGGCCCTAGACAATCTGCCCCTGAATACCCCTGCTCTACATTATAGATGTAATCTACTGATGAACGCCTTATTGTAAAATATGTTAAAATACAATGACGTCAAATATTTACTTTTCTAATATGTTACTTTCATACATGCGTGTTATTTTCTTCTCCCCTCCAGGGAGGAGGAGATGCAGGTGTCCAGTAAGGGATGAAACGCCGAAGACTGCAGCATCGCAGTTGAAGGGGTGAGGTCACGATGATGCATTCTGCTGACAATCCCATCCACAGGCAAACTAGAGATTTGGTAATGATTGGTCCCAGTTTTAACCTTTAGAGCAGGGGTGGCCAACCAGTCATAGACAAAGAGCCAAAAATTCTTGTTAGGTACGTCAAAGAGCCGACATCAAGCTGAAGGCGCGTGTGCAAAAATGGGGTGTGACCTTGTGCCTGCTAGACCACACCCCTGGTATAAAATACAATGAAAATGCCAGATCCACATAAAATAAATTTTAAAGCCAGAATCAACATAAAATACATTGAAAAATACACTTCCACATAAAATAATTAAAAAATTCAGATCCACATAAAATATATTGAAAAAGCCATATTCACATAATACACTTCAGCTCCTCCATGTGTCACTCCAGCCAGCACCCTCCTGTGTCACTCCAGTCAGCTCCCCCATGTGTCAATGTGTCACTCCAGCCAGCACCCTCCTGTGTCATTCCAGTCAGCTCCCCATTGTGTCTCTCCTGCCAGGATTCTTCTTTGTCACTGCAGCCAGCTCCCCATTGTGTCACTCTTGCCAGCACCCTCCTGTATCACTCCAGTCAGCTCCCCCATTATGTCTCTCCTACCAGGATCCTTCTGTGTCACTCCAGCCAGCTCCCCTTTGTGTTACCCCAGCCCACCCTCATATGTCACTACAGTAGTGCTGCTGTGTGTCTGGTTGGAGTGCACCAGTTTCCAGGATCTGTTGTGGTCAGGTGACTGAGTGTCGGGAGCCACATTTGAATAAAAGAAAGAGCCGCATGCGGCTCAAGAGCCACAGGTTGGCCACAGCTGCTTTAGAGGCTGCCCCACAATTCACATAATTCCAAACAGTAATGACTACAGTTCATATTATGCCAGAGAAGTCCCCATAGTTCATATTATGCCAAACAGTAGCCCCCACGTTTCACATTATACCAAACAGTAGCCCCCACGTTTCACATTATACCAAACAGTAGCCCCCACGTTTCACATTATGCCAAACAGTAGCCCCCAAACAGTAGCCCCCACGTTTCACATTATGCCAAACAGTAGCCCACACGTTTTACATTATACCAAACAGTAGCCCCCATGTTTCACATTATGCCAAAGAATAGTCCTCTTCCTGTCAATCTCCTTGCGAACGCCCGTGCGTTCGGATTTTTCGCACCATCTCGTCGCTAGGCGCCGATGCCTGTTGCTGTTGTGCGACACGCCGACACAGTGCGGCTCTGACGCATGATCAGTTCAGATTGGATCGATCCTATCTATGAAGTTCTATCGCTGTGCTATGTGTCACATCAATCCCCTTATAACTATCACATCTGGTGCTAACTGGAAATATCAAGAAAAATGCATAATTTTTTTTTTTCAATTCGGAATGGCTGAAAAATAAATATATTTGCATTTATGCTTTTTATATGTTGTTTGAATTAAAATAAATAAATAAATAAGTAGAACTGGATGTACAAGCCAGTTTTACTGTGCATAAGTGTGCATAAGTGATTCAGCAAACTGGGTGCAGGAAGCCTGGCTGGCAAAGCGGCAAGGTTAACTCTACCATTACCTACCAGTACCAACCGTGTTTTCTATTGTTGCAATAAGAGGCAGCAGAAACTCTTTGTTGTGGCTGCATAGTACTTAATAGGCTAGACAGTGGTTCTCAAACTGTGGGGTAAATTTACTAAGATGGAAGTTCTATTTAAGATGGAACGTTGCCCATAGCAACCAATCAGATTCTACTTTTCATTTATCTAGCACCTTCTGGAAGATAATACCTAGAATCTGATTGGCTGCTATGGGCAACATGCTTAAACAGAACTCCAAGCTTAGTAAATTTACCCGTGTGTGCCGTGGCACCATAGGGTGCCTCGGGACACTTGCAGGGGTGCCCTGGGTTGGTGGTCCAGGACCAATTCAAATTATTTATGGTCATTGTAATAGGCAAAACCAGTGCTGGTGGCTGTCAATGATAAAATACTAGGTGATTCATCGCGCCCTACGGGCGCTCTTCACACCGTTGTAAGGAGCTGCACCCCCTTAACCCTTGCATGCCATTGTGGCGTGCAATATTTGTATTATATGGAGTATTACTTCCAATCATAATTGTGTGAGTGGTTAAATATTGCACGGACAACGGGTGTGCAATGGTTAAGGGGTCGTAGCCCCTTGCAACGGCGTGAACAGCGCACGCAGGGCCTGATTAATAACCTAGTAGGTGCTGTGGTTTGGGGAGTGGCGGGTGCGGGGTGGTTGCGGGGATCCCGCGGGTGGGGGAGGGGCGGGTGCGTGGGTGCCGCGGGTGGGGGTCTGGAGCCACAGCTGGTGCTGCAGGTGGGGGAGGGGCGGGGGTGCTGTGGGTGGGAGAGAGGGTCCGGAGCCACCGCGGGTGGTGGTGGGGGGGTGCGGGTGCCGCGGATTGGGCCCAGAGGTTCTGCAAGTGGGGGAGGAGTGTTTAATACTTCTCCTGTTTCCCCTCCTGGAAGCAGCTAAGCTGCTGTCCTCCCTTTGGCAGTCGGAGACTCGCACAGCAGCCAGTCACTATTGTTAACGTGGGTATGGGTCGTTGGGTCAACTCAACTTAGGTCAACGGTCATTAGGTCGACCGACATGCATTAGGTCGACAGGGACAATAGGTCAACATGGTCATTAGGTCGACATGTACTAGGTCGACAGGTCAAAAGCTCAACGTTTTTTTTTTTACTGTTTTTGGCGTCGTTTTCATCATAAAGTGACGAGGAACCCCAATTAGTGCACTGTGTCCCCACTGCACTGCGCAGCACTGTCACCTTTTGCAATGATTCAGCGTCCAGACATTACCCTCCGCGATATCACCCACTCTATCTGTTACATTAGCCATCTCGGGGCTTCCAGGCTGGCAGGCCAGGTGCTGTGTTGCGGAGTCAGGGCCTCTGGGGATCTGGGCGCGGCTGTGGTGGGGAGGCACTTCTGTGACATCACTCGCAGAGGAGGCACCGGGGCTCAGAGAGTATGCGGCGCAGGGAGGGCTATTAAAGCCTTCCGCTGTGTCGCTTTCATACACATCTATACCGCGGTCGCAGAAGCTTTTGTTCCACCTGCACCGCGGCTAGGGAGTGGGGATTGTTGATGCCGGAGGGGGCAGGTGGACTGGCAGCAGGACATAGGACGCTGCAGTAAAAGGATTCCCCCCCCTATCTACAGCGCAGAGACTTGCTGCAGATGCAATGGCATATCCTCTAGCTGTATCTTTTTCTCAGGTACAGGACCTTTTTTTATGGTCTGTACCGATTTTTGGCTCTCCAAACTTCCATTGAAAGTATAGGAAAAGGGGTGTGGCAAACACCACTTTACCCGTGGCCACGCCCCTTTTCGAATTTGTAGCGATTTTTATATGTAAATTGTTGGAGGGCATGTTGCTGCAGATGCAGTGGGCCTATTTTGGGGTGTGGACCTTGAGCTGCAGCTCCATCAGCCCCGTTGTTAATCCTGCTCTTCAAACACATAGCAGCCAAAGGGCAAGTCTCCCATTGGATGTAACCTGTGTGGGAGGGCGTTTCTCGCCCAATCAGCTGTGGACTGGGTGTGATAGACTTGCTGCTAACCCAATGAGAGCTCATAGCCACGCCCAGCTACACAATTGAACCTAACGGCCAATGCACAGTAGACGACAAAGTGAAAGATCTCACTTAGAAGGGCTGATCGGAGCGAGATCTTTCACAATCTCGTCCAGTGTGTACACTAAATGTCGTTAACGATGCGCACTCCCGCGCATCGTTAACAACCCCCTTCCTCGTCAGAACATGTACAGACAAGGGAGGTCCTCGTTAACGATAGCCATGCTGCAAATGCAGCATGGGTCTCGTTCACCCCCACTGTCGCTGCCTGTCCCGGCTGCATCAGCAAGCCGATGCCGCCCCCCTCCATGCCGGGTAGTGTGTATGGGGCTCAAGGCAGCCATCAGGGGGGGACTGGTGTCCCGGGCCCTTACAGAGAGGGGGCCCATCCTTGGCTCCTACTGCAAATACCAGGAGAACTGCACCAGGCTGTGAAAAAACAATGGGCTGATGCACAGGGAGGACTTCTTACAACAAGCCTTCCCTGCGTATCAGCTCTCTGTGAACCATTCCTGTAGGTCCGCAATGCTCCACCTATATGCAACATCATAATTTATGATATCACATAGTGGTGGAGCGGCAGAACCTTTTTTTTGGGTGGGGGGGGGGGGGGGCCTGTCTATTTTGTTAGTCCTGAGACCCACAATTTCTGATGGCAGCCCTGATGGGGCTTAAGGATGACATATAAACACAATTTACTTAATTTAATATTTATTTCTAAATTTCTCAATTAGAAACTTTTGTCCTAGGGGTGCCATGAAAAAAATTCTGATACTCTAGGGTGCTGTGACTCAAAAAAGTTTGGGAATCACTGGGCTAGATATTATTTACATAATTAAGATTCTTACACCTGAGTAAAGGTGTGTACACACGGTGAGATGCCTGCTATGCACGATTTTGACTATGCAATTTCCCATGAACTCCACCAGAGCCCAGATAGCACAAATAGCACAGATTCTGTACTTGAGATTTTGTCTATGGGGGTAATTCTGAGTTGATCGCAGCAGGAACTTTGGCCCTCATTCCGAGTTGTTCGCTCGCAAGCTGCTTTTAGCAGCATTGCACACGCTAAGCCGCCGCCTACTGGGAGTGAATCTTAGCTTATCAAAATTGCGAACGAAAGATTAGCAGAATTGCGAATAGACACTTCTTAGCAGTTTCTGAGTAGCTCCAGACTTACTCGGCAACTGCGATCAGTTCAGTCAGTTTCGTTCCTGGTTTGACGTCACAAACACACCCAGCGTTCGCCCAGACACTCCCCCGTTTCTTCAGACACTCCCGCGTTTTTCCCAGAAACTGCAGCGTTTTTTCACACACACCCATAAAACGGCCAGTATCCGCCCAGAAACACCCACTTCCTGTCAATCACATTACGATCACCAGAACGAAGAAAAAACGTAGTAATGCCGTGAGTAAAATACCTAACTGCATAGCAAATTTACTTGGCGCAGTCGCACTGCGGACATTGCGCATGTGCATTAGCGACTAATCGCTCCGTTGCGAGAAAAAAAATAACGAGCGAACAACTCGGAATGACCACCTTTGTTAGCAGTTGGGCAAAACCATGTGCACTGCAGGGGAGGCAGATATAACATGTGCAGAGAGAGTTAGATTTGGGTGTGGTGTGTTCAATCTGCAATCTAAATTGCAGTGTAAAAATAAAGTAGCCAGTATTTACCCTGCACAGAAACAAAATAACCCACCCAAATCTAACTCTCTCTGCAAATGTTATATCTGCCCCCCCCCCCCCCCACTGCAGTGCACATGGTTTTGCCCAACTGCTAAAAAATTTCCTGCTGCGATCAACTTGGAATTGCCACCTATGTACGATTTTGACTAAGGGGGTCATTCCGAGTTGTTCGCTCGCAAGCTGCTTTTAGCAGCTTTGCACACGCTAAGCCGCCGCCTACTGGGAGTGAATCTTAGCTTCTTAAAATTGCGAACGAAAGATTCGCAATATTGCGAATAGACATCTCTGTGCAGTTTCTGAGTAACTCGAGACTTACTCGGCATCTGCGATCAGTTCAGTGCTTGTCGTTCCTGGTTTGACGTCACAAACACACCCAGCGTTCGGCCAGACACTCCTCCGTTTCTCCAGCCACTCCCGCGGTTTTCCCAGAAACGGTAGCGTTTTTTCACACACACCCATAAAACGGCCAGTTTCCGCCCAGAAACACCCACTTCCTGTCAATCACATTACGATGACCAGAACGAGGAAAAAACCGTGAGTAAAATTCCTAACTGCATAGCAAATTTACTTGGCGCAGTCGCAGTGCGGACATTGCGCATGCGCACTAAGCGGAAAATCGCTGCGATGCGAAGAAATTTACCGAGCGAACAACTCGGAATGACCCCCACAGTGCCAATTTTGACTACACTTTGTACTAGACAGTACACTGGATCAGGGGTGGCCGGACTTTTGGAACCTGTGATCTACTTTTTGTTCACTTACTTACCGGTGATCTACCGGTGTCAAATAACACCAATAATAAAGCTCACATTTAAAAATAGCATTTATTATGACATCAAATAACCCCCTTCTGTACAAATCCCCCCCTCTGCAGATCCCCCCCCTTGTGCCGATACCCCCCTTCCACTCCCCTGCATAATAGCCCCCTGTACAATACCCTCCTCCGTGCAAATGCCCCACTTTGCAGATACCCCCTTCCAGTCCTCTGCATAATACCCCCCTGTACAATAATCCCCACTGTGCAGATCCTCCACCCTTTGCAGATCCCCCTTGTGTAAAAAAAAACAACCTTTGTGAAGATACCACGCTCTGTGCAGATCATCCCTCCCCTTGTGAAGAAACCCCCCTTTGCATAACTTACCTGACAAGTTGTCACGCTGCCTAGCTTCAGTCCTCCCTCTCCCCGCAGTCACGGCTCCCGCTTTCACGCTGCATGGCCTCCCACTGGCTGCTTCTCCTTTTGTCAGCACCGCCGGCTGGATCAAACTGGTTCCTCACATCGCGGGTGACGTCATTTCTTCACCCGCACACTGCATCCCTGGGAACTGTGAAGAGAAGCAGCGGCGGCAGGCTCCTTGCAGTTATTTTCTGTTAAGTCTGTTGCGATCTACCTTTTGGCCACCTCTGCACTAGATAGTGAAGATTGACTTGCCTGCACAGTCTTTCTAGCCTTGCGATACCGACTCCACGGGAGTGCGCATCGGGATTGGATCGGTATCACAAGCTGCCTAACACCATGAGATTTGCACTAACTTTCCTTAAGATTTTGACTATATAGTCAAAATCTTACAGATTTATCTCACCGTGTGTACACACCTTAAGTTCTGAACATGTTCTAATAAACATGTTTAGAAAATACAGTGGCGATAATAACCCTTTTTTTCCTTAAGGAAAAATAATATAATTTAGTGAGAGATCTTTAATGATATTGGTGGTCATTCCGAGTTGATCGCAGCCAGCAACTTTTTGCTGCTGCTGCAATCAACTAATCCACGCCTATGGGGGAGTGTATTTTTGCTTAGCAGAGCTGCGATCACTTGTGCAGCCTTGCTAAGCTAAAAAAAATTCAAGCAGAGGAAGACTAGCCCTATACCTACTTACCCTGCGTGACGATCCCTGCGATGCTGGAGCCGGCTTTGATGTCAGACATCCGCCCTCTGTTCTGCTGGACACGCCTGTGTTTTCCTCACCACTCCCCGAAAACGGTCTCCAACGGTCCGGATCCGCCCAGGTACGCCTTCTTCTTGTCAATCTTCTTTGCGGTCGGCTCTGCGACCGCTTCCATCGTAGGATGCAACGCAACCCGGCGAACCCTGTCGCCGGGCAACGTCACACACACGCATTGCGGCCGCCGCGCATGCCCATTCTGGACTCGTTCGCACCGCAGCGATAAACCGCTGCGTGCGAACGGGTCGGAATGACCCCCACTATCATTAGTCTACTTGCTGGATTATGCCATGCAGCCACAATGGGGGTTTTTCAGAGATGGATGCAGATTGCTGCACACACAGCAAGATCTGCGTCCATCTCTGCACATGATGGGGGCCGCCCAGCACAGGGCAGGGCTGCCCAGTATGTGTAGTGCTGCCTCAGAGTGCGTCTGCAATTTACTTGTGGGTGTATCAAATTAAGGTTCAGGCGGCTGGACACCATCTTTTTTTTTTATCGGAGCGGCTGCAAAAACGCTCCTGGCACACCCCGTTTGACCCGCCCGTGAAACCTGCGTTGACACATCCCCAACAGCCGTCGCTGTCAATTACCTTGCGGTCGCATCCTTGAGGGATGCGGCTGAAAAGTGTACGGTCGTGCACATGCACTTTGGCTGGTGCATGTGCGCAGACCACCCGAATGCAGCCGCTGCGTACAGACGCGCGGCTGCGTTCAGGTCTGAATGACTCCTATGACCATTCTACAATGTTGTTGCTTTACGCCAAAATCATATTCCAACAGAAATATCAAATAAATCTTAAATCTCTACCAATATAGTATACCATGTATCTTACATTATTCTGTTGCGTAGGCAGAGTACACTCAAAGACATTTTATTTGCAATTTATCCTAATGATGGTTTGTTAGGAAGGCATTCCTGGAATGACACGATACAGCTAGAAGATGCCACCTTTACAGAACACTTTATTTCTTTTCTTGTCCGTTAACAAGGTTACAGCATAGCAATCAGATGTATGGAAATCCATTTAATTATAACATTGTAACCTTGTACTGACATTTAAAAAAACTGTTCTGACAGGAATCATAAATGTCTCCCATATTACTGTATTTATTAAAGTTTTAATAAGCAGTGAAAGTTCTCCTTGAAATATTAAACTATGAAACCAGCTAATATGTTTCACATGAAAGTAATATACATATAAAAGATTAGCATAGAATAGGCCGCAGCTGTACAGGAATCACGGTTTTGCCCGTTCAGCTCACATTGCATTGTAACTGTCCTATCCTATAAATACCTTGTATTCATTGTGGGCCTAATTCATTAGACTCTGAGACAGCGCTAGAGTCTGATAGTGGTTCTAGAGTCTACTATGCCGCCTGTGCGAGAGGAGGGGATTCAGGCGGAGACTGAACACAGACCCCTCCTCTCTTAATATGCTCCTGTCTGAGGGTTACTCAGACGGCCGATGTTCACACAGATGGGGCCTAATCCAGGGATGTATGCTAATTGCTAACCCAATGGTTTCCATACATCTGTTGGTGTGAGATCTGCGCATCATCAGATAGCTCCACTGGCGTTTCTATAATGGGTGCAGTGTGTGCGGTGCACACGGGCCCCTGAGTCCAGAGGGGGCCCCCACTGCACACACTGCACCCTTTTTTAAATACTCACCCTCCGAAGTCCAGTGCCAGCATCCGCAGCTCTATTAATTTAGAACACATTTTCACGGAGTTCACATTTTCACGGAGTTCACGGAGTTCTGTGCATGCGCAGTAGAGAAATCTCAAGGAAAATAGCCGCCGCGGCCATTTTCCCGGAGATCTGCGCATACGCAGTAGAGTCTGAGCCCTCTAGTGCTCAGACTCTACAGCGCTCCGGGCAGAGAGGAGGGGGCCCGAACGGAGGAGGCTGAACACAGGCCTCCTCCTCTCTTAAAATACCCCTGGATAGCTCATTGCGTATGTCCAGATCTCGTTCTGCAAGATTGCATGCAGTGCTCCCTAAGTGCAGCATGATTGAAATGCTGCAGCCGTTTGGGGGCAAGGACAGGGCAGCGTTAGGCAGCGTTCGAAGAGGATTAAGCAGATGACTGATGGTCACACAGAGGGATCCGATGCTGCATTTTTTCGGACGCAGCAGATAACAAAAGTCAGCAGTAAGCGTCTTTCTACTCAAGATGCCGCCTGCTACTTTCACATATTTTAGCACAGCTGCTGCATACAGCGTCTATCTCTGAATCTGCCCCTGGCTGCACAGCTGCTGCATACAGCGTCTATCTCTGAATCTGCCCCTGGCTGCACAGCTGCTGCATACAGCGTCTATCTCTGAATCTGCCCCTGGCTGCACAGCTGCTGCATACAGCGTCTATCTCTGAATCTGCCCCTGGCTGCACAGCTGCTGCATACAGCGTCTATCTCTGAATCTGCCCCTTGCTGCACAGCTGCTGCATACAGCGTCTATCTCTGAATCTGCCCCTGGATGCACAGCTGCTGCATACAGCGTCCATCTCTGAATCTGCCCCTGGCTGCACAGCTGCTGCATACAGCGTCTATCTCTGAATCTGCCCCTGGCTGCACACAGCGTTTATCTCTGAATCTGCCCCTGGATGCACAGCTGCTGCATACAGCGTCTATCTCTGAATCTGCCCCTGGCTGCACACAGCGTCTATCTCTGACTCTGCCCCTGGATGCACAGCTGCTGCATACAGCATATATCTCTGAATCTGCCCCTGGCTGCACACAGCGTCTATCTCTGACTCTGCCCCTGGCTGCACAGCTGCTGCATACAGCGTCCATCTCTGAATCTGCCCCTGGCTGCACAGCTGCTGCATACAGCATATATCTCTGAATCTGCCCCTGGCTGCACACAGCGTCTATCTCTGAATCTGCCCCTGGCTGCACAGCTGCTGCATACAGCGTCCATCTCTGAATCTGCCCCTGGCTGCACAGCTGCTGCATTCAGCGCCCATCTCTGAATCTGCCCCTGGATGCACAGCTGCTGCATACAGCGTCCATCTCTGAATCTGGCCCTGTGTCTGCTATTTCCTCATCAGGAATATCTGACTTCTGCCTTTATTCCCAGTAAACAATGTACACACACAATTAAGCATGTCCCATATTAATAGGATTTATTAAAGGTCATAATGTGTGATCTTTGTAGCAAATACTTTATTATACTATATAAGCAGTAATTAAATCCATATATTACACCATGCCGCTTCTCTCTCGGTTAAGTAGCAATAGCAGAAAGCACACATAGGCTATACATTTCTTTATATGCTCTCCTATTATTGTACAAAGCCAATTTCACAATATTGTTAGACCTTGAAGCATAGATGTGGCTACACATTGTATGGGCTGGAGGATCAATTCACTTGAAACTTACATTAAAAAAAAAAGAAGTAAACAACCAGTCACAGCCTTATAGGCCCTACACACTTGTCGATGTAACTGAAAGATATGAACGATCTCGTTCATCATTGAATGAGATACCATTCATATCTTTGAGTGTGAAGTCACCAGCGATGAACGAGGCGCGGCCCTGCACTCGTTCATCGCTGGTTTCCCGTCAGCTGCGCATGCAGGCCAATATGGAAGAACTCGTCCATATTTGCCTGCACTTCAATGGAGCCGGGTGACAGGGGGGGGAAGAAACTTCACTCCCCCCGTCACTGCCACCCCCCCCCCCCCCCCCGCCGCCGGGTCGCCCGTTGGCCATATCCACCGTCGGGCAGCTCGGCGGCGGATCTTTATATGTGTAGGGCCCATTAAACCCAGCCATTGCTTCCTTTCTCTGCAATGGCAACTACTGTATACATACCCGGAAACAGGGAGGGGCAAAGGGGACACCCGTACCGGGCCCCGAGATTTCTGTTGCAGACTCTGACTGTTTAACAGAGTCAGCTAAAGGTATAAAGGTGCATACACACTGGGCGTTTCTGCCCAACATGTATGCACAGCGATGGTGTGAACATCGCTGGCAAAAAAAACACTCAGTGCATAAACGCTGACCAATTTTTACCTGGCCCATCGATGTTCATGGGGGGGTGAACCACTTTTCCCAGTAGGAGTCTGTGGACAGTGGGTTCACTCGGCTGTTCAAACAGCCCGTCGGACGGTGGTGGCTGGCAATTAATGCGGGAGCGCGCACCACCGCTCATCGCTCATAGCCCAACCATACACACTGGGCGAGTTTCAGCTCAAAGCAACACAAGTCCCACAGACACTGATTGGACAGATCTGAGGCTCCTGTACTGACTCAGTGGACATTTGATGGATTATCTACTTGGTGAGAAGGAATCTTTTCTGTAAATTTGGAAATGGATGGATCCCTGGTATACAAACAGCACAGTTCTGCTAATTGATGGTGGTGGGATGTAAGGGAGAATATACTGTATATTTTAGGTGAACTAATACATTTATACTTCTATAGAATGTACAATTCTAGGTGTTCTCAGTAGCAATTATGACAATTCCAAAATAGGAAAAGTATAATGATATGCCTAATATTTAAAAAATGAGTCATGGCTATGCCTCTCCTATTAGCAGTTTTAAATGTTTTTTTCTCTAACGTCCTAGTGGATGCTGGGGACTCCGTCAGGACCATGGGGAATAGCGGGCTCCGCAGGAGACAGGGCACATCTAAAAAAGCTTTTAGGTCACATGGTGCGTACTGGCTCCTCCCCCTATGACCCTCCTCCAAGCCTCAGTTAGGTTTTTGTGCCCGTCCGAGAGGGTGCAATCTAGGTGGCTCTCTTAAAGAGCTAGTTAGAAAAGTTTTTTTTAGGTTTCTAATCAGTGTCTCCTGCTGGCGACAGGAGCACTGCAACGAGGGACTTAGGGGAGAGACTTGCAACTCACCTGCCTGCAGGAGGATTGAAGTCTTAGGCTACTGGACACTGAGCTCCAGAGGGAGTCGGAACACAGGTCAGCCTGGGGTTCGTCCCGGAGCCGCGCCGCCGATCCCCCTTACAGACGCTGAAGAACGGCAGAACGGAGGTCCGGAAACAGGCGGCAGAAGACTTCAGTCTTCATAGAGGTAGCGCACAGCACTGCAGCTGTGCGCCATTGTTGCTACACGGCTCACGGATCTCGGTCACGGAGGGTGCAGGGCGCTGCTGGGGGCGCCCTGGGCAGCAATATAGAGTACCTTAGAGGCAAATAAATACATCACATATAGCCATTAAGGCTATATGTATGTATTTAACCCAGGCCAGTTTATTAGAAAAACCGGGAGAAAAGCCCGCCGGAAAAGGGGCGGAGCTTATTCTCCTCAGCACTCGGCGCCATTTTCCTGCACGGCTCCGCTGGTGAGGAAGGCTCCCACGACTCTCCCCTGCACTGCACTACAGAAACAGGGTAACAAAGAGAGGGGGGGCATAAATTGGCGATATAAATATATATTGAGAGCGCATATATAAAAACAACACCTTCTAGGGTTGTTATATACTGTATAGCGCTTTTGGTGTGTGCTGGCAAACTCTCCCTCTGTCTCCCCAAAGGGCTAGGAGGGTCCTGTCTTCAATAGAGCATTCACTGTGTGGCTGCTGTGTGTGTCGGTACGTGTGTGTCGACATGTATGAGGACGAAGTTGGTGTGGAGGCAGAGCAATTGCCGATGATGGTAATGTCACCCCCTAGGGAGTCGACACCGGAATGGATGGCTTTGGTTATGGAATTACGTGATAATGTCAGCACATTACAAAAGTCAGTTGACGAAATGAGACGCCCGGCAAACCAGTTAGTACCGGTTCAGGCATCTCAGACACCGTCAGGGGCTGTAAAACGTCCCTTACCTCAGTCAGTCGACACGGGTACCGACACAGATGAATCTAGTGTCGACGGTGAGGAAGTAAACGTATTTTCCAATAGGGCCACACGTTATATGATCACGGCAATGAAGGAGGCTTTGCAGCTCTCTGATACTACTGGTACCTCAAAAAGGGGTATTATGTGGGGGGTGAAAAAACTACCTGTATTTTTCCCAGAATCAGAGGAATTGAATGATGTGTGTGATGAAGCGTGGGTTACCCCCGATAGAAAAATGCTAATTTCAAAGAAGTTGTTGGCATTATACCCTTTCCCACCAGAGGTTAGGGCGCGCTGGGAATCACCCCCTAAGGTGGATAAGGCGCTCACACGTTTATCAAAGCAAGTGGCGTTGCCGTCTCCTGATACGGCCGCCCTCAAGGATCCAGCAGACAGGAGGCTGGAAACTACACTGAAGAGTATATACACACATACGGGTGTTATACTGCGACCGGCAATAGCCTCAGCCTGGATGTGCAGTGCTGGGGTAGTGTGGTTGGATTCTCTGACTGAAAATATTGAGACCCTGGATAGGGACAGTATTTTATTGACTCTAGAGCAATTAAAGGATGCTTTTCTTTATATGCGAGATGCTCAGAGGGATGTTTGTACTCTAGCATCAAGAGTAAGCGCGATGTCCATATCTGCTAGAAGAAGTTTATGGACGCGACAGTGGTCAGGTGATGCGGATTCCAAGAGGCATATGGAAGTATTGCCATATAAAGGAGAGGAATTGTTTGGGGTCGGTCTTTCGGACCTGGTGACCACGGCAACTGCCGGCAAATCCACCTTTTTACCTCAGACCCCTTCACAACAGAAAAAGACACCGTCTTTTCAGCCGCAGTCCTTTCGCTCCTATAAAAAGCGACCAAAAGGACAGTCTTATCTGCCGAGAGGCAGAGGAAAGGGTAAGAAAGGGCAGCACGCAGCCCCTGCCCAGGAACAGAAGCCCGCCCCGGCTTCTACAAAGCCATCAGCATGACGCTGGGGCTTTACAAGCGGACCTAGGAACGGTGGGGGGTCGACTCAAGATTTTCAGCAATCAATGGGCTCACTCACAAGTGGACCCGTGGGTCCTGCAGATAATATCTCAGGGTTACATGCTGGAGTTCGAAAGGTTTCCCCCTCGCCGGTTCCTAAAGTCTGCTTTACCAACGTCTCCCTCAGAAAGGACGTCGGTTTTGGAAGCCATTCACAAGCTGTATTCTCAGCAGGTGATAGTCAAGGTACCCCTCCTACAACAGGGAAAGGGGTATTATTCCACACTATTTGTGGTACCGAAGCCGGACGGTTCGGTAAGACCTATTCTAAATCTGAAATCCTTGAACCTGTACATACAGAAATTCAAGTTCAAAATGGAGTCACTCAGAGCAGTGATAGCGAATCTGGAAGACGGGGACTTCATGGTGTCCCTGGACATAAAGGATGCTTATCTGCATGTCCCAATTTACCCCTCACACCAAGGGTATCTCAGGTTCGTGATACAAGACTGTCATTATCAGTTTCAAACGATGCCGTTTGGTTTGTCTACGGCCCCTCGGGTCTTTACCAAGGTAATGACCGAAATGATGGTTCTTCTACGAAGAAAAGGCGTATTAATTATCCCTTACTTGGACGATCTCCTGATAAGGGCAAAGTCCAGAGAACAGCTGGAAGTCGGTGTAGCACTAACCCAGGTAGTGCTCCAGCAACACGGGTGGATTCTGAATCTTCCAAAATCTCAATTGACCCCGACAACTCGTCTGCTGTTCCTGGGAATGATTCTGGACACGGTTCAGAAAAAGGTGTTTCTCCCGGAGGAAAAAGCAAGGGAGTTATCCGAACTTGTCAGGAACCTCCTAAAACCAGGAACGGTGTCAGTACATCAATGCACAAGAGTCCTGGGAAAGATGGTGGCTTCGTACGAAGCGATTCCATTCGGCAGATTCCATGCACGGACATTTCAGTGGGATCTGCTGGACAAATGGTCCGGATCGCATCTACACATGCATCAGCGGATAGCACTGTCACCAAGAACAAGGTTGTCTCTCCTGTGGTGGCTGCAGACTGCCCATCTGTTAGTGGGCCGCAGATTCGGCATACAGGACTGGGTCCTGGTGACTACGGATGCCAGCCTACGAGGTTGGGGAGCAGTCACAAAGGGAAGAAACTTCCAGGGCGTGTGGTCAAGCCTGGAGACGTCTCTTCACATAAATATACTGGAGCTAAGAGCGATCTACAATGCTCTAAGTCTGGCAAAACCGCTGCTTCAGGGTCAGCCGGTGTTGATCCAGTCCGACAACATCACGGCAGTCGCCCACGTAAACCGACAAGGCGGCACGAGAAGCAGGAGTGCAATGGCAGAAGCGACAAGGATTCTGCGCTGGGCGGAGAATCATGTCATAGCACTGTCAGCAGTGTTCATCCCGGGAGTGGACAACTGGGAAGCAGATTTCCTCAGCAGACACGACCTTCACCCGGGAGAGTGGGGACTTCATCCAGAAGTTTTCCACATGATTGTGAACCGTTGGGAAAAACCAAAGGTAGACATGATGGCGTCTCGCCTCAACAAAAAATTGGACAGGTATTGCGCCAGGTCAAGAGACCCTCAGGCAATAGCTGTGGACGCTCTGGTAACACCGTGGGTGTACCAATCAGTGTATGTGTTCCCTCCTCTGCCTCTCATACCAAAGGTGCTGAGAATTATACGGAAAAGAGGAGTAAGAACGATACTGGTGGCTCCGGACTGGTCAAGGAGAACTTGGTATCCGGAACTTCAGGAGATGCTCACGGAGGATCCGTGGCCTCTACCTCTGAGAAGGGATCTGCTTCAGCAGGGACCTTGTATGTTCCAAGACTTACCGCGTCTGCGTTTGACGGCATGGCGGTTGAACGCCGGATTCTAAAAGAAAAGGGCATTCCAGAGGAAGTTATTCCTACCTTGATTAAGGCTAGGAAGGAAGTGAATGTACAACATTATCACCGCATTTGGCGAAAATATGTTGCGTGGTGTGAGGCCAAGAAGGCTCCAACGGAAGAATTTCAATTGGGTCGATTCTTACATTTCCTGCAAGCAGGATCGTCTATGGGCCTAAAATTGGGGTCTATTAAAGTTCAAATTTCGGCCTTATCAATTTTCTTCCAGAAGGAATTGGCGTCAGTGCCTGAAGTACAAACTTTTGTCAAAGGTGTACTACATATACAACCCCCAATAGTGCCTCCAGTGGCACCGTGGGATTTGAACGTGGTTCTAAATTTTCTCAAATCTCATTGGTTTGAGCCGTTAAAATCGGTAGAATTAAAATACCTTACATGGAAGGTAACCATGCTGTTGGCCCTGGCTTCTGCCAGGAGAGTTTCAGAGTTGGCAGCTTTGTCATACAAGAGCCCATATCTGATATTCCATTCGGACAGGGCAGAATTGAGGACGCGTCCTCAATTTCTCCCTAAGGTGGTTTCGGCATTTCACTTAAACCAGCCTATTGTGGTGCCTGCGGCTACTAGCGACTTGGAGGACTCCAAGTTACTGGACGTTGTCAGAGCATTAAAAATATATATTTCAAGGACAGCTGGAGTCAGAAAAACTGACTCGTTGTTTACATTGTATGCACCCAACAAGATGGGTGCTCCTGCGTCTAAACAGACGATTGCACGTTGGATCTGTAGCACAATCCAACTTGCACATTCTGTGGCAGGCGTGCCACAGCCTAAATCTGTAAAGGCCCACTCCACAAGGAAGGTGGGCTCATCTTGGGCGGCTGCCCGAGGAGTCTCGGCATTACAACTTTGCCGAGCAGCTACGTGGTCAGGGGAGAACACGTTTGTAAAATTTTACAAATTTGATACTCTGGCTACAGAGGACCTGGAGTTTTCTCATTCGGTGCTGCAGAGTCATCCGCACTCTCCCGCCCGTTTGGGAGCTTTGGTATAATCCCCATGGTCCTGACGGAGTCCCCAGCATCCACTAGGACGTTAGAGAAAATAAGAATTTACTTACCGATAATTCTATTTCTCATAGTCCGTAGTGGATGCTGGGCGCCCATCCCAAGTGCGGATTGTCTGCAATACTTGTACATAGTTATTGTTACAAAAATCGGGTTATTATTGTTGTGAGCCATCTTTTTAGAGGCTACTTCGTTTTGTTATCATACTGTTAACTGGATTCAGATCACAAGTTGTATGGTGTGATTGGTGTGGCTGGTATGAGTCTTACCCGGGATTCAAGATCCTTCCTTATTGTGTACGCTCGTCCGGGCACAGTACCTAACTGAGGCTTGGAGGATGGTCATAGGGGGAGGAGCCAGTACGCACCATGTGACCTAAAAGCTTTTTTAGATGTGCCCTGTCTCCTGCGGAGCCCGCTATTCCCCATGGTCCTGACGGAGTCCCCAGCATCCACTACGGACTATGAGAAATAGAATTATCGGTAAGTAAATTCTTATTATTTTTGGTAGCATATTGCAGTGAAACAAGGAAAACTGTTGGTACGTGATAACAAACAAATATCATCGAAGAATGAGCACCAAGAAACAATGCTACCAACTCATGTAACTGCAACATTTTTAGAACTAGAGCTCTATTGGCTTATTCCTAATTAACACATTAAAACATTCTAATAACTAAATTTAACCTTTAACCTATAAATAAACGGTATCCGGATTCTAGGTCGACACTGTCTATGTCGACGCACATTAGGTCAACACCTATTGGTCGACACTGAGTAGGTCAACACAGGAAATAGGTTGACACGACCATTAGGTCAACATGAAAAAAAAGGTCAACATGAGTTTTAAAACAAAACAAAACATTTTTTGAACTTTACGATCCACGTGGACTACAATTGGGAATGGTAACCTGTGCTGAGCGCAGCGGTAGCAGAGCGAGGCACCTTAGCCGAAGCATAGCGAGCGGACAAGGTGCACTAATTGGGAATGGTAACCTGTGCTAAGCGCAGCGGTAGCAGAGCGAGGCACCTTAGCCAAAGCATAGCGAGCCATGCGAGGGGACAAGGTGCACTAATTGGGGTTCCCTGTCACTTTGCGCAGAAAATGACACCAATTTGTTTTTTAAAAACGCATGTCGACCTTTTTCCATGTCGACATAATGGTCCTGTCGACCCATTTCATGTGTCGACATAATAACTGTCGACCAATAGGTGTCGACCTAATGTGTGTCGACCTAGACACTGTCGACCCTGAGTCCCATACCCAAATAAACACTGAGAGAAACAAACCTTAATACCCTCCAATTAACTTAACCAACTTACTGTAGACATAAACCAGGGCCGTAACTAGGTGTGTGCAGAGTGTGCTCCACACATAGCGCTGCAGGATGGGGGGGGGGGGGGGGGTGGGGGCAGTTGGCAGCACTTGTCAATTCTGAATTATCTAATTACTTTTACTTGCAGCTTACCCCCTTTTTGAAGCCCAGCATCTCCTGACCACCCCTGTCTCCTACCCCCACCCCTTTTGTCTCTAATACCTATACAGCATTCATGGACTTGACTTGATAACACTTTGTTGTTCAGTCGCACTGTACTTTATTACATTTCGGGATGCTGATGTGCCAGGGATTCAACCCGTTGCCTGTGACATTGCATCTGGACACTCTACACAGCTATCTGCCTTTGCATAGAAAGCTAGAGAATTCTAAGCTGGAGAGTTTTGACTATTTGTAGCTTACCTTGGAAAAGACGTAAACAAAATAAGCAGTGGCAAACAAGGTTTTGGGATGGAGGGTATGACCCCAAAAGACCAAGAGGCTGTCCATAAAACAACACCTACTTAATACACTGCAGCTCAATCACATCCCCCTAATTGGCTCAAAATAATGATTGACAACCATAACCAGCAGAACTTATCTGCCTAGTAACAAGAGCTGTCACACTCAGCCAATCAGAAAAAAAATGGGATTCTTATTTATCCTCATACCTATTCAGCTTTCGTGTGCTCTATTAGCTGTAAGCAAAAGGTAACAAGCCCAGGTAACATTTCTAAGGACTTAAATATCACTGAGATAGCTTAGCAATAATTTCTCAGTTATGTACTGTCTTGCTGGGTCAGTCTCTGGCATTGTGCCCTAGTTCCAGTCAGCTTTCCTGGTCCAGCATGTGCAGTATTTGTGAAAGTGCTGATTTGGGCATTCGGATGCATTAATGTTTATATATATATATATATATATATATATATATATATTGCAATCGATACACCAGCTGTCGCATCCCGGGCGTTCAGAAGACCAACGCTGGAATTCCAACAGCTGGCGACATACCGTCGCCCGGAATCCAGACAAACGCTCGCTATTCCCACTCAGTTGGTGGCTCCATGCCACCAACCGAGTGGGAATAGAACCTGTGGCGAGCAAAGCAAGCCCCACTGGGCCAGATGCATAGCGAGTGCAGCGAGCCCGCAAAGGGCCTCGCTGCCAGGATTCTGGCAGACGGGATGCCGCTGTCCGTATCATACCTTCCCGAGCCCCTGTTGGTACAGGACAAAGCACGTGTAGCCAGCACACCAATCATATGCAAAAGTATTTAATGGTTATAGCAAACCAATGCATCGGCATATAAACAGAGTCTCATTATACTGCAGTCAAAGTATGGGCATATTCATATAGTCACCAATTCCTCATTGTATGGGTTTCAAACATCCCCCATCATACAGCCAACATTTCTGTACTACAGCACTTTCATCAAGATTACCACATAGTACAAACAAACAGCATGTACACACCACCTATATAACACCAGTGAATCAGCGGACCCGGTCAGGACATCTGCTTAAATAAGCTATGCCCAACCATCACGGGCAGTCAGTGTGCACGCTGTATTTCTGGAGCTTTCATCACTGGCTAAACAAACCTGCACAGAAGGAGGTTATTTCCACACAGCTGACTGCCTGTTGTATACAGGTTATTAAAGGTCCCGATAACAGAGATCACCAAGGCCTCATCTTTCAACACTAACCAATTGAACATGAAAGAAAGCACAGAAAATGCAGGTGCAGCCAGTGAGGAAGTACTGCATACTAACTTGCGTTGCTATGGCAATCTGCAATGACTCCTTATTCAGTACAGCATCTACTGTAGACCCATCAGTGGAGAACACACATCAATGTGCTGGCCTCCTTTATGTCAGATATGAGAGACACCCATTTAATTGATGTGTATGTAGTGGGGTTCTAATTGCAATGCCCATGTAAGCAAAACAAGAATAGGTCATTGCTGTGTAAAAAAACGTTCCTTTTGTTGTCTTTTTGACATTACTGAGTCTGAAATATACTGTACAAGTTGGTTCAGGACATCTGGTTTCAATAATAAACCCTGGAAATAGAGGCTACAGTACTTACAGTAGTAACTATGGGGGGTCATTCCGAGTTGATCGTAGCTGTGCTAAAAAAATATTTTTGGGATCGAAAACCCACAGGTTCAGTGAAACCTGTGTGTTTTCGCCGCGCAGACCAGAAAAGCCAGCACTTATCAGGGATTTTGTTTCACCTGCCTGGAGCAGGTGAAACAAAATCCCTGATAAGCCGCGGCAACCCCTACAGTCAGTGCCCCAGGACTGCCACAGCAGCAACGGCAGCCGGGGACAGCAGGGAGGACGTCTGGGAGCTGGCACTCAGTACCAAGACCCTCTTCCCCTGGCCAGGCAGGGATCAGGTGACAGGGGCGACAGACCATTTGGAGGAGCCGGAGCTGTCAGGAGCTGGAGCTGTTGGGGCAGTTGATGCTCAGTGCTGAGACAGGTGACACAATCCCCGATAACCAGCAGCACGTGCCGGCTAATCGGTGCTATTAGGACTGCCCTGGGCGATATCATTACCAGTAGTAATGCATACCTACCAATTGTCCTGCATTCATCGGGTCAGTCCCACCCGAGGTGTGGGGGGGGGGGGGGGGGACTGACCCGACTGTTTCGCTGTCCCACCCGAGGTGGGGGGGGGGGGTCAGTTGCTGGGAGGGCACAGATCGCTGTTGCACAGGGCTAGTCCGCCCCGCATTTCAGGCCCTACCCCGCTGCACAAGTACAAAAGCATCGCACGGTGGCAATGCTTTTGTACTTAAAGAGTAGCTCTCTACCAGGCAGAGGCGATCGCAGGGCTGATGTCTGGCATGCACCGGCGCATGCGCAGTTCAGACCTGATCGGCTGCTGTGCGAAAACGCACAGCAGCGTTCAGGTCTGAATTAGGCCCATAGCCCTGCTGTGTAATGTAGTTGTGATGTCAGTGTGTAGCCCTGCTATGTAATGTAGTTGTGATGTCAGTATGTAGCCCTGCTGTGTAATGTAGGTGTGATGTCAGTATGTAGCCCTGCTATGTAATGTAGTTGTGATGTCAGTGTGTAGCCATGTAATGTAACTGTGATGTCACTGTGTAGCCAGTACTGCACTTTGTACTTTAGTCCTCAGCTGCCACTGCAGGACACACCCCTTGGGCAGAATATGACATGCCTCCTCAACGAACTATGATCTCCATGAAACTGCTTTTCAGATGTACAGTAGGCAAGTATGAGAAACACTACTCCTTGCTGCTTTCTTATGTGGTTTTTCTTTTTTCACTTTAAATTATCCCTTTGTCATGTACGTACGTTCAGCCTTGATGAAAGATCCACTTCATCATATCCCCTGTGGGCTGTCACACTTGGAATGCCATCAAATTAACTTTGCAGTTTAAAGAATTGTGATATGAGGAGACGATGGCCCTATTTTCTCTGCTGTTTCATACACGTTGACCTTACTGAGATTACCTTGTGACCTGTGCAACTGATTTTTATACCAGAAAAATGATTGCAAAATCTGACATGCTATTTATTAAAAGAAAAAGAAAATTCCCAGGATGCAATGTATTTCCAGACAGTTCGGTTTGGTTACCAGGATTTTTAGTACTTCTGTCAATCAGACTCAATGGAGGTCTTTAATAATGAAATACAGGTATAGTAGTACACAGTTTTCACCGCCTCTGGTGAAGAGCTTGTGTTATACACTGTACCCCTAGTGGGATGCATTTTGCACATTGTGGTTGCATTGTGGTCTGCTTTTGAACATACATGAGGGTCATTCCGAGTTGATCGCTCGCTAGCTAGTTTTAGCAGCCGTGCAAATGCTATGCCGCCGCCCACTGGGAGTGTATTTTAGCTTAGCAGAAGTGCGAACGCTTGGATCGCGGAGCCCCTGCAAAAAATGTTTGTGTAGTTTCAGAGTAGCTCAAAACCTACTCAGCGCTTGCGATCACTTTAGATAATTCAGTTCCAGATTTAACGTCACAAACCCGACCAGCGTTCGCCCAGCCATGCCTGCGTTTTTCCTGGCACGCCTGCGTTTTTCCGCACACTCCCTGAAAACGGTCAGTTGCCACCCAGAAACGCCCACTTCACGTCAATCACTCTGCGGCAAGCAGTGCGATTGAAATGCATCGCTAGACCCTGTGCAAAACTGCATAGTTCGTTGTGCCCGTACGATGCGCAGAACTGCCTTTTTTTAGCCTGATCGCTGTGCTGCGAACAAATGCAGCTAGCGATCAACTCGGAATGACCCTCCATGGGCAATCAATTTTAGCTGCGTTGGTCACGACTGTACGACTCAGCAGACCTGGGGCTAATTTTGTAGTACCTGCCTGTTATTGTATATCCCGATAAACATAATTTCTTACGGCTGCACATTGCAGTGTTTTAAAAAAAAACTTGCAGGGATACGCGGTCCAATATTTTCAGGGATACGCAGTCCAATACGTTTTTTGGAGGTTTGAACATTGTGCCAGCAACTAATACTAAAACATGCATTTTTACACAAAATGTTCTGTATAAATAGGTCTTAAGATGTCTTTCATAATTAACTTGCACTGTGCGGGAAAGTTGTGTAGAGATTACAAGATGGGCGCTTCTCTGTGTTGCACAAGAACACAACCTGCATTGGACTGGTTCACCTGGGATTCACTACCTTTCCATTTAAGCCATAAAATTGTTTAGACGCACCCAGCTCTCTGCACTTACACCTCCAGGTAATGGGTGTATAGAGCCGGGTGCATCTAAACATTGTTCAGGAATAAATGGACCAGAAGCAACTCCCCGGTCAGCCATTCCGACACTGAACACAGCCAACTGTATCTTTCTCCCTAATTTCCCCTGGGTGGCACAGTGGTACACATTGCTTTCTTTCAGCCCTTGCAGTCACAAGTAAAATTCCCAACCAGGGCTCTGTTTTGTGTGGAGTTTGCATGTACTACATGTACTCCTAAGATTGCGTCGGTCATTGGTCTGAATGACTATAGGCCGATTGCTCTCACTTCATTGATTATGAAATGTTTTGAGAGAATTGTTCTGGTCCATCTAAAAAGTGTCATACCATTGGGATTTGACCCTAATCAGTTCGGTCGAACAGATCAACTGAAGACGCAGCTCTTATGGTGCTTCACAGGGTACTTTGTCATCTTGAAAATAGAGACTCTTATGCTAGATTGTTATTCGTGGATTGTAGCTCCACCTTTAACACGGTAGTGCCAGCGGTGTTAGTAAAAAAGCTTTTAGAGATCGGATATGATACGGCCATATGCAATTGGCTGTTGGATTTCCTGACAGATCACCTGCAGACAGACAGACTGGGCTCTGACTTGTCTTCGGAACTGGTATTAAACGTAGGAGTTCCGCAGGGTTGTATTCTAAGCCCCTTATATTCTTTGTATACCTCCGACTGTGAGTCTTATTCGGAAACAATCTCTGTGATAAGGTTTGCGGATGATACCACTTTGGTGGGTTTGATAACTGGCGGAGATGAGAGTAGTTATAGAGAGGAAGTGAGAAGACTCGCTGAGTGGGAGGAGAAAAATAACTTGTTATTAAACGGTAAGAAAACCAAGGAGGTTGCTATAGACTGTAGGAAATCTAAAAAAAACTAGCATCTGCCCATTGATACTGAACGGTGAGGATAAGGTTACCGATGTGAAATTTTTGGGGATTAAATTTACAGAGGAACGTCAGTGGTTGGAAAGGCTCAGCAACGTCTTTTTTTCTTACGGAAGCTCCAAGAAGCAGGTCTGCAGCAATCAACTCTTGTTAATTTCTACCGCTGCGTGATTGAGAGCTTGCTGACCTACGCGATCACGGTGTGGTATGGCAATGCCAAGTGTTCTGATCTTGTTGTCCTGGAGAGAGTGATCAAATCTGCAGAGAGGATCATTGGCCAATCTTTGCCTAGGTTGGCGGATGTACTCACTGCAAGGAGTCTGTCGAAGGCAATTAAGATGATTGAAGAAAGGAGTCACCCTTGTAATGTGTTTTTTTTCCCTTTTGCCATCGGGGAGACGTTATAGGTGTTCAAGATGTCGTACCACTAGGTTAAGGAATAGTTTCTTCCCTTCTGCGATTGTTAGCTTGAATTCTCAACTTTGCTAAATTTTATGTGGTGCTTTATACAGGGCCTGTGCTAGGGTGTTTGGCGCCCTCCTGCAAACTATAAAATTGCACCCTCCCTCCGTTAACATAGAAAGGGACAGCGTGCGTCACAAAAGAGGGTTGTGGTCTCACAAGGAAGGGGTGTGGACACACAATAGCACCTAACAATAGTACCTCCAATTCAAATTACGCCACACTGTAGCACAATCTTATTCACATTACACTGCACGTAGTCCCCATGATTCATATTACACGACATAGGGGGGTATTCAAGTAGCTCCGTTTTTGTCGCCTAGACGAAACAGGACTTTTCGCTATTTTTAAGGCGAAAGTGGATTCACCCTATTCAATAGCAGGGACGTTTTTTCGCCTAGGTGAAAAATTCAGCAGGAGCAAAAAACATGTGGATTGGCGAATCCACATGTTTTCTCACCTGCGCCGGTCAAAACGTGGGCCATTTTCGATGATTTTGATGCATTTTTTCACACAAAAAAAGGTGAAAAGGCATTGGCGAGTTAGAGGGAGGGTGAGGGCACCCTGGGGGTGAAGCTACGAGGACTGTAAGGGTAGGGGCACTGAGGGGGGTGGTACAGTGAGGGTGAGGGTAGGGACGCTGAGGTGGGAGTTAGAGGGAGGGGGGGGGGCACCCTAAGGGGGAGCTACAGGATCGGTAAGGGTAGGGGCACTGAGGGGGAGTTACAAGGAGGGTGAGGGTAGGGACGCTGAGGGGGAAGTTGGAGGGTGAGGGCACCCTGGGGGGGGGGAGCTACAAGGACAGTAAGGGTAGGGGCACTGAGGGGAGAGTTACAGTGAGGGTGAGGGTAGGGACGCTGAGGGGGTAGTTAGAGGGAGGGTGAGGGCACCCTGGGGGGGGGGAGCTACAAGGACGGTAAGGGTAGGGGCACTGAGGGGGGAGTTAGAGGGAGGGTGAGGGTAGGGGCACTGAGGTAAGAGTTACAATGAGGGCAGCGGCCTAAACACATAGCTTTATTAGAACAAATGCTCTAAATCCAAGTGTGTGTTAAACCTTCATGCAGACTACAGTATAAGATATGGAGAGCCCCCACCCCCCATGACTGTCACTTACCAGTTATTTGCGGTATAAGCAGTGCCTCCTCTCTTCTTCAGGAAGAGGTAGCAGCCTATCACAAGTTGGCCTCTATTGCTGAGAATGTGCTGCTGCGGTTATCCATTTGATTGAAAGCAGCCCACTGGAGAGGCAGAGCTCGGGAGAGGAGGACTTGGAGCTGCAGCGCCGCGCATGTTATTTACATGTCTGCGCTGCGGGCACCGACTCTTCATGCTGCTTGCGACGCTGCTGCCCGTGCTGCTGCCCGTGACAGGCTCTGGCAGCAGCAGTAGCTGGCAGCAACAGGCATTGCCGTGCGGCACAGTTAGTAAAGAGGCAGGGAGGGGGGAGCTGCTCTTCATGCTGCTGCTGCCGCCGCTGCTGCCTGTTAGAGTGACAGGCGCCGGCAGCAACAGAGCACATCAGTAAGGTCGTAGAGTAAGGAGAGCAGGACCTTGTTGAGCGGGTAGCGACGGACCTGACTATATACATAATAAGAAGCATGTACAGTATAATGCTTTTTGACAATCAGTTTGTAGTTTGTCATAGAAAATAAGAATTTACTTACCGATAATTCTATTTCTCGGAGTCCGTAGTGGATGCTGGGGTTCCTGAAAGGACCATGGGGAATAGCGGCTCCGCAGGAGACAGGGCACAAAAAGTAAAGCTTTAGGATCAGGTGGTGTGCACTGGCTCCTCCCCCTATGACCCTCCTCCAAGCCAGTTAGGTACTGTGCCCGGACGAGCGTACACAATAAGGGAGGAATTATGAATCCCGGGTAAGACTCATACCAGCCACACCAATCACACCGTACAACTTGTGATCTAAACCCAGTTAACAGTATGATAACAGCGGAGCCTCTGAAAAGATGGCTCACAACAATAATAACCCGATTTTTGTAACTATGTACAAGTATTGCAGATAATCCGCACTTGGGATGGGCGCCCAGCATCCACTACGGACTCCGAGAAATAGAATTATCGGTAAGTAAATTCTTATTTTCTCTATCGTCCTAGTGGATGCTGGGGTTCCTGAAAGGACCATGGGGATTATACCAAAGCTCCCAAACGGGCGGGAGAGTGCGGATGACTCTGCAGCACCGAATGAGAGAACTCCAGGTCCTCTTTTGCCAGGATATCAAATTTGTAGAATTTTACAAACGTGTTCTCCCCTGACCACGTAGCTGCTCGGCAGAGTTGTAATGCCGAGACCTCTCGGGCAGCCGCCCAAGATGAGCCCACCTTCCTTGTGGAATGGGCCTTAACCGATTTAGACTGTGGCAGGCCTGCCTCAGAATGTGCAAGTTGAATTGTGTTACAAATCCAACGAGCAATCGCCTGCTTAGAAGCAGGCGCACCCAACTTGTTGGGTGCATACAGTATAAACAGCGAGTCAGATTTTCTGACTCCAGCTGTCCTGGAACATATTTTCAGGGCCCTGACAACTCCTAGCAACTTGGAGTCCTCCAAGTCCCTAGTAGGTGCAAGGCACCACAATAAGCTGGTTCAGGTGAAACACTGACACCACCTTAGGGAGAGAACTGGGGACGAGTCCGCAGCTCTGCCCTGTCCGAATGGACAAACAGATATGGGCTTTTTTGAGAAAAAACCACCAATTTGACACTCGCCTGGTCCAGGCCAGGGCCAAGAGCATGGTCACTTTTTATGTGAGATGCTTCAAATCCACATATTTGACTGGTTTTAAACCAATGTGATTTGAGGAATCCCAGAACTACGTTGAGATCCCACAGTGCCACTGGAGGCACAAAAAAGGGGTTTGTATATGCAATACTCCCTTGACAAACTTCTGGACTTCAGGAACTGAAGCCAATTCTTTCTGGAAGAAAATTTACAGGGCCGAATTTGAACCTTAATGGACCCCAATTTGAGGCCCATAGACACTCCTGTTTGCAGGAAATGCAGGAAACGACCGAGTTGAAATTTCTTTGTGGGGCCTTCCTGGCCTCACACCACGCAACATATTTTCGCCACACGTGGTGATAATGTTGTGCGGTCACCTCCTTTCTGGCTTTGACCAGGGTAGGAATGACCTCTTCCGGAATGCCTTTTTTCCCTTAGGATCCGGCTTTCCATCGCCATGCCGACAAACGCAGCTGCGGTAAGTCTTGGAACAGACATGGTACTTGCTGAAGCAAGTCCCTTCTTAGCGGCAGAGGCCATAAGACCTCTGTAAGCATCTCTTGAAGTTCCGGGTACCAAGTCCTTCTTGGCCAATCCGGAGCCATGAGTATAGTTCTTACTCCTCTACGTCTTATAATTCTCAGCACCTTAGGTATGAGAAGCAGAGGAGGGAACACATACACCGACTGGTACACCCACGGTGTTACCAGAACGTCCACATCTATTGCCTGAGGGTCTCTTGACCTGGCGCAATACCTGTCCCGTTTTTTGTTCAGACGGGACGCCATCATGTCCACCTTTGGTATTTCCCAACGGTTTACAATCATGTGGAAAAAACTTCTCAATGAAGTTTCCACTCTCCCGGGTGGAGGTCGTGCTGAGGAAGTCTGCTTCCCAGTTTCCATTCCCGGGATGAAAAACTGCTGACAGTGTTATCACATGATTTTCCGCCCAGCGAAAAGTCCTTGCAGTTTCTGCCATTGCCCTCCTGCTTCTTGTGTCGCCCTGTCTGTTTACGTGGGCGACTGCCGTGATGTTTTTCCCACTGGATCAATACCGGCTGACCTTGAAGCAGAGGTCTTGCTAAGCTTAGAGCATTATAAATTTACCCTTAGCTCCAGTATATTTATGTGGAGAAAAGTCTCCATACTTGATCACACTCCCTGGAAATTTTTTCCTTGTGTGACTGCTCCCCAGCCTCTCAGGCTGGGCTCCGTGGTTACCAGCATCCAATCCTGAATGCCGAATCTGCTGCCCTCTAGAAGATGAGCACTCTATAACCACCACAGGAGAGACACCCTTGTCCTTGGATATTGGGTTATCCGCTGATGCATCTGAAGATGCGATCCGGACCATTTGTCCAGCAGATCCCACTGAAAAGTTCTTACGTGAAATCTGCCGAATGGAATTGCTTCGTAGGAAGCCACCATTTTTACCAGGACCCTTGTGCAATGATGCACTGTTTTTAGGAGGTTCCTGACTTGCTCGGATAACTCCCTGGCTTTCTCTTCCGGGAGAAACACCTTTTTCTGGACTGTGTCCAGAATCATCCCTAGGCACAGCAGACGTGTCGTCGGGATCAGCTGCGATTTTGGAATATTTAGAATCCACCCGTGCTGATTGTAGCAGTATCCGAGATAGTGCTACTCCGACCTCCAACTGTTCCCTGGACTATGCCCCTATCAGGAGATCGTCCAAGTAAGGGATAATTAAGACGCCTTTTCTTCGAAGAAGAATCATCAATTCGGCCATTACCTTGGTAAAGACCCCAGGGTGCCGTGGACAATCCAAACGGCAGCGTCTGAAACTGATAGTGACAGTTCTGCACCACGAACCTGAGGTACCCTTAGTGAGAAGGGCAAATTTGGGACATAGAGGTAAGCATCCCTGATGTCCCGGGACACTATATAGTCCCCTTATTCCTGGTTCGTTATCACTGCTCTGAGTGACTTCATCTTAATTTGAACCTTTGTAAGTGTTCAAAAACAAATTTTTAGAATAAGTCTCACCTAGCCTTCTGGCTTCAGTACCACAATATAGTGTGGAATAATACCCCTTTTCTGTAGTAGGAGGGGTAATTTAATTATCACCTGCTGGGAATACAGCTTGTGAATTTTTTCCCATACTACCTCCTTGTCGGAGGGAGACTTGGTAAAGCAGACTTCAGGAGCCTGCGAAGGGGAAACGTCTCGACATTCCCATCTGTACCCCCGGGATACTACTTGTAGGATCCAGGGGTCCTGTACGGTCTCAGCGCCATGCTGAGAACTTGTCAGACGCGGTGGAACGCTTCTGTTCCTGGGAATGGGCTGCCTGCTGCAGTCTTCTTCCCTTTCCTCTATCCCTGGGCAGATATGATCTTATAGGGACGAGAGGACTGAGGCTGAAAAGACGGTGTCTTTTTCTGCAGAGATGTGACTTAGGGTAAAAAACGGTGGATTTTCCAGCAGTTGCCGTGACCACCAGGTCCGATGGACCGACCCCAAACAAGTCCTCTTCCTGTATACGGCCATACTGTGCCGTTTGGAATCTGCATCACCTGACCACTGTCGTGTCCATAACATCTTCTGGCAGTTATGGACATCGCGTTTATTCATGATGCCAGAGTGCAAATATCCCTCTGTGCATCTCGCATATATAGAAATGCTCTATAGTCAATAAAATACTGTCCCTGTCAAGGGTATCAATATTTTTAGTCAGGGAATCCGACCAAGCCACCCTAGCTCTGCACATCCAGGCTGAGGCGATCGCTGGCCGCAGTATAACACCAGTATGTGTGTATATACTTTTTATTATATTTTCCAGCCTTGTCAGCTGGTCCTTGAGGACGGCCCTATCTATAGACGGTACCGCCACTTGTTTTGATAAGCGTGTGAGCGCCTTATCCACCTTAAAGGGTGTTTCCCAACGCGCCCTAACTTCTGGCGGGAAAGGGTATACCGCCCATAATTTTCTATCGGGGGGAACCCACGCATCATCACACACTTTATTTAATTTATCTGATTCAGGAAAAACTATGGTAGTTTTTTCACATCCCACATAATACCCTCTTTTGTGGTACTTGTAGTATCAGAAATACGTAACACCTCCTTCATTGCCTTTAACGTGTGGCCCTAATAAGGAATACGTTTGTTTATTCACCGTCGACACTGGATTCAGTGTCCCTGTCTGTGTCTGTGTCGACCGACTAAAGTAAACGGGCGTTTTAAAACCCTTGACGGTGTTTTTGAGACGTCTGGACCGTACTAATTGTTTGTCGGCCGTCTCATGTCGTCAACCGACCTTGCAGCGTGTTGACATTATCACGTAATTTCCTAAATAAGCCATCCATTCCGGTGTCGACTCCCTAGAGAGTGACATCACCATTACAGGCAATTGCTCCGCCTCCTCACCAACATCGTCCTCCTACCTGTCGACACACACGTACCGACACACAGCACACACACAGGGAATGCTCTGATAGAGGACAGGACCCACTAGCCCTTTGGAGAGACAGAGGGAGAGTTTGCCAGCACACACCAAAAACGCTATAATTATATAGGGACAACCTTATATAAGTGTTTTCCCTTATAGCATCTTAATATATATATAAGCATATCGCCAAATTAGTGCCCCCCCTCTCTGTTTTAACCCTGTTTCTGTAGTGCAGTGCAGGGGAGAGCCTGGGAGCCTTCCCTCCAGCCTTTCTGTGAGGGAAAATGGCGCTGTGTGCTGAGGAGATAGGCCCCGCCCCTTTTTCGGCGGCCTCGTCTCCCGCTCTTAACGGATTCTGGCAGGGGTTAAATATCTCCATATAGCCTCCGGAGGCTATATGTGAGGTATTTTTAGCCAAAATAGGTATTCATTTGCCTCCCAGGGCGCCCCCCTCCCAGCGCCCTGCACCCTCAGTGACTGCCGTGTGAAGTGTGCTGAGAGGAAAATGGCGCACAGCTGCAGTGCTGTGCGCTACCTTTAGAAGACTGAGGAGTCTTCTGCCGCCGATTCTGGACCTCTTCTTACTTCAGCATCTGCAAGGGGGCCGGCGGCAAGGCTCCGGTGACCATCCAGGCTGTACCTGTGATCGTCCCTCTGGAGCTGATGTCCAGTAGCCAAGAAGCCAATCCATCCTGCACGCAGGTGAGTTCACTTCTTCTCCCCTAAGTCCCTCGTTGCAGTGATCCTGTTGCCAGCAGGACTCACTGTAAAATAAAAAACCTAAGCTAAACTTTCCTAAGCAGCTCTTTAGGAGAGCCACCTAGATTGCACCCTTCTCGGCCGGGCACAAAAATCTAACTGGCTTGGAGGAGGGTCATAGGGGGAGGAGCCAGTGCACACCACCTGATCCTAAAGCTTTACTTTTTGTGCCCTGTCTCCTGCGGAGCCGCTATTCCCCATGGTCCTTTCAGGAACCCCAGCATCCACTAGGACGATAGAGAAACCACAAAACAGTTGCAGTAATTCTTTCCATATTGACCAGTCCCTGTGTTTGGTAGAATAATGTGTTTAGACTTTGTTGCCATGTTTTGTGCGATATTGTGTAGCATCCCCACATCTGGTACCATGTACTGTTTTGTGAACACTTACAGGCTGATGGTTGTCTTAAGGCCCCCATACATTACAGATAAATTGCAGCAATATCCCAATCCACAGCAAATCGGGCATTTTTAACATGTTTAATTTCCTTGATTTCCCAATGTATCGCATATCATCACTTCCGGGCTGCAGATCATCAGTGTCGGCTGGGTCAGGGAATGCTTAGTTGTATGGCGTCATTTAGTCAAATATAGACATACGGTATTGCAAGAAAAGTAACCAATTCCTACCACATGCAGCCCCATATACCACAAATCTAGCCCTGAAGCATGCATAAAAGCCACAAGCCCATCACGTACGGTATAACCTTATGCCCAGATTCTCCTGTCCACACAGAGCTGGCCCTAACCAATATGATGCCCTAGGCAAGATTTTGGCTGGTGCCCCCTAGCACAGACACTAGTTCCGCCTCTGACCCTGTACCCCTTTTGCAACACCATCACCCCTCACCCATAGCAGTCCTCCTTTTGGTGTTCCTACCCCCTATATTCTAAATAGGAACAGTGTGCGCATTCGGAGCACAGCCCAAAACGGAGCGTGTTCTTGCTGAGAAGGGGCATGGCCACACAATACTGACGCCACATAGTACTGCAACTTTATTTACATTATATAATGCAATAGTGTCTCTTATTCACGTTACATCACACAGAAGTACCACGTTGCTCCTCACAGTAGTGCCCCTTATTCACATTACACCACACCATATTGCTCTTTATTCACATTAGACCACACAGTAGTGCCCTTTCTATCCGTTACGCCACAAAGTAGTACACCTTATACACATAATGCCACACATTAGTAATGCCTTTATACACATAATACACATAATACCACACAGTAATGCCCCTTACACATATGACACACATTATTAATGCCCTTATACACATAATGTCCCTTACACATATGCCGCACATTAGTAATGCATTTCGTATGCATATAAAGCCGCAGTCAAACACAGAATATAGGCATGCTGCATATCATTTTAATCAGCAGAAGCTGCTTGTGCCCCTAGGCATTCCAAATGCCCTATTCCAGTTGCCTAGTTTGACTATGCCTAGGGCCAGCTCTGTGTCCACATGTCCACCATTACAACTCTGTACTCATAACAGCTACAAGCATATGGTAACCAAATACAGAGTATTGTATATGATGTCCTGTGCCCTGATTATAAACCTTAAGCTGCTATCCTATGCCTACTGTTACAGCTCTGTACCTCAGCCTCATATCCATCACAGGTTCATCCCATAATTACAGCCAGTCACCCATACTAATGGCATCTCTTTCACTAGACCCATAATCTCTTTCACTAGACCCATAATACCACTAGTCATATCCCCTACTTGGGATTTCAGACTACTGCTTGTTCACCACACAGAGCCCTTGTCCAGATGTGGAGTTGCATATCCTGATAGGTGATGATTGAGATTTTTATGGTTTTAGACTAAACCCAGGCAGCTTCTATCTATAACAGCAAAATCAGTTTAATCTGAAGAAACTGAGAACTCAAATCCTAAACAGCCAGTGCGACTCTACAGCATGGTGGGCACTGTCTAATGGGGCCCATACACAGTGTTAGACTGGGGTATGAAGAGCCAACCACGGGAATGCAGTGGAGAGGTCTCAT
Source organism: Pseudophryne corroboree (assembly GCF_028390025.1). NCBI lineage: Eukaryota > Metazoa > Chordata > Amphibia > Anura > Myobatrachidae > Pseudophryne > Pseudophryne corroboree. The sequence continues at coordinate 116,567,088 of NC_086452.1, read as the reverse complement.
GTTTAAGGGTGTGATCAGCCACCGGCTAACCATTAGGTGAATTTTTTTATAGTTTCTAAAGAAGCGAACCGAGCACCCATGTTTATTAGTGGACCTGCTCCACCAGGTAACTGACCCTCTAATAGAGTAACAATGTTTATTTCTCTAACGTCCTAAGTGGATGCTGGGAACTCCGTAAGGACCATGGGTGATAGCGGCTCCGCAGGAGACTGGGCACAACTAAAGAAAGCTTTAGGACTACCTGGTGTGCACTGGCTCCTCCCTCTATGACCCTCCTCCAGACCTCAGTTAGAATTTTGTGCCCGGCCGAGCTGGATGCACACTAGGGGCTCTCCTGAGCTCTTAGAAAGAAAGTAATATTTAGGTTTTTTATTTTCAGTGAGATCTGCTGGCAACAGACTCACTGCTACAAGGGACCTAGGGGAGAGAAGCGAACCTACCTGCTTGCAGCTAGCTTGGGCTTCTAGGCTACTGGACACCATTAGCTCCAGAGGGATCGAACACATGCCCAGCCTCGGTCGTCCGGTCCCGGAGCCGCGCCGCCGTCCCCCTAGCAGAGCCAGAAGCAAGAAGACGTTTCTGGAAATCGGCGGCAGAAGACTTCGGTCTTCATTAAGGTAGCGCACAGCACTGCAGCTGTGCGCCATTGCTCCCCAGGCACACCACATACTCCGGTCACTGATGGGTGCAGGGCGCTGGGGGGGGGGCGGCGCCCTGGGCTGCAATATAAGTACCTTACTTGGCAAATTAACACATAATATAGCCTTTAAGACTATATGTGTGTAAAATCCCCTGCCATAACTGTATAAAAAAAGCGGGAGAAGCCCGCCGGAAAAGGGGCGGGGCTATCTCCCTCAGCACACTGGCGCCATTTTCCCTCACAGCTCCGCTGGATGGATCGCTCCCCAGGCTCTCCCCTGCAGTTCCAGACTACATAGGGTAAAAAAGAGAGGGGGGGCACTAAATTTAGGCGCAATCTGTGATATATAAGCAGCTATATGGGGTAAAATCACTGTGTAGTGTGTATCCCTGTTTTATATAGCGCTCTGGTGTGTGCTGGCATACTCTCTCTCTGTCTCCCCAAAGGGCTTTGTGGGGTCCTGTCCTCAGTCAGAGCATTCCCTGTGTGTGTGCGGTGTGTCGGTACGGCTGTGTCGACATGTTTGATGAGGAGGCTTATGTGGAGGCGGAGCAGGTGCCGATAAATGTGATGTCACCCCCTGCGGGGTCGACACCTGAGTGGATGGATATGTGGAAGGAATTACGCGACAGTGTCAACTCCTTACATAAAAGGTTTGACGACATATCAGATGTGGGACAGCCGGCTTCTCAGCCCGTGCCTGCCCAGACGTCTCAAAAGCCATCAGGGGCTCTAAAACGCCCGCTACCTCAGATGGCAGACACAGATACTGACTCCAGTGTCGACGATGATGAGACTAGTGTACATTCCAATAGAGCCACACGTTACATGATTACGGCAAGGAAAATGTGTTGCACATTTCTGATATTACCCCAGGTACCACAAAAAAGGGTATTATGTTTGGGGAGAAAAAACTACCAGTGGTTTTTCCCCCTTCTGATGAATTAAATGAAGTGTGTGAAGAAGCGTGGGCTTCCCCCGATAAGAAACTAGTAATTTCTAAAAAGTTACTAATGGCGTACCCTTTCCCGCCAGAGGATAGGTCACGTTGAGAGACATCCCCTAGGGTAGATAAAGCGCTCACACGCCTGTCAAAGAAGGTGGCACTACCGTCTCCGGATACGGCCGCCCTAAAGGAGCCTGCTGATAGGAAGCAGGAGGCTATCCTGAAGTCTGTTTATACACACTCAGGTATTATACTGAGACCAGCTATTGCTTCAGCATGGATGTGCAGTGCTGCAGCTGTGTGGTCAGATTCCCTGTCAGAAAATATTGATACCTTAGACAGGGACACTATATTGCTAACCATAGAGCATATTAAAGACGCAGTCTTATACATGAGAGATGCACAGAGGTATATTTGCCGGCTGGCATCTAAAATAAGTGCAATGCCCATTTCTGCCAGGAGGGGTTTATGGACTCGGCATTGGACAGGGGATGCAGATTCTAAAAGGCATATGGAAGTTTTGCCTTACAAAAACTAGCGACAGCTGGGAAGTCAGCATTTTTACTCCATGTTCCCTCACAGCCAAAGAAAGCACCGTATTATCAGGTACAGTCCTTTCGGCCCCAGAAAGGCAAGCGGGTTAAAGGCGCGTCCTTTCTGCCCAGAGGCAGAGGTAGAGGAAAAAAGCTGCAGCATACAGCCAGTTCCCAGGAACAAAAGCCCTCCCCCGCTTCCTCTAAGTCCACCGCATGACGCTGGGGCTCCACAGGCGGAGCCAGGTACGGTGGGGGCCCGTCTCAAGAACTTCAGCGACCAGTGGGCTCGCTCACGGGTGGATCCCTGGATTCTACAAGTAGTATCTCAGGGGTACAAGCTGGAATTCGAGACGTCTCCCCCTCGCCGTTTCCTCAAATCTGCCTTGCCATCAGCTCCCCCGGACAGGGAGGCAGTGCTGGAGGCAATTCACAAGCTGTATTCGCAGCAGGTGATAGTCAAGGTACCCCTCCTTCAACAAGGAAGGGGTTACTATTCCACAATGTTTGTGGTACCGAAACTGGACGGTTCGGTGAGACCCATTTTAAATTTGAAATCCTTGAACACCTATATAAAAAGGTTCAAGTTCAAGATGGAATCGCTCAGGGTGGTTATTTCAAGCCTGGAGGAAGGGGATTACATGGTATCACTGGACATCAAGGATGCTTACCTACATGTCCCCATTTACCAGGAGTACCTCAGATTTGTGGTACAGGACTGTCATTACCAATTCCAGACGTTGCCGTTTGGTCTGTCCACGGCACCGAGGGTATTTACCAAGGTAATGCCCGAAATGATGATACTCCTTCGAAAAAAGGGAGTTTTAATTATCCCATACTTGGACGATCTCCTTATAAAGGCGAGGTCCAGGGAGCAGTTGTTGGTCGGGGTAGCACTATCTCGGGAGGTGCTACAACAGCACGGTTGGATTCTGAATATTCCAAAGTCACAGCTGGTTCCTACTGGTTCCTACTGGTTGTCTACTGTTTCTGGGGATGGTTCTGGACACAGACCAGAAAAGGGTGTTTCTCCCGGAGGAGAAAGCCAAGGAGTTGTCGTCTCTAGTCAGAGATCTCCTGAAACCAAAACAGGTCTCGGTGCATCACTGCACGCGAGTCCTGGGAAAAATGGTAGCTTCCTATGAAGCAATTCCATTCGGCAGGTTCCATGCAAGAATCTTTCAGTGGGATCTGTTGGACAAGTGGTCCGGATCCCATCTTCAGATGCATCGGCTGATAACCCTGTCTCCAAGGACCAGGGTGTCTCTGCTGTGGTTGCTGCAGAGTGCTCATCTTCTAGAGGGCCACAGATTCGGCATACAGGACTGGGTCCTGGTGACCACGGATGCCAGCCTTCGAGGCTTGGGGGCAGTCACACAGGGAAGAAACTTCCAAGGGCTATGGTCAAGCCAGGAGATTTCCCTACACATAAATATTCTGGAACTGAGGGCCATCTACAATGCCCTAAGTCAGGCAAGACCCCTGCTTCAAAACCAGCCGTTACTGATCCAGTCAGACAACATCACGGCGGTCGCCCATGTAAACCGACAGGGCGGCACGAGAAGCAGGACGGCGATGGCAGAAGCCACAAGGATTCTCCGATGGGCGGAAAATCATGTGTTAGCACTGTCAGCAGTGTTCATTCCGGGAGTGGACAACTGGGAAGCAGACTTCCTCAGCAGGCACGACCTCCACCCGGGGGAGTGGGGACTTCATCCAGAAGTCTTTCAGCTGATTGTAAATCGCTGGGAACGGCCACAGGTGGACATGATGGCATGCCGCCTCAACAAAAAGCTAGAAAGATATTGCGCCAGGTCGAGACACCCTCAGGCAATAGCTGTGAACGCTCTAGTGACACCGTGGGTGTACCAGTCGGTTTATGTGTTCCCTCCTCTTCCTCTCATACCCAAGGTACTGAGGATAATAAGACGAAGAGGAGTAAGAACTATACTCATTGTTCCGGATTGGCCAAGAAGAGCTTGGTACCCAGAACTTCAAGAGGTGATCTCAGAGGACCCATGGCCTCTGCCGCTCAGACAGGACCTGCTGCAGCAGGGGCCCTGTCTGTTCCAAGACTTACCGTGGCTGCGTTTGACGGCATGGCGGTTGAATGCCGGATCCTGAAGGAAAAGGGCATTCCGGAGAAAGTCATTCCTACGCTGATTAAAGCTAGGAAAGAAGTGACCGCAAACCATTATCACCGCATATGGCGAAAATATGTTGCGTGGTGTGAGGCCAGGAAGGCCCCAACGGAGGAATTTCAGCTGGGCCGTTTTCTGCAATTCCTACAGTCAGGGGTGACTATGGACCTAAAATTGGGTTCCATTAAGGTCCAGATTTCGTCTCTATCGATTTTCTTCCAGAAAGAACTGGCTTCACTACCTGAAGTTCAGACATTTGTTAAGGGAGTGCTGCATATTCAGCCCCCTTTTGTGCCCCCAGTGGCACCTTGGGATCTCAACGTGGTGTTGAATTTCCTAAAGTCACATTGGTTTGAACCACTTAAAACCGTGGATTTAAAATATCTCACGTGGAAAGTGGTCATGCTGTTGGCCTTGGCTTCGGCCAGGCGTGTGTCAGAATTGGCGGCTTTATCATGTAAAAGCCCTTATCTGATTTTCCATATGGATAGGGCGGAATTGAGGACTCGTCCCCAATTTCTCCCAAAGGTGGTTTCAGCTTTTCATTTGAACCAGCCTATTGTGGTGCCTGTGGCTACTCGTGACTTGGAGGATTCCAAGTTGCTGGACGTAGTCCGGGCCCTAAAAATCAATGTTTCCTGGACAGTTGGAGTCAGAAAGACTGACTCGCTATTTATCCTGCATGCACCCAACAAGTTGGGTGCGCCTGCTTCAAAGCAGACTATTGCTCGCTGGATCTGTAGCACGATTCAACTTGCACATTCTGCGGCTGGACTGCCGCATCCTAAATCTGTAAAAGCCCATTCCACGAGGAAGGTGGGTTCTTCTTGGGCGGCTGCCCGAGGGGTCTCGGCTTTACAACTTTGCCGAGCAGCTACTTGGTCGGGGTCAAACACATTTGCTAAATTCTACAAGTTTGATACCCTGGCTGAGGAGGACCTAGAGTTCTCTCATTTGGTGCTGCAGAGTCATCCGCACTCTCCCGCCCGTTTGGGAGCTTTGGTATAATCCCCATGGTCCTTACGGAGTTCCCAGCATCCACTTAGGACGTTAGAGAAATAGATTTACCGGTGAGTAAAATCTTATTTTCGATTGCACAGTCTGGAATATGACCACAAGAGGAGAGGGCTGACCTCAGGCAGTGGAGCCAGCTGGGGCCAGTCCGACCCTGCCCCATCTGCAACTTATTGTGGCAATTCCCTGTTCTGCCTAATGACTGGCTCAGGGGATCAGAAAATCCACTTGTTGGATTTGCCCAGCTCACCAATTCCGACCAAAAAATATTCAGAGTTGGGGAGTCAGGGAATTTTAACATGCTGTTTTCCCCTGATCCGCCTTACTTATTGCCGATCATCAGTGGCAGCTTTGATTGCCATTCAGCAGGTCAGATCGACATCTGGGAATTTCGGCACTGATGTATGGCCCACATAACTCTTGCAACATATATCTGTCATTTGTATGTACAGTATAGTTAAAAAGACCACAGCCATTTGTATCACATAATTGACTTTGATAGTGTGATATTAACATTTAAGTATAGTGTTACAAAAAGAGCAGCCATACTTGCTCCATCTCTAGGTCTGTAGAACATGGCGATCATCCATTATATTTTAAACTCAAAGTAAAATCACAGCAGTCACCATCGCTGGGACTAAAGTCCTATTAGAACTGCAGTTGGTTGCAGTATCTTTTGTACTTCTTCTAAGTGACTTCAACTGATTGTTACCAACTGCAGGAAGGAATTAAATATATCTTGTTCCTCAACTACCACTTACTGTACTACCGGGATTCTCCGTGTACTATGCCGACCTACTGTATACAGTATTTATGTAAATACTGATCCACGGGGACATTTCAGAAATGCTATTGACTACTCCATAGCATCTTGAACTGAGTTTGCAACCGAGAAGCTCTTCAGCCAAAGCCAGTGGGACAGCTGGGATTTGTAGTCCCACTGAATCTGGTACAGTTCCCTGTGTGTGTTATTGAGGAACAGAATTGTCTGTTATAGTAGCATTACGGGAGCCACCGGATATCATTATGTTCCCAGACTGCCCTGGTTTGATAGATTTGTATTTTACTTTCCACATTCAGCTCCACGTTTATTAGCTACAGATGGCTTGATGTGAGCCAGAACAGTTTTTTCATACTTTGAAAAAGCTGCAAGACCAAAGGATCATATAATTTAAATAATAATTTAAAAAATAGCATTCATTTACAGTACTTAAAATGGCATCGTATGTGGTACAGTATCTTACCTCTGCTCATTCCTGTTTGCTCTCTTACATTTCTGAAAGCCTGTAATTTGTTCCTTACCATTATGCTCATGTCTGCCGACATTTCCACATCTGTCAGGGGATATTGTCCTTGCTTCTGGGAAGTAATGAAGTTATGTTTTTCAATGCTACCGAGTGGCATGGGATTATCAGCGCTGGTCTTCTCTGCATCCTGGCACCTTAGCGACAGCAAGCCAAGGAGAAACCACAGTGCTCCCTGGAAACAGGCAGGCCATATAAATGGTAGCAGTTAAAGAGGTGAGGATTGGTGCATGTCATCATACATATATATGTACACACAGGAGCGGTTCTTGGTGCGGGCAAGCAGTGCCTGCGCCCGGGGCGCTGCGGCCTGGGGGCGCGGCCACAGTCACCCCGCAGTCACCGCCGCCTACCCGCACCCCTGCTCCCTGGCTGCAGCAGACACCGTGGGCTGTGTGGGCGTCCGCTGCAGTGACAGACACTAGAGGTCATTATTGACCTCTAGTGTCTGTGCGGCGCTGCTATGGGAGAGACGTCATGACGTCTCTCCCATAGAGAGGAGCCACGGGAGGCCAGACGGAGCAGCAGCAGCAGCGGTCGGGAAGCAGGAGCGGGGCAGTGGTAAGTATTGTTTTTTTTATTTTTGTGTGTGTTTGACAGCGACAGGAGGCACAACTACTGGGGGCACAACAACAGGGGGCACAGCATCAGAGGGCACAGCGACAGGGGACACAACTGCTGGGGGCCAAGCAACAGGGGGCACAACTACTGGGGCAAATCTACTGGGGGCAAAGCAACAGGGGGCACAACTACTGGGGGGCACAGCTACTGGGGGCACAGCTACAGGGGGCACAGCTACTGGGGGCACAGCTACAGGGGGCAAATCAACTGGGGGGCACAACTACTTGGGGCAAATCTGGGGGCATAACTGTGGCCACGCCCCTCCCCTATGAAGTCACGCCCCTAACTGTTTTGCTGGGGGGGGGGCACTAATAGCACCACAAAAGCATGCAAATGTACATTGCATTGTGTGCCACTCTCTAGGATTGGGGACGCAAACATTTTTTTGGGTCCCTCCCCTAAAAGTGTAAGCCCTATGCTGAGTAGTTGGGTCTTTAAGGAGATTTATATATAGCTTCTTACAGTATGCATTTATCTAAAAATGTAGCGATATCAGCAGGGACTTTATGGTGTATGCGGAGAAAGAAAATCTTTTTGAGATCGCAATTTCCTTTGTGATTAACCCCCCCCCCACCCCCCCCAATATAATACAAAAAGAAATGATCTGTGTTGCATTTTTGTAAAGTTCCTTATGCTCCTTGTTTTAACTAGATCAGTGGTGGAAAATATAACAGTATTCATTGGCCAACCGTGTGGACGTTGGTCCTGTACAGTGGTAACACATACTATTTGCTCCATAGGTGCAGATTATGGGGCATATGCAATTCCGGGCGAATTGCGGCACTTTTTCGCCCATTTTAAATTCGACACAATTCGACCGTCGAATTCCGGCAGGTGGGTGCCGGAATTCGACATATTCAATAAAAATAAGAATTTACTTACCGATAATTCTATTTCTCGTAGTCCGTAGTGGATGCTGGGGACTCCGTCAGGACCATGGGGATTAGCGGCTCCGCAGGAGACAGGGCACAAAAGTAAAAGCTTTAGGATCAGGTGGTGTGCACTGGCTCCTCCCCCTATGACCCTCCTCCAAGCCTCAGTTAGGATACTGTGCCCGGACGAGCGTACACAATAAGGAAGGATTTTGAATCCCGGGTAAGACTCATACCAGCCACACCAATCACACTGTACAACCTGTGATCTGAACCCAGTTAACAGCATGATAACAGCGGAGCATCTGAAAAGATGGCTCACAACAATAATAACCCGATTTTTGTAACAATAACTATGTACAAGTATTGCAGACAATCAGCACTTGGGATGGGCGCCCAGCATCCACTACGGACTACGAGAAATAGAATTATCGGTAAGTAAATTCTTATTTTCTCTGACGTCCTAAGTGGATGCTGGGGACTCCGTCAGGACCATGGGGATTATACCAAAGCTCCCAAACGGGCGGGAGAGTGCGGATGACTCTGCAGCACCGAATGAGAGAACTCCAGGTCCTCCTCAGTCAGGGTGTGCCCCTGACCAAGTATCAGCTCGGCAAAGTTGTAAAGCCGAGACCCCTCGGGCAGCCGCCCAAGATGAGCCCACCTTCCTTGTGGAATGGGCATTTACATATTTTGGCTGTGGCAGGCCTGCCACAGAATGTGCAAGCTGAATTGTACTACACATCCAACTAGCAATCGTCTGCTTAGAAGCAAGAGCACCCAGTTTGTTGGGTGCATACAGGATAACAGCAAGTCAGTTTTCCTGACTCCAGCCGTCCTGGAAACTATATTTTCAGGGCCCTGACAACATCTAGCAACTTGGAGTCCTCCAAGTCCCTAGTAGCCGCAGGTACCACAATAAGCTGGTTCGGGTGAAACACTGACACCACCTTAGGGAGAAACTGGGGATGAGTCCGCAGCTCTGCCCTGTCCGAATGGACAATCAGATATGGGCTTTTTTGAGACAAACGCCGCCAATTCTGACACTCGCCTGGCCGAGGCCAGGGCCAACAGCATGGTCACTTTCCCTGTGAGATATTTAAAATCCACAGATTTGAGCGGTTTAAACCAATGTGATTTTAGGAATCCCAGAACTACGTTGAGATCCCACAGTGCCACTGGAGGCACAAAAGGGGGTTGTATATGCAGTACTCCCTTGACAAACTTCTGGACTTCAGGAACTGAAGCCAATTCTTTCTGGAAGAAAATAGACAGGGCCGAAATTTGAACCTTAATGGACCCCAATTTGAGGCCCATAGACACTCCTGTTTGCAGGAAACGACCGAGTTGAAATTTCTTCATGGGGCCTTCCTGGCCTCACACCACGCAACATATTTTCGCCACATGTGGTGATAATGTTGTGCGGTCACCTCCTTCCTGGCTTTGACCAGGGTAGGAATGACCTCTTCCGGAATGCCTTTTTCCCTTAGGATCCGGCGTTCAACCGCCATGCCGTCAAACGCTGCCGCGGTAAGTCTTGGAACAGACATGGTACTTGCTGAAGCAAGTCCCTTCTTAGCGGCAGAGGCCATGAGTCCTCTGTGAGCATCTCTTGAAGTTCCGGGTACCAAGTCCTTCTTGGCCAATCCGGAGCAACGAGTATAGTTCTTACTCCTCTACGTCTTATAATTCTCAATACCTTGGGTATGAGAAGCAGAGGAGGGAAGACATACACCGACTGGTACACCCACGGTGTTACCAGAACGTCCACAGCTATTGACTGAGGGTCTTTTGACCTGGCGCAATACTTGTCCAGTTTTTTGTTCAGGCGGGACGCCATCATGTCCACCTTTGGTCTTTTCCAACGGTTCACAATCATGTGGAAGACTTCCCGATGAAGTCCCCACTCTCCCGGGTGGAGGTTGTGCCTGCTGAGGAAATCTGCTTCCCAGTTGTCCACTCCCGGAATGAACACTGCTGACAGTGCTATCACATGATTTTCCGCCCAGCGAAAAATCCTTGCAGTTTCTGCCATTGCCCTCCTGCTTCTTGTGCCGCCCTGTCTGTTTACGTGGGCGACTGCCGTGATGTTGTCCCACTGGATCAATACCGGCTGACCTTGAAGCAGAGGTCTTGCTAAGCTTAGAGCATTGTAAATTGCCCTTAGCTCCAGTATATTTATGTGGAGAAAAATCTCCAGACTTGATCACACTCCCTGGAAATTTTTTCCCTGTGTGACTGCTCCCCAGCCTCTCAGGCTGGCCTCCGTGGTCACCAGCATCCAATCCTGAATGCCGAATCTGCGGCCCTCTAGAAGATGAGCACTCTGTAACCACCACAGGAGAGACACCCTTGTCCTTGGAGATAGGGTTATCCGCTGATGCATCTGAAAATGCGATCCGGACCATTTGTCCAGCAGATCCCACTGAAAAGTTCTTGCGTGGAATCTGCCGAATGGAATCGCTTCGTAATAAGCCACCATTTTTCCCAGGACTCTTGTGCAATGATGCACTGACACTTTTCCTGGTTATAGGAGGTTCCTGACTAGCTCGGATAACTCCCTGGCTTTCTCCTCCGGGAGAAACACCTTTTTCTCTATCGTCCTAGTGGATGCTGGGGTTCCTGAAAGGACCATGGGGAATAGCGGCTCCGCAGGAGACAGGGCACAAAAAGTAAAGCTTTTCCGATCAGGTGGTGTGCACTGGCTCCTCCCCCTATGACCCTCCTCCAGACTCCAGTTAGATTTTTGTGCCCGGCCGAGAAGGGTGCAATCTAGGTGGCTCTCCTAAAGAGCTGCTTAGAGAAAGTTTAGCTAGGTTTTTTATGTTACAGTGATTCCTGCTGGCAACAGGATCACTGCAGCGAGGGACTGAGGGGAGAAGGAGTCAACTCACCTGCGTGCAGGATGGATTGGCTTCTTGGCTACTGGACATCAAGCTCCAGAGGGACGATCACAGGTACAGCCTGGATGGTCACCGGAGCCGCGCCGCCGGCCCCCTTGCAGATGCTGAAGACAGAAGAGGTCCAGAATCGGCGGCTGAAGACTCCTGCAGTCTTCTAAAGGTAGCGCACAGCACTGCAGCTGTGCGCCATTTTCCTCTCAGCACACTTCACACGGCAGTCACTGAGGGTGCAGGGCGCTGGGAGGGGGGCGCCCTGGGAGGCAAATGAGTACCTATAAAGGCTAAAAATACCTCACATATAGCCCTAGAGGCTATATGGAGATATTTAACCCCTGCCTGATTTCTCAAAATAGCGGGAGACGAGCCCGCCGGAAAAGGGGCGGGGCCTATCTCCTCAGCACACGGCGCCATTTCCTCTCACAGCTCCGCTGGTCAGGACGGCTCCCAGGTCTCTCCCCTGCACTGCACTACAGAAACAGGGTAAAACAGAGAGGGGGGGCAAATTTATGGCGATATTTTTATATAACAAAGCAGCTATAGGGGAGCACTTATTATAAGGCTATCCCTGATATATATATAGCGCTTTTGGTGTGTGCTGGCAAACTCTCCCTCTGTCTCCCCAAAGGGCTAGTGGGTCCTGTCTTCATTAGGAGCATTCCCTGTGTGTCTGCTGTGTGTCGGTACGTGTGTGTCGACATGTATGAGGACGATATTGGTGTGGAGGCGGAGCAATTGCCAAATATGGGGATGTCACCTCCTAGGGGGTCGACACCAGAATGGATGCCTTTATTTATGGAACTACGGGATAGTGTCAACACGCTAAAGCAGTCGTTTGACGACATGAGACGGCCGGACAATCAATTAGTGCCTGTCCAGGCGACTCAAACACCGTCAGGGGCTGTGAAACGCCCTTTGCCTCAGTCGGTCGACACAGACCCAGACACAGGCGATGACTCCAGTGGTGACGGTGACGAATCAACCGTATTTTCCAGTAGGGCCACACGTTATATGATTTTGGCAATGAAGGAGGCGTTACATTTAGCTGATACTACAGGTACCACTAAACAGGGTATTATGTGGGGTATGAAAAAACTACCTATAGTTTTTCCTGAATCAGAAGAACTAAATGACGTGTGTAATGAAGCGTGGGTTGCCCCTGATAAAAAGCTGATAATTTCAAAGAAATTATTGGCATTATACCCTTTCCCACCAGAGGTTAGGGAGCGCTGGGAAACACCTCCTAGGGTGGACAAGGCGCTAACACGCTTATCTAAACAAGTGGCGTTACCCTCTCCTGAGACGGCCGCACTTAAAGATCCATCAGATAGGAGGATGGAAAATATCCAAAAAAGTATATACACACATGCAGGTGTTATACTACGACCAGCTGTAGCGACTGCCTGGATGGGCAGTGCGGGGGTAGTTTGGTCAGAATCCCTGATTGAAAATATTGATACCCTGGACAGGGACAATATTTTACTGTCGTTAGAACAAATAAAGGATGCATTTCTTTATATGCGTGATGCACAGAGGGATATATGCACACTGGCATCACGGGTAAGTGCTATGTCCATTTCGGCCAGAAGAGCTTTATGGACGCGACAGTGGACAGGCGATGCGGATTCAAAACGGCATATGGAAGTTTTGCCGTATAAGGGGGAGGAGTTATTTGGAGTCGGTCTATCAGATTTGGTGGCCACGGCTACAGCCGGGAAATCCACCTTTCTACCTCAAGTCACTCCCCAACAGAAAAAGGCACCGACTTTTCAACCGCAGCCCTTTCGTTCCTTTAAAAATAAGAGAACAAAGGGCTATTCATATTTGCCACGAGGCAAAGGTCGAGGGAAGAGACAGCAACACGCAGCTCCTTCCCAGGATCAGAAGCCCTCCCCGGCTTCTACAAAAGCCTCAGCATGACGCTGGGGCTTCTCAAGCGGACTCGGGGACGGTGGGCGGTCGTCTCAAAAATTACAGCGCGCAGTGGGCTCACTCGCAAGTAGATCCCTGGATCCTGCAGATAATATCTCAGGGATACAGGTTGGAATTAGAGACAGATCCACCTCGCCGTTTCCTGAGGTCTGCTTTACCAACGTCCCCCTCCGAAAGGGAGACGGTGTTGGAAGCCATTCACAAGCTGTACTCTCAGCAGGTGATAGTCAAGGTACCTCTTCTGCAACAAGGGAAGGGGTATTATTCCACTCTTTTTGTGGTACCGAAGCCGGATGGCTCGGTAAGGCCTATTCTAAATCTGAAGTCCTTGAACCTGTACATAAAGAAGTTCAAGTTCAAAATGGAGTCACTCAGAGCAGTGATAGCGAACCTGGAAGAGGGGGACTTTATGGTATCCTTGGACATCAAGGATGCGTATCTCCACGTTCCAATTTACCCCTCACACCAGGGGTACCTCAGGTTCGTTGTACAAAACTGTCACTATCAATTTCAGACGCTGCCGTTCGGATTGTCCACGGCACCTCGGATCTTTACAAAGGTAATGGCCGAGATGATGATTCTTCTTCGAAGAAAAGGCGTATTAATTATCCCATACTTGGACGATCTCCTAATAAGGGCGAGGTCCAGAGAACAGCTAGAGATGGGATTAGCACTGTCTCAAGAAGTGCTAAAACAGCACGGGTGGATTCTGAATATTCCAAAATCCCAGTTAATGCCGACAACTCGTCTGCTGTTCCTAGGGATGATTCTGGACACGGTTCAGAAAAAGGTTTTTCTCCCGGAGGAAAAAGCCAAGGAGTTATCCGAGCTTGTCAGGAACCTCCTAAAACCAGGAAAGGTGTCTGTACATCAATGCACAAGAGTCCTGGGAAAAATGGTGGCTTCTTACGAAGCGATTCCATTCGGCAGATTCCACGCAAGAATTTTCCAAAGGGATCTGTTGGACAAATGGTCAGGGTCGCATCTTCAGATGCACCTACGGATAACCCTGTCTCCAAGGACAAGGGTGTCTCTTCTGTGGTGGTTGCAGAGTGCTCATCTATTGGAGGGCCGCAGATTCGGCATACAGGATTGGATCCTGGTGACCACGGACGCCAGCCTGAGAGGCTGGGGAGCAGTCACACAAGGAAGAAACTTCCAGGGAGTATGGACGAGCCTGGAAACGTCTCTTCACATAAACATTCTGGAACTAAGAGCAATATACAATGCTCTAAACCAGGCAGAACCTCTGCTTCAGGGAAAACCGGTATTGATCCAGTCGGACAACATCACGGCAGTCGCCCATGTGAACAGACAGGGCGGCACAAGAAGCAGGAGGGCAATGGCAGAAGCTGCAAGGATTCTTCGCTGGGCAGAGAATCATGTGATAGCACTGTCAGCAGTGTTCATCCCGGGAGTGGACAACTGGGAAGCAGACTTCCTCAGCAGACACGATCTTCACCCGGGAGAGTGGGGACTTCATCCAGAAGTCTTCCACATGCTGGTAACCCGTTGGGAAAGACCAATGGTGGACATGATGGCGTCTCGCCTCAACAAAAAACTGGACAGGTATTGCGCCAGGTCAAGAGATCCGCAGGCAATAGCTGTGGACGCGCTGGTAACGCCTTGGGTGTACCAGTCGGTGTATGTGTTTCCTCCTCTGCCTCTCATACCAAAAGTATTGAGAATTATACGGCAAAGAGGCGTAAGAACGATACTAGTGGTTCCGGATTGGCCAAGGAGGACTTGGTACCCGGAACTTCAAGAGATGATCACGGAAGATCCGTGGCCTCTACCTCTAAGGAGGGACTTGCTTCAGCAGGGTCCCTGTCTGTTTCAAGACTTACCGCGGCTGCGTTTGACGGCATGGCGGTTGAACGCCGGATCCTAAAGGAAAGAGGCATGCCGGAAGAAGTCATTCCTACTTTGATTAAAGCAAGGAAGGAAGTAACCGTGCAACATTATCATCGAATTTGGCGAAAATATGTTGCGTGGTGCGAAGATCGGAGTGCTCCGACGGAGGAATTTCAACTGGGTCGATTCCTACATTTCCTGCAATCAGGATTGTCAATGGGTCTCAAATTGGGATCTATTAAGGTTCAAATTTCGGCCCTGTCGATTTTCTTTCAAAAAGAATTGGCTTCAGTCCCTGAAGTCCAGACCTTTGTTAAGGGAGTGCTGCATATACAGCCTCCTGTGGTGCCTCCAGTGGCACCGTGGGATCTAAATGTGGTTTTGGACTTCCTAAAATCTCATTGGTTTGAACCACTAAAAAAGGTGGATTTGAAATATCTCACATGGAAAGTGACCATGCTTCTAGCCCTGGCTTCTGCCAGGAGAGTGTCAGAATTGGCAGCTTTATCTTACAAAAGCCCATATCTGATTTTCCATTCGGACAGGGCAGAACTGCGGACTCGTCCGCATTTTCTCCCTAAGGTGGTGTCAGCATTTCATCTGAACCAGCCTATTGTAGTGCCTGCGGCTACAAGTGACTTGGAGGACTCCAAGTTACTGGACGTTGTCAGAGCATTAAAAATATATATTGCAAGGACAGCTGGAGTCAGAAAATCTGACTCGTTGTTTATATTGTATGCACCCAACAAGATGGGTGCTCCTGCGTCTAAGCAGACGATTGCTCGTTGGATCTGTAGCACAATCCAACTTGCACATTCTGTGGCAGGCTTGCCACAGCCTAAATCTGTAAAGGCCCACTCCACAAGGAAGGTGGGCTCATCTTGGGCGGCTGCCCGAGGGGTCTCGGCATTACAACTTTGCCGAGCAGCTACGTGGTCAGGGGAGAACACGTTTGTAAAATTTTACAAATTTGATACTCTGGCTAAGGAGGACCTGGAGTTCTCTCATTCGGTGCTGCAGAGTCATCCGCACTCTCCCGCCCGTTTGGGAGCTTTGGTATAATCCCCATGGTCCTTTCAGGAACCCCAGCATCCACTAGGACGATAGAGAAAATAAGATTTTACTTACCGATAAATCTATTTCTCGGAGTCCGTAGTGGATGCTGGGCGCCCATCCCAAGTGCGGATTATCTGCATAAATTGTACATAGTTATTGTTAACTAATTCGGGTTATTGTTGAAGGAAGCCATCTTTCAGAGGCTCCGCTGTTATCATACTGTTAACTGGGTTTAGATCACAAGTTGTACGGTGTGATTGGTGTGGCTGGTATGAGTCTTACCCGGGATTCAAAATCCTCCCTTATTGTGTACGCTCGTCCGGGCACAGTACCTAACTGGAGTCTGGAGGAGGGTCATAGGGGGAGGAGCCAGTGCACACCACCTGATCGGAAAAGCTTTACTTTTTGTGCCCTGTCTCCTGCGGAGCCGCTATTCCCCATGGTCCTTTCAGGAACCCCAGCATCCACTACGGACTCCGAGAAATAGATTTATCGGTAAGTAAAATCTTATTTTCTGGACTGTGTCCAGAACCATCCCTAGGAAACAGCAGACGTGTCGTCGGAAACGGCTGCGATTTTGGATATTTAGAATCCACCCGTGCTGTCGTAGAACTACTTGAGATAGTGCTACTCCCACTTCCAACTGTTCTCTGGACCTTGCCCTTATCAGGAGATCGTCCAAGTAAGGGATAATTAAGACGCCTTTTCTTTGAAGAAGAATCATCATTTTGGCCATTACTTTGGTAAAGACCCGGGGTGCCGTGGACAATCCAAACGGCAGCGTCTGAAACTGATAGTGACAGTTCCGTACCACGAACCTGAGGTACCCTTGGTGAGAAGGGCAATTTGGGACATGGAGGTAAGCATCCTTGATGTCCAGGGACACCATATAGTCCCCTTCTTCCTGGTTCGCTATCACTGCTCTGAGTGACTCCATCTTGATTTGAACCTTTGTATGTAAGTGTTCAAAGATTTCCCATTTAGAATAGGTCTCACCGAGCCGTCTGGCTTCAGTACCACAATATAGTGTGGAATAATACCCCTTTCCTTGTTGTAGGAGGGGTACTTTGATTATCACCTGCTGGGAATACAGCTTGTGAATTGTTTCCAATACTGCCTCCCTGTCGGAGGAAGACGTTGGTAAAGCAGACATCAGGAGCCTGCGAGGGGGAGACGTCTCGAATCTCCAGTCTGTACCCCTGGGATACTACTTGTAGGATCCAGGGGTCCACTTGCGAGTGAGCCCACTACGCGCTGAAACTCTTGAGATGACCCCCCACCGCACTTGAGTCCGCTTGTACGGCCCCAGCGTCATGCTGAGGACTTGGCAGAAGCTGTGGAGGGCTTCTGTTCCTGGGAATGGGCTGCCTGCTGCAGTCTTCTTCCCTTTCCTCTATCCCTGGGCAGATATGACTGGCCTTTTGCCCGCTTGCCCTTATGGGGACGAAAGGACTGAGGCTGAAAAGACGGTGTCTTTTTCTGCTGAGATGTGATTTGGGGTAAAAAAGGTGGATTTTCCAGCTGTTGCCGAGGCCACCAGGTCCGATGGACCGACCCCAAATAACTCCTCCCCTTTATACGGCAATACTTCCATGTGCCGTTTGGAATCTGCATCACCTGACCACTGTCGTGTCCATAAACATCTTCTGGCAGATATGGACATCGCACTTACTCTTGATGCCAGAGTGCAAATATCCCTCTGTGCATCTCGCATATATAGAAATGCATCCTTTAAATGCTCTATAATCAATAAAATACTGTCCCTGTCAAGGGTATCAATATTTTCAGTCAGGGAATCCGACCAAGCCACCCCAGCGCTGCACATCCAGGCTGAGGCGATCGCTGGTCGCAGTATAACACCAGTATGTGTGTATATACCTTTTTAGGATATTTTCCAGCCTCTCAGCTGGCTCCTTGAGGGCGGCCCTATCTGGAGACGGTACCGCCACTTGTTTTGATAAGCGTGTGAGCGCCTTATCCACCCTAAAGGGTGTTTCCCAACGCGCCCTAACTTCTGGCGGGAAAGGGTATACCGCCAATAATTTTCTATCGGGGGAAACCCACGCATCATCACACACTTCATTTAATTTATCTGATTCAGGAAAAACTACAGGTAGTTTTTTCACACCCCACATAATACCCTTCTTGTGGTACTTGTAGTATCAGAAATATGTAACACCTCCTTCATTGCCCTTAACATGTAACGTGTGGCCCTAAAGGAAAATACGTTTGTTTCTTCACCGTCGACACTGGAGTCAGTGTCCGTGTCTGTGTCGACCGACTGAGGTAAATGAGCGTTTTACAGCCCCTGACGGTGTTTGAGACGCCTGAACAGGTACTAATTTGTTTGCCGGCCGTCTCATGTCGTCAACCGACCTTGCAGCGTGTTGACATTATCACGTAATTCCTTAAATAAGCCATCCATTCCGGTGTCGACTCCCTAGAGAGTGACATCACCATTTCAGGCAATTGCTCCGCCTCCTCACCAACATCGTCCTCATACATGTCGACACACACGTACCGACACACAGCACACACACAGGGAATGCTCTGATAGAGGACAGGACCCCACTAGCCCTTTGGGGAGACAGAGGGAGAGTTTGCCAGCACACACCAAAAACGCTATAATTATACAGGGACAACCTTTATATAAGTGTTTTTCCCTTATAGCATTTTAATATATATATACATATCGCCAAATAAGTGCCCCCCCTCTCTGTTTTAACCCTGTTTCTGTAGTGCAGTGCAGGGGAGAGCCTGGGAGCCTTCCCACCAGCATTTCTGTGAGGGAAAATGGCGCTGTGTGCTGAGGAGAATAGGCCCCGCCCCCTTTTCGGCGGGCTTATTCTCCCGTTTTTCTGAGACCTGGCAGGGGTTAAATACATCCATATAGCCCCCAGGGGCTATATGTGATGTATTTTTAGCCAGAATAAGGTACTATCATTGCTGCCCAGGGCGCCCCCCCCCAGCGCCCTGCACCCTCAGTGACCGCTGCTATGAAGTGTGCTGACAACAATGGCGCACAGCTGCAGTGCTGTGCGCTACCTTATGAAGACTGAAGAGTCTTCTGCCGCCGTTTCTGGACCTTCACTTTTCGGCATCTGCAAGGGGGGTCGGCGGCGCGGCTCCGGGACGAACCCCAGGGTGAGACCTGTGTTCCGACTCCCTCTGGAGCTAATGGTGTCCAGTAGCCTAAGAAGCCAATCCATCCTGCACGCAGGTGAGTTCACTTCTCTCCCCTAAGTCCCTCGTAGCAGTGAGCCTGTTGCCAGCAGGACTCACTGAAAATAAAAAACCTAACAAACTTTTACTCTAAGCAGCTCTTTAGGAGAGCCACCTAGATTGCACCCTTCTCGGCCGGGCACAAAAATCTAACTGAGGCTTGGAGGAGGGTCATAGGGGGAGGAGCCAGTGCACACCACCTGATCCTAAAGCTTTTACTTTTGTGCCCTGTCTCCTGCGGAGCCGCTAATCCCCATGGTCCTGACGGAGTCCCCAGCATCCACTTAAGACGTCAGAGAAAAATGAATTTGACAGTCCCGCTGTCGAAAAACGGCTGAATTGACGGATTTTGATTTGATTTTTAAAAATGTTAAAAAAACTGTAAAAAACCCGAAAAAAATTTGCAAGGGGTCCCCCCTCCTAAGCATAACCAGCCTCGGGCTCTTTGAGCCGGTCCTGGTTGCCAAAATACGGGGAAAAAAATGACAGGGGACCCCCCGTATTTTAACAACCAGCACCGGGCTCTGCGCCTGGTTCTGGTGCAAAACATACGGGGGACAAAAAGAGTAGGGGTCCCCCGTATTTTTGGTACCAGCACCGGGCTCCACTAGCTGGACAGATAATGCCACAGCCGGGGGACCCTTTTATACAGCTCCCTGCGGCCGTGGCATTAAATACCCAACTAGTCACCCCTGGCCGGGGTACCCTGGAGTTCTTCTGCAAAAAAAATACCCAAATAAAAACAGGACACACACACCTTGAAAGTAAAACTTTATTACATACATGCCGACACATACATACTTACCTATGTTGACACGCCGACTCTGGCCACGTGTCCGTCTGTCGACATCCGGGGTACCTGAAAATAAAATTATATACTCACCTGATCCAGTGTCCGGTTCTTTTATTGTAATCCTCGTACTTGGCAAAATAAAAAAACGCATTTACCCGATCCACACGGACTGAAAGGGGTTCCATGTTTACACATGGGACACCTTTCCCCGAATGCAGAGACCCCCCCGTGACTGCTGTCACAGAAGGTCCCTTCAGCCAATCAGGGAGCGCCACGTCGTGGCACTCTCCTGATTGGCTGTATGCGCTTCGGAGCTGTCAGACGCGCATCGCACAGCCCCCTCCATTATCTTCAATGGTGGAAACTTTGCGGTCAGCGGTGAGGTCACCCGCGGTCAGCGGCTGACCGCGGGTAACCCCACCGCTGACCGCAAAGTTCCCACCATTGAAACCAATGGAGGTGCTGTGCGATGCGCTGTCTGCCAGCTCAGACGCGCATATGGAATCAGGAGAGTGCCAGGACGTGGCGCTACCTGATTGCCTGAAGGGACCTTCTGTGACAGGAGTCACAGGGGGTCTCAGCATTCGGGGAAAGGGGTCCCATGTGTAAACATGGAACCCCTTTCAGTCCGTGTGGATCGGGTAAATGCGTTTTTTTATTTTGCCAAGTATGAGGATTACAAATATCACTGGACACTGGATTTAGGTGAGTATAATTTTATTTTCAGGTACACACCATGGATTCTACTTGGACAAGTGGACCGAACGTCGTGTCAACATAGGTAAGTATGTGTGTGTGTCGAATATAGTTGTACTTTCAAGGTGTGCGTGTCCTGATTTTATTTTGGTATTTTTTTTAAGTAGAACTACAGGTACCAGCGGCCCCGTTTGCCCCCCGCATGCTGGTACTTGTGGTTCTCCAAGTACCAGCTTGTGGGGGAGGCTTGCTGGGACTTGTAGTTCTGTTGCAAAAAACAATATTCTTTCATTTCACAAAAGGCTATCAGCCTCCCATCCGCAGCCCATGGATGGGGGGGACAGCCTCGGGCTTCACCCCTGGCCCTTGGGTGGCTGGAGGGGGGGGACCCCTTGATTGAAGGGGTCCCCACTCCTCCAGGGTACCCCGGCCAGGGGTGACTAGTTGGGGTTTTAATGACACGGCCGCAGGGACCGATATCAAAGTGTCCCCCGGCTGTGGCATTATCTCCCCAGCTAGTGGAGCCCAGTGCTGGTTCCAAAAATACGGGGGACCCCTACGCTTTTTGTCCCCCGTATTTTTGGCACCAGGACCGGACGCAGAGCACGGTGCTGGTTCTAAAAATACGGGGGATCCCCTGTCATTTCCCCCCCCCCCCCCCGTATTTTTACAACCAGGACCGGCTCAAAGAGCCCGAGGCTGGTTATGCTTAGGAGGGGGGACCCCACGCATTTTTTTTTCAGATTTTTAACCCATTCCATAAAAAAAATATATATTTTAAAAAATATATAAAAAATACTTGTGCCTCCTAAATAGACAAACCAAGTACCTAATCCCTTCTAATATAAATAGATATGCTATTACCAATAAAAAAACACACAAAAAAACATGTTTTTAAAAAATTTTATTAGATTTCGCCAGCAAAGTGAGGCGGATTGAAAATGACGAATTTACTGTCTAAAAGCACGGTTGTCGAATTTACAATCTTCAATTGAATATACTTTTGTCGAAATGCCACATTTGTACCATTGCAGAAATGTCGAATTTGTCAAATGTCGAATTTCAAAAAGTCGAATTTGGAAAGTCCGTTTTTTTTGACGAAAAGTACTGAATTGCATTGTCGATTATTTTTTTGGGGGCGAAAATGTCCCGTTTTTCGAAATTTTCGGGAATTCGACCGCAATTGCATATACCCCTATATCTGTAATGCGAGTATGGATTGCCAGTGTGGCATGTTTCCATATCTGTACGTAGGGAGGCCAATCCCGGAATCGGGATCTTTGCAGTTTTATATCCCCT
Organism: Pseudophryne corroboree; assembly: GCF_028390025.1. Lineage (NCBI taxonomy): Eukaryota > Metazoa > Chordata > Amphibia > Anura > Myobatrachidae > Pseudophryne > Pseudophryne corroboree. Next base: position 116,545,265 of record NC_086452.1, on the reverse strand, counting down.
GATCTAACCTTTTACTAATCCTTACTCATTCTCTGTCCTATGGGTCTCACGTATATTCTGACATGTGTGATCTACTTCTTACACTGGCTCCTGGGGATGGCGCTATGCTTCCTATGACTGTTTATATCAAATGTGTTTTACTCTGCTGTTCTAAGTGCTTTTATGTATAACTTTTGTTTTGTCATTATACTATGGCTCTGTATGCTCTCTGCGCTCTGTTCTACAGCTCCTGCTCCCGGCATGTCCAAAGAAATGGGAGGTGGATTTCCATCTCCATGGAGTGTCCCTTTCGGACTACTATAGGGATAAAAAAATCCCACGCGGTTTCCACATGAAGAATATCCCCACCATAGGGAGATATAATCAAGTCTTTTGCTGAAAATGGGTGGCCATACTGAATGAAGCATCTTTTGACCTTATTTTACTTGTTGTAATACAGGTGTCAGCCAGGGAGCTGAACGTGATTGAAGATAAAATCAAGGACTTTGAAGCATCATATTTGGATATGATCAGGGAGGACATCAATGAGAATTGGATCAACAAATTGGGAGAGCAGGTTGATAAGTATAGGAGACCTGATCAAGTTTAAAATGGACAAAGTTACTGTGGTAGACCGTGATTATGCCAATAGTAAAGTCTATGAGTGGGCGTATAATCCATCTGGTAGGAGACACAATGCGGCTCATCTGAGAAGATTCTGACAGAAAGCTCACCATCCATTTAACACTGATAACTCCATTGTGGGTCAGTCTTCCGCAAGTGATTCCGAGAATGCCAATTGGAATAGATCTTCACAGAAGCCCCCTTTAGGGGTGAGCACCCAGGCACAACGCGAGGCTCGGGGAGATCCTATTCCAGACGAGGAGGACAATGGAAAAGGCTTCTCAAAAGCAGAGCCAAAGAAGAAAAAGTACTGTAGTTTTCAATTTGTCCCAAAGGACAATTTTACCGGCGGAGGTATCTGTTTTAAATCATGGACACTCCTACTGTATGTGCCTACCAACAGACAGGGTGGTCTTCAGAATGCCGACTGTCGGGATCCCAGCGCACAGTATACCAGTGCCGGAATCCCGACAGCCGACATACCGACACTTTTTCTCCCTCGTGGGGGTCCACGACACCCCTGGAGGAAGAATAAAATAGCGCGGCGTGCGTAGCGTGCCACCGTGCCTGCAGCATGGCGAGCGCAGCGAGCCCACAAGGGGCTCATTTGCGCTCGCCACGCTGTCGGTATGCTGAGGTTGAGGAAATTCTTTAAGGGCAAGGATACACTGGATTACTCTGTACCTATGCCTATACGCACTACCCCATGTCCCACACCAGTCTATTAAGAATTTTTCTAGGCTTGTGGATACATGCATTTGTGATCAGAGGCTTATTCGGCCTGACACTAAATTCAACCTGTCTATATCAGAATAGACAGTGCTACATGACCTCTCCAAGTATGTTGATATTATAATCCGCTCCGCAGACAAGGGGGGTGCCATCGTTATTGTGGACCTGGACTACAACAAAACGGAAATATATTCACAACTCGCTGATCAAGCAGTTTATAAAAAATTACCAGGTGATCCTACGTTGGAGTATAAAGTCAAGATTGATGAGATCTTACAGAAAGCTGTACAGGATACGATAATTACAGAGAGAGTAGCAGAAGCGCTTCGGGTACAATTCCCCATCACTCCGATCCTGTATACGCTTCCTAAACTTCATAAGAACGCAGTTCATCCCCCTGGATGCCCGATCATCTCAGCAAGGGGATCACTGTATCATAAGATCTCGCAGTATCTGGATCATTATCTTCAGCCTGTGGTGCAAGCGCAGGACACATATCTCAAGGACACTACCGCTTTGTTACTCAAGCTACAATCCCTTGGCAATTTACCATCAACCACCATACTGTGCTTTCTGGACGTCGTTGGTCTGTATACGAACATTCCCCATCATAAGGGGCTTGGAGCGGTGAGAAGGATGTTGAGCGGTAACTGTCTCTATGATGGACCTGAGATCAATTTGTATTTGACACTTCTGGAAAAACCTCTAACCAGGAACTATTTTTTATTTGATGGGGCGTACTACCTCCAACTCCGCGGATGTGCAATGGGGTCCCCGTGGCCCCCACATATGCAAATTGTTATATATTTGGAGTGGAGGATGAACTCTTTTTATTGGTACCTTCCATTGCCCAATATACCATCTTGTTCCTTTGCTATATTGACGATGTCCTGTTGCTCTGGTCAGGGACATGTGCCGGGCTGTTAGAAGTACTGGACTCTGTAAAGTTACGGGATGAAGATATTAAATTCACGCACACTGTTAGTGAGGAGAAAATTACTTACCTTGATGTGTTGATTTGCAATACGGATCAGGGTCTCAACACTTCTATTTTTCATAAAAGCACGGATTGTAATACCCTACTTTCTGCCAGTAGTCACCACCCACCGGCCTTGAAAAAGGGACTTCCCTATTCTCAACTACTAAGGGACTGCAGGATCTGTAGTGACAACTTGGAGGCTGAGGCAAAAATGGGTGAAAAGGTCTGCAGGTTTGTTGCAAGGGAATATGACCCAAGGGATCTGGCATGGGCCAAAGTTAAAGCATTGGCATTACCAAGGGAATCCACTTTGAAACCAGCTGCCGGTAAGCCGAATCGTGATTTTGTACCATTCATCAGCTCTTTCTCTACAACGAGTGATAAGATCGTAGGGGTTGCCAAGCGACGTTGGCCGATGAACACAGAGGACCCTGATTTACCAGTATTAAAAAACTGTAGGTTGATGCCCTGTTTTCGACGCCGGAGGAACATCCGGGATATGGTTGTTCATACGGACATCACATCACTTAAACCTAGTCCAACTCGGCACTTCCTGTCCAGGAAATCAGGGAATCATAGATGCACAGGATGTACTACCTGTGGGTACCTGGAACTTGGGAATACTTTTGCGCATCCACACTCTGGGAGGACTCTCAAGATCAATAAAGTCCTTACATGTAGTAGCAGGTTCGTAGTGTACATAATCCTCTGCCCATGCGGCTTGTTGTATGTTGGCCAGACATTACGCCAATTTAAAGAAAGGATGGCCGCAAACCGCTGTGCGATTTGTCAAGCCTTGGAGGGCAAGTCTTGTGACCAGCCTGTGGCCAGGCATTTTCAAGACTGCAAACATTCGTTAGCAACACTACACTATAAAATGATCAACCAGGCCCACTGTCTGATTCGTGGGGGTGATCGGAAGAAGATGCTGTTGCATATGGAGGTAAAATGGATTTTCATGTTGAACACGATCCAACCATTGGGTCTTAATGAATACCTTCTGTTGAATTGCTTTTTTTGACAGTTTTACCTCCCCTGATCTAACCTTTTACTAATCCTTACTCATTCTCTGTCCTATGGGTCTCACGTATATTCTGACATGTGTGATCTACTTCTTACACTGGCTCCTGGGGCTGGCGCTATGCTCCCTATGACTGTTTGTATCAAATGTGTTTTGCTCTGCTGTTCTAAGTGCTTTTATGTATAACTGTTGTTTTGTAATTTACTATGGCTCTGTATGCTCTCTGCGCTTTGTTCTAGAGCTCCTGCTCTCAGCATGTTCTAGGGTGTTTTGTTTTTCACATCACTATGGCAACCGGAGGGGAGGCGGCTTGTATGACAGAATGGGTCGCACCGTGATGACGTCATTGCGCTGTCCCCTGACGGATCTTGCTGCAGCACGGGTGTTCTTCTGGGTCTGGGAGTCTATTTAGGTAAGTGTCTTTGTTTGTATGTGTGTTCCCTGAAGAAGGATTGAAATCCGAAACATTAGAAGCCTGCACCTGTTGCTGCAGTGTGTGTTCTTTCTGATGCAAATCCCTGTGAGTGCCGCCTATCTACGTTCTCTCTCTCTCTCTCTCTCTCTCTATATATATATATATATATATATATATATATTTATAAAGGATAGAAAAGGCAGCGGCACTCCGGATAAGTTTAAAACAGTAACTTCTGTATTTTGTGCAAAAAATGGTCACATAAAATACAGAAATTACTGTTTTAAACTTATCCGGAGTGCCGCTGTCTTTTCTATCCTTTATACTGCTATTTGCTGCGGAGGGCACCCGGGACCATTGTGGACTTACAGCGAATGCCGGGCAATTTGTAACATACATATATATATATATATATATATATATATATACGGAGAAGCTGTGAAGCATTCAGCGGCACTCAAGGTCTTTTTAAATAACGTTACTCACCTTGACAAAGGGACGTGTCAGTCCCGAAACGTTGGCTTTATGCTGTGATTTTTTAATACAGTTGTTTATTTAAAAAGACCTCGAGTGCCGCTGAATGCTTCACAGCTTCTCCGTATATTCAACATTACCTCAGAGGGCACCGGGGCAATTGATTGGAGCTGTGGGAGTGCCGGTCCAGGCCGCCTTCCTATATATATATATATATATATATATACTGTATATATATATATATATATATACATACTGTATATATATATATATATATATATATATATATACTGTATATATAAAACATATAACTATATATATATATATATATATATAGAAATACCCTTACAGAATCTCAACTGTTCACAATTACATAATTAAGCAAACCTATCTTTAATACTTTTCTCTACATCCAGTTAAAACCAATTAGACATGCACCAAGGGTACTCAGAATGATGCTTAAAGGAACCATACAATGACTTGTCATCCAACAACTGCATGGTTCCACATCACTCTCACGAACCCTGAAAAAGAGGAGCAAAATGATAAATAAGCAGTGGTTAATTGGTTAAAAAAGGTACTACTGTATTTCACATCCTTGATTTAAAACAAAGATATGTAACTTATGACTCCATTCCACAGTCTCATTTCTGTAATAAATCACCTTTCCTTTCATCAGGAATTATGTGTGCTATTGCTTTAAATGAAAAATGTTTGACATAAGAGTTTTGGAAATGGGGGTCATTCCGAGTTGATCGCTAACTGAAAATGTTTGCTGCGCAGCGATGAAGCCAAAAAACGGCACTTCTGCGCATGCGTATGCGGCGCAATGCGCACGTGTGACGTACTTTCACAACGGCCGATGCAGTTTCACACAGGGTCTAGCGAGGCTTTTCAGTCGCACTGCTGGCCGCAGAGTGATTGACAGGAAAGGGGCGTTCCTGGGTGTCAACTGACCGTTTTCAGGGAGTGCTCGAAAAAAACGCAGGCGTGCCAGGAAAAATGCAGGCGTGGCTGGGAGAACGCAGGGCGTGTTTAGTGACGTCAAATCCGGAAACTAAACAGTCTGAAGTGATCGCAAGCGTAGAGTAGGTCTGGAGCTACTCTGAAACGGCACAATTTTTTTTTGTAGTCGCTCTGCGATCCTTTCGTTCGCACTTCTGCTAAGCTAAGATACACTCCCAGAGGGCGGCGGCTTAGTGTTTGCACGACTGCTAAAAGTAGCTAGCGAGCGATCAACTCGGAATGACCCCCTATCTTCAAAGTGTTGAGGAATACTGTGGTTTTTTACCTTATTTAAAATGTTCCTCGTGTGCTCTAAAATGCGCAACTTCAGTTACCTCTTAAAGTGGGTACACACTGGAAGATATATCGGCCGATCAATTGATCAGCAGATATATCTATGGACGGATCGGGCAGTGTGTTGAGCATACACACTGGCCGATCCGTCGGGGACTGACGTCATGAACTGGGCGGCCAGCTCAGCTGTCAATCACCATCGGCCGCCGCAGCATGTGTATGGGCGGTCGGCCGACCGCCCGTACACACACAGCGACGCGCCAATATATCGGTAGATATATTGCCCGTTGGCTGTGCTGCGGGCCGACGTGATACGTCTGTGAACGGCAGAGTTCACAGACGTATCGGCCGTACACACTGGCCGACGGACCCGTGATATATCGGCCGTTCAAGAGAATGGCCGATATATCGCCCAGTGTGTACGGGCCTTTAGTTTTGTTTTTGCCACATTGGTACTCAGATATACAGTACTAAAGTACATATGTAGTCTGGCAATTCATGAAGCTGCCTATATTATATAATCATAGGCAGTGCCGTAACTAAGTGTGTGCCAGGTGTGCCTGGCACACAGCGCAGTCGCACTGAGGGCGCAACGGCCCCCATTCCCTAAAGTCAGCGGCATGTAATGAGTAAAATTGACTCATTACAAGCCGCCTGTGCCGGAGGATGAGAGGAGCAGTGGAGAAGGAAGAGGGAGGGAGCCGCAGTAGCGCTATGTAATTGGTGGTGGCGCCGCTGCAGCAGTCCCTCTCATTCCACATAGGCTGGCCGCCGCTGCTGTGAATGCTGGGATGCACTTCCCCCATCCCAGCATTCACAGCAGCGGCGGCCAGCCAATGCGGAAGGAGAGGGACTGCTGCAGCGGCGCCGCCAGCAATCACAGTGCTCTGCTATGGCTCCCTCCTCCCCCTCCCTCCTCCTCCTTCTCCTCTGCCCCCGGAGCTACCAGCACCGAGGAGCCTTACTGCCTGAGCCAGCGGAGAGATGGTAAGTATCATCTTTTCTATTATGTCTGTCTATCTATCTATCTATCTATCTACCTACTGTGTAAAAGGGGGACGCTGTCTGCTGTAATGTGTAAAAAAGGGGACGCTGTCTGCCGTAATGTGTAAAAAGGGGATGTTGTCTGTCGTAATGTGTAATAAGGGGACGCTGTCTGCCGTAATGTGTAAAAAGGGGATGCTGTCTGCCGTAATGTGTAAAAAGGGGATGCTGTCTGCCGTAATGTGTAAAAAAGGGGATGCTGTCTGCCGTAATGTGTAAAAAGGGGACTCTGTCTGCCGTAATGTGTAAAAAGGGGACGCTGTCTGCCGTAATGTGTAAAAAGGGGATGCTGTTTGCCGTAATGTGTAAAAAGGGGGACTATCTGCCGTAATGTGTAAAAAGGGGGACTGGCTGCCGTAATGTGTAAAAAGGGGGATGCTGTCTGCCGTAATGTGTAAACAGGGGGATGCTGTCTGCCGTAATGTGTAAACAGGGGGATGCTGTCTGCCGTAATGTGTAAAAAGGGGACTCTGTCTGCCGTAATGTGTAAAAAGGGGACGCTGTCTGCCGTAATGTGTAAAAAGGGGACTCTGCCGCAATGTGTAAAAAGGGGACGTTGTCTGCCGTAATGTGAAAAAGGGGACTCTGTCTGCCGTAATGTGTAAAAAGGGGACGCTGTCTGCCGTAATGTGTAAAGAAGGGGACGCTATCTGCCATAATGTGTAAAAAGGGGATGCTGTCTGCCGTAATGTGTAAAAAGAGACGCTATCTGCCGTAATGTGTAAAAGGGGAATCTGTCCGCCGTAATGTGTAAAAGGGGCTGTACCTGGTGTAGTGACGCTACTGTGCTGCGTCATTTGTATAATGGAGACTACTATAATATGTAATATGAATTGGTATTATTTTGTGGCCACACCCCTTCCCCATGAATCCACGCCCCTATATTTTTGACGCACGCCTACGGCGCGCACTGCCCCTATTTTATCTTGCACACAGCACTAAAATGTCTAGTTAGGGCACTGATCATAGGTTTAATCAAACAGAATGTATTTACAAATATAATATCGGCATCAAAAAATATTCATTTTATGGATATTTTAATAATGATGTTTTTTATGTACAGTAGCATGCAAAAGTCTTTGGCCAAGGAAAGTAATTGTTAATAAATGACAAAATTTTGCGAAATAATGAAAATATTTATTCATAATTATGTTTCACATGATATTGTAACTAAACAGTATCAAAAGTGTTTAGAATTTTATAGTATAACAAATTTCAGATTAAATTTGGCTTTTATATTTTGTCCTCCTTTGGCACGTATCACTGCTTCACATAATTTGGCCATTCGAGACACCAACTTTTCCAGGCCTCTTTCAGACATTCCTATAAGCTTTTAGTATTTGTTGCAGCCACTACACAAACTTTTTTTTTGTCTATTTCATCCCAGAGTCTCTCAAAGTGATTGAGATCAGGTGACTGAGGAAGCCATGGGATAATTTGTAGAACTTTCTGCTTTTCTTTACTTTTCAAATAATTGATGCACAGTTTAGGTATATGCTTAGGGGTGTAATCTTGTTGCATCTTGCTTCCAATATTTTGAGTTCCACTTGGATAACTTACAACGTTATCTACTAAAATAAGATTTTACTCACCGGTAAATCTATTTCTCGTAGTTCGTAGTGGATGCTGGGACTCCGTAAGGACCATGGGGATTAGCGGCTCCGCAGGAGACTGGGCACAACTAAAGAAAGTTTTAGGACTACCTGGTGTGCACTGGCTCCTCCCACTAAGACCCTCCTCCAGACCTCAGTTAGGATGACCTCAGTTAGGATACTGTGCCCGGAAGAGCTGACACAATAAGGAAGGATTTTGAATCCCGGGTAAGACTCATACCAGCCACACCAATCACACCGTATAACTCGTGATACTATACCCAGTTAACAGTATGAAATATAACTGAGCCTCTCAACAGATGGCTCAACAATAACCCTTTAGTTAGGCAATAACTATAAACAAGTATTGCAGACAATCCGCACTTGGGATGGGCGCCCAGCATCCACTACGGACTACGAGAAATAGATTTACCGGTGAGTAAAATGTTATTTTCTCTGACGTCCTAAGTGGATGCTGGGACTCCGTAAGGACCATGGGGATTATACCAAAGCTCCCAAACGGGCGGGAGAGTGCGGATGACTCTGCAGCACCGAATGAGCAAACTCTAGGTCCTCCTCAGCCAGGGTATCAAACTTGTAGACTCTTACAAAAATGTTTTAACCCGACCAAGTATCAGCTCGGCAAAGTTGTAAAGCCGAGACCCCTCGGGCAGCCACCCAAGAAGAGCCCACTTTTCTCGTGGAATGGGCTTTTACAGAACTAGGGTGCGGCAGTCCAGCCGCAGAATGTGCAAGTTGAATCGTGCTACAGATCCAGCGAGCAATCGTCTGCTTAGAAGCAGGAGCACCCAGCTTGTTGGGTGCATACAGGAGAAATAGCTAGTCAGTTTTCCTGACTCCAGCTGTCCTGCAAACATATTCTTTTCAGGGCCCTGACTACATCCAGTTACTTGGAATCCTCCAAGTCCCAAGTAGCCGCAGGCACCACAATAGGTTGGTTCACATTAAAAAATTATACCACCTTAGGAAGGAATTAGGAACGAGTCCTCAATTCCGCCTTATCCATATAAAATACAGATAAGGGCGTTTGTATGACAAAGCCGCCAATTCTGATACACGCCTGGCCGACGCCAAGGCCCACAGAATGACCACTTTCCACGTGAGGTATTATAGCTCCACGGATTTAAGTGGCTCAACCCAATGCGACTTCAGGAAATCCAACACCACGTTGAGATCCCACGGTGCCACTGGAGGCACAAACGGGGGCTGACTATGCAGCACTCCCTTAACAAAAGTCTGAACTTCAGGCAGTGAAGCCAGTTCAATTTTGGAAGAAAATCGATAGAGCCGAAATCTGGACCTTAATGGAACCCAATTTTAGGCCCATAGTCACCTCTGACTGTAGGAAGTGCAGAAATCGACCTAGAATTTCTCCTTTGGGGCCTTCCTGGCCTCACAGTACGCAACATATTTCCGCCATATGCGGTGATAATGGTTTGCGTTCACTTCTTTCCTAGCTTCAAATAGCGTAGGGATAACTTCCTCCGGAATTCCCTTTTCCTTCAGGATCCGGCGTTCAACCGCCATGCCATCAACGCAGCCGCGGTACGTCTTGGAACAGACAGGCCCCCTGCTGCAGCAGGTCCTGTCTGAGCGGCAGAGGCCATGGGTCCTCTGAGATCATTTCTTGGAGTTCTGGTTACCAAGCTCTTCTTGGCCAACCCGGAACAATGAGTATAGTTCTTACTCCTCTCCTTCTTATTATTCTCATTACCCTGGGTAAGAGAGGCAGAGAAGGGAACACATACACCTACTGGTACACCCACGGTGTTACCAGAGCGTCCACAGCTATCGCCTGAGGGTCCTTGACCTGGCGCAATATCTTTGTAACTTTTAGTTGAGGCGGGACGCCATCATGTCCACCTGTGGCCGTTCCCAACGGTGTACAATCATTTGGAAGACTTCTGGATGAAGTCCCCACTCTCCCGGGTGGAGGTTTCTTAGTTGTCCACTCCGGGAATGAACACTGCTGACAGTGCTAACACATGATTTTCCGCCCATTGGAGAATCCTTGTGGCTTCTGCCATCGCCATCCTGCTTCTTGTGCCGCCCTGTCGGTTTACATGAGCGACCGCCGTGATGTTGTCTGACTGGATCAGCACTGGCCGGTGTTGAAGCAGGGGTCTAGCCTGACTTAGGGCATTGTAAATGGCCCTCAGTTCCAGAATATTTATGTGTAGGGAAGTCTCCTGACTTTTCCATAGCCTTGGAAGTTCCTTCCCTGTGTGACTGCCCCCCAGCCTCGAAGGCTGGCATCCGTGGTCACCAGGACCAAGTCCTGTATGCCGAATCTGCGGCCCCCTAGAAGATGAGCACTCTGTAGCCACCACAACAGCGACACCCTGACCCTTGGAGACAGGGTTATCCGCCGATGCATCTGAAGATGCGACCCGGACCACTTGTCCAACAGATCCCACTGGAAATTCCTTGCATGGGACCTGGAGAATGGAATTTCTTCGTAAGAAGCTACCATCTTTCCCAGGGCTCGCGTGCATTGATGCACCGACACCTGTATACGTATTAGGAGGTCTCTGTCTAGAGACAACAACTCCTTGGACTTCTCCTCCGGGAGAAACCCTTTTTATCCTGTTCTGTGTCCAGAACCATACCCAGGAACAGTAGACGCGTCGTAGGAACCAGCTGCGACTTTGGAATATTCAGAATCCAGCCGTGCTGTTGTAGCACTTCCCGAGATAGTGCTACTCCGACGAACAACTGCTCCCTGGACCTCGCCTTTATAAGGAGATCGTCCAAGTACGGGATAATTATTTCGGCCATTACCTTGGTAAATACCTCGGTGCCGGGGACAGACCAACGGCAACGTCTGGAATTGGTAATGACAATCCTGTACCACAATATTGAGGTACTCCTGGTGAAGAGGGTAAATAGGGACATGCAGGTAATCATCCTTGATGTCCAGTGATACCATGAAATTCTCCAGGCTTGCAATAATCGCCCTGAGCGATTCCATTTTGAACTTGAACCTTCGTATATAAGTGTTCAAGGCTTTCAATTTTAGAATGGGTCTCACCGAACCGTCTGGTTTCGGTACCACAACATTTTGGAATAGTAACCCCGGCCTTGTTGAAGGAGGGGTACCTTGCTTTCACCTGCTGGAAGTACAGCTTGTGAATTGCCGCCAGTACTACCTTTCTCCGAGGGCAGCCGGCAAGGCTGATGTGAGGTAACGGCGAGGGGGAGTCGCCTCGAACTCCAGCCTGTATCCCTGTGATACTATTTGCAAAACCTAGAGATCCACCTATGGGCAAGCCCACTGGTCCCTGAAGTTCCCGAGACGCGCCCCTACCGCACCTGTCTCCACCTGTGGAGCCCCAGCGTCATGCGGTGGACTCAGAGGAAGCGGGGGAAGATTTTTGATCCTGGGAACTGGCTGCTGGTGCAGCTTTTTTCCTTCTTCCCTTGTCTCTGTGCAGAAAGGAAGCGCCTTTGACCCGCTTGCTTTTCTGAAGCCGAAAGGACTGTACCTGAAAATACGGTGCTTTCTTAGGCTGTGAGGAAACCTGAGGTAAAAAATTTTCTTCCCAGCTGTTGCTGTGGATACGAGGTCCCAGAGACCATCCCCAAACAATTCCTCACCCTTATAAGGCAGAATCTCCATGTGCCTTTTACAGGCAGCATCACCTGTCCACTGCCGGGTTTCTAATACTCTCCTGGCAGAATGGACATTGCATTAATTCTGGATGCCAGCCGGCAAATATCCCTCTGTGCATCCTTTATATATAAGACAACGTCTTAAATATGCTCAATGTTAGCAAAATATTATCCCTGTCTTAGCGTATTAATATTATCTGACAGGGTATCAGACCACGCTGCAGCAGCCCTATTTATGCTGAGGCAATTGCAGGTCTCAGTATATAACCTGAGTGTGTAAATACAGACTTCAGGATCGCCTCCTGCTTTTTATCAGCAGGTTCCTTCAAGGTGGCCGTATCCTAAGACGGCAGTGCCACCTTTTGACAAACGTGTGAGCGCCTTATCCACCCTAAGGGATATCTCCCAACGTGACCTATCCTCTGGCGGGAAAGGGTACGCCATCAGTAAGTTTTTAGAAATTACCAGTTTCTTATCGGGGGAAACCACGCTTCTTTACACACTTCATTCATTCATCTGATGGGGGAACAAAACACTGGCTGCTTTTTCTCCCCAAAAATAAAACCCCTTTTATGTGGTACTTGGGTTCATGTCAGAAAATGCGTAACACATTTTTCATTGCCGAGATCATGTAACGGATGTTCCTAGTGGATTGTGTATATGTCTCAACCTCGTCGCCACTGGAGTCAGACTCCGTGTCGACATCTGTGTCTGCCATCTGAGGTAACGGGCGTTTTTTGAGCCCCTGATGGCCTTTGAGACGCCTGGGCAGGCGCGGGCTGAGAAGCCGGCTGTCCCACAGCTGTTACGTCATGCAGCCTTTTATGTAAGGAGTTGACACTGTCGGTTAATACCTTCCACCTATCCATCCACTCTGGTGTCGGCCCCACAGGGGGCGACATCCCATTTATCGGCCTCTGCTCCGCCTCCACGTAACCTTCCTCATCCAACATGTCGACACAGCCGTACCGACACACCGCACACACACAGGGAATGCTCTGACTGAGGACAGGACCCCACAAAGTCCTTTGGGGAGACAGAGAGAGAGTATGCCAGCACACACCAGAGCGCTATATAATGCAGGGATTAACACTATAACTGAGTGATTTTTCCCCAAATAGCTGCTTGTATACATATATTGCGCCTAAATTTAGTGCCCCCCCTCTCTTTTTAACCCTTTGAGCCTGAAAACTACAGGGGAGAGCCTGGGGAGCTGTCTTCCAGCTGCACTGTGAAGAGAAAATGGCGCCAGTGTGCTGAGGGAGAAGCCCCGCCCCTTTTTCAACTGACTTTCTCCCGCTTTTTCTGGAATACTGGCAGGGGTAATTTTACATCTATATAGCCTCTAGGACTATATATGATGTAGATTTTCCAGCCAAGGTGTCATATATTGCCCTCAGGGCGCCCCCCCCAGCGCCCTGCACCCATCAGTGACCGGAGTGTGAGGTGTACATGAGGAGCAATGGCGCACAGCTGCAGTGCTATGCGCTACCTTGGTGAAGACCGAAGTCTTCTGCCGCCGATTTTCCGGACTCTTCATGCTTCTGGCTCTGTAAGGGGGACGGCGGCGCGGCTCCGGGAACGAACACCAAGGTCGGGTCCTGCGGTCGATCCCTCTGGAGCTAATGGTGTCCAGTAGCCTAAGAAGCCCAAACTACCACCTGTTAGGTAGGTTCGCTTCTTCTCCCCTTAGTCCCTCGCTGCAGTGAGTCTGTTGCCAGCAGATCTCACTGTAAAATAAAAAAACTAAAATATACTTTCTTTCTAGGAGCTCAGGAGAGCCCCTAGTGTGCATCCAGCTCAGCCGGGCACAAGAATCTAACTGAGGTCTGGAGGAGGGTCTTAGTGGGAGGAGCCAGTGCACACCAGGTAGTCCTAAACCTTTCTTTAGTTGTGCCCAGTCTCCTGCGGAGCCGCTAATCCCCATGGTCCTTACGGAGTCCAAGCATCCACTTAGGACGTCAGAGAAAATACTGTGGTATCTTTTCTTATCCATAGTTGGTGTTATTTCACTAATTATTTGAACTATAAAAGTGGAGAATTGAGCCAGTAGAGAAGTGGCCCACGGCAACCAATCAGCTGCTCTGTATACTTTATACAGTAGTACGCATATTATAAATGTTATGTCAATGCTGATTGGTTGCCTTAGGCAACTTCTCCAATGGCTTACTTCTCCACTATCACTGCTTAGTACATGTCCCCCTAAATCTCCAACACCAAACCCACCCCTAATTATGACATGACCACCACCTTGTTTAACTGTATGACTTGTACAATTATCTAACACGCGTTCTTCGACCATTCATTGAACATACTAATGTCTTCTGGTTCCTAAAAGTTCAAATTTGGACTCATCGGTCCAAAATACTTTTTTCCACTGATCCGGTGACTAATACCTGTGTTCTTTGGCCCATCAAAAGTGTTGTGCATTATTTACGTTCCTCAACAATGGTTTTCTGCAAGTTATGCAACCATTTAGATGTCTTATAATTGTATCAACTGATACTGGAGTTTGTCTAATTTTATTGAGTTCTCCTTTGATTGCAGTTGCTGGGAGTTTCGCTTACTCATTGCGATAATGTATTTATCTTCCCTTTTTGATGTACAGAATGTTTTTTAGGCACGTTTGTACCTGTTCCTATGTATCGAGCTAATGTATACATTACACTTTGTCGATGGGTATTGGCTACTTCAGAAAGATTTTTAATGTTGGCACGCAATTCAAGTGAATATTTGCATCTTTTTTTCATTTTGAAAAAGTTATGGTTATTATTGATTTTAACACTGTAAAAAAGGAAATGTAAAATTAAAAAGTAAGATATAAAATATTAGATTTAATAAAAATATATTTTATATAAAAAATATTATTGAATAAAATGAATCAACATACACACCAGATTTATTAATGACCAGCTCTAAATAACGTACTTTAGTATATCAATAAACTCGTGGAACTCTGATGAAAATTAAATACGCTTGTGTTTACAAATAATATGGTAAATTAAGTATAGTACATTTGAAATAATGTCCTAAACTCTCGTTTCTAATTATGATAATGATTTTAGGGAACAATGAAAGTTGATATTCATTAAGAAAGAGCAATATAAGTAAACATATAAGCTTTGGCCAAATACTTTTGTATGCTAGTGTATATGTATAGAAAAATGGATGGAAAACCACATTTCATTTACTGGATTTAATATATTCATATGATTTCCCAGAGAAACTATATTAATTTGATAGTGTTACTGGCTGGCAAACACACAAACTTTCTCGTAGAGACTTCACAGGAGTGAAAGTTTTAAAGGTTCTGTAATGCTATAATGAACGGTCATTTCTTGAGTGTCAGTCTGTTTTGTATGAACTTTACTGCATGTTCTTTTGTTAGCATTTTTTAAATACATTAAGCATTGTGACTTTCTTTGTCATGGTATACTCCATGTAATAATGTGTTGTGTTTTTGTTATTTAATAATTTTTGAATAAATGTAACATAAATCATATAACTGTCTGCGTTACAGTTATACTGATTAAGGTGTGAATATATTTTCAGATAGGTCAGGGAGCAACTGAAGACATCTGTTACGGTATGTGTCTTTTTTGGAACCGAATTTTAGTGATGCCAGAACTAGATAATAAGTGTGAGATATAATTTTTAGGGCATTTAATAAGTTTTAGACTATCCAGGTGGTTTTGTTTTGCCAACTCAAATGAACAATGTGTTTAAATGTATTTTTTGTGTTGCTGAAAATGCAGCCGAAAATGCATGAAACTCTAAAAATGGAACTAGAATGGGATAAACGCATCTTATTAAGAGCCTGATTCTGAAGTGGCATAAGAATAGCTTTTTTTCCATCTGTTATTGTTAACCTGAACCTGACCGGTGATTTTTAACTGATATGTGGATGACCAAGATTTCTTATTATATTAAGTGTGAGTAAAGCAAAAAAACAGGCAGCAGCTACAGCTGGGTTAGTTAAAGGAGGAGGAGGAGGAGGCCGCTCCCCTGAAGTCACCCCTGTCTCCTCCTCTCTGAAGCCATCCTACTGTATTGCCACCTGCCCTGATGTTCCTGGTGCAAATACTCTGAGCCTGGCCTGAGGAGCCATCCTGCCTGCACCTGCCAGCCCTCATAGTTGCTTCCCCTACCCACTGATCTCCTTCTATACTTATATTAAGTAGGTACTACAGTGGCATAATGTGTAGGGGGTATTACTGTTTGGCATAATGTGTAACGGCATTACTGTGTTGAATAAATAAGATTTTAAACCTACCGGTAAATCTTTTTCTCCTAGTCCGTAGAGGATGCTGGGGACTCCGTAAGGACCATGGGGAATAGACGGGCTCCGCAGGAGACATGAGCACTAAAAAGAACTTTAGGTATGGGTGTGCACTGGCTCCTTCCTCTATGCCCCTCCTCCAGACCTCAGTTAGAGAAACTGTGCCCAGAGGAGACGGACAGTACGAGGAAAGGATTTTTGTTAATCTAAGGGCAAGATTCATACCAGCCCACACCATCCACACCGTATAACATGGAATATACGAACCATTTAACAGTATGAAACAAAACAGCATCAGCCCGAGACTGATTAAACTGTAACATAACCCTTATGTAAGCAAACTATAAACAAGTCTTGCAGCATTTAGTCCGCACTGGGACGGGCGCCCAGCATCCTCTACGGACTAGGAAAAAAGATTTACCGGTAGGTTTAAAATCTTATTTTCTCTTACGTCCTAGAGGATGCTGGGGACTCCGTAAGGACCATGGGGATTATACCAAAGCTCCCAAACGGGCGGGAGAGTGCGGATGACTCTGCAGCACCGATTGAGCAAACACGAGGTCCTCCTCAGCCAGGGTATCAAACTTGTAAAACTTTGCAAAGGTGTTTGAACCCGACCAGGTAGCTGCTCGGCACAACTGTAATGCCGAGACGCCTCGGGCAGCCGCCCAAGGAGAGCCCACCTTCCGAGTGGAATGGGCCTTATCCGATTTTGGTAACGTCAATACAGCCGTAGAATGAGCCTGCTGAATCATATTACAGATCCAGCGAGCAATAGTCTGTTTAGCCGCAGGAGCGCCAACCTTGTTGGCTGCATATAGGATAAACAGGGCCTCCGTTTTCCTAACCCGAGCCGTTCTGGCCACATAAATTTTCTATGCCCTGACCACATCCAGGGACTCGGAATCCTCCACGTCCCTTGTAGCCACAGGCACCACAATAGGTTGGTTCAAATGAAAAGAAGAAACCACCTTAGGCAAAAATTGAGGACGAGTCCGCAACTCAGCTCTATCCACATGGAAAATTAGGTAAGGGCTTTTGTGAGACAAAGCCGCCAACTCCGACACCCGCCGTGCCGACGCCAAGGCCAATAGCATGACCACTTTCCAAGTGAGATACTTTAATTCAACTGTCTGAAGAGGCTCAAACCAGTGAGACTTAAGGAACCGTAACACCACGTTAAGGTCCCATGGTGCCACCGGGGGCACAAAAGGAGGCTGGATATGCAGCACCCCCTTCACGAAAGTCTTGACTTCTGGAAGAGAAGCCAATTCCTTTTGAAAGAAAATGGATAGGGCCAAAATCTGAACCTTAATGGAGCCTAATTTTAGGTCCAAATTCAGTCCAGTTTGTAGGAAGTGGAGAAAACGGCCCAGATGGAATTCTGCCGGAGCAGTCTTGGCTTCGCACCAAGACACATACTTCCTCCAGATACGGTGATAATGTTTTGATGTCACCTCCTTCCTAGCCTTTATCAGAGTAGGAATGACCTCCTCTGGAATGCCCTTCTCCGCTAGGATCCTGCGTTCAACCGCCATGCCGTCAAACGCAGTCACGGTAAGTCCTGGAATAGACAGGCCCTTGTTGTAACAGGTCTTCCCTGAGAGGAAGAGGCCACGGATCTTCGGTGAGCATCTCTGCAGATCCGGATACCAGGCCCTTCGAGGCCAATCTGGAACCATGAGAATTGTCCGAATTCCTCTTTGCCTTATGATTCTCAGTATCTTTGAGATGAGAGGAAGAGGGGGGAAAACATAGACCGACTGAAACACCCACGGTGTCACCAGTGCGTCCACTGCAAACGCCTGAGGGTCCCTTGACCTGGCGCAATATCTCGGAAGTTTTTTGTTGAGGCGTGAAGCCATCATGTCTATTTGAGGCAGTCCCCACTGACTTACAATCTCTGCGAAGACTTCTTGATGAAGTCCCCACTCTCCTGGATGCAGATCGTGTCTGCTTAGGAAGTCTGCTTCCCAGTTGTCCACTCCCGGAATGAAGACTGCTGTCAGAGCACTCACATGACTCTCCGCCCATCAAAGAATCCTTGAGACTTCTGCCATTGCCACTCTGCTCCTCGTGCCGCCTTGGCAGTTTACATGAGCCACTGCTGTGATGTTGTCTGACTGAATTAGAACCGGTAGACCTTGAAGTAAGGTCTCCGCCTGACGAAGGCCATTGTATATGGCCCTTAATTCCAGAACGTTGATGTGTAGACAGGCTTCCTGGCTTGACCACAGACCCTGGAAGCTTCTTCCCTGTGTGACTGCTCCCCATCCTCGGAGGCTCGCGTCCATGGTCATCAGAACCCAGTCCTGGATGCCGAACCTGCGACCCTCTAGAAGGTGAGAACTCTGCAGCCACCACAGGAGAGACACCCTGGCCCTGGTGGATCATTTGATGAATCTGTAAATGTGACCCCGACGACTTGTCCAGAATGTCCCACTGAAAAGTCCTGGCATGGAACCTGCCGAATGGAATGGCCTCATAAGACGCCACCATTTTTCCCAGCACTCGAGTGCAGCGATGTACCGACACCCTGTCCGGCCTCAAGAGGTCCCTGACCAAGCTCTGAAGTTCCTGGGCCTTTTCCATCGGGAGAAAGACCCTTCTTTGTTCCGTGTCCAGAATCATGCCTAAGAAAGGCAATCTGGTCGTTGGAACTAACTGTGACTTTGGTAGATTTAGAATCCAACCGTGTTGTTGTAACACCCTCAGGGAGAGTGATACGCTGTCCAGCAATCGTTCTCTCGATCTCGCTTTTATCAGGAGATCGTCCAAGTACGGGATAATTGTGACCCCCTGCTTGTGCAGGAGCACCATCATCTCTGCCATTAATTTGGTAAAAATCCTTGGGGCCGTGGAAAGCCCAAATGGCAATGTCTGAAATTGGTAATGACAATCCTGCACTACAAATCTCAGGAACGCCTGATGAGGTTGATAAATGGGGACATGAAGGTATGCATCCTTTATGTCTAGGGACACCATATAATCTCCCTCTTCCAGACTTGCGATGACCGCCCTGAGCGTTTCCATCTTGAACTTGAACCTCTTTAAGTATAGGTTTAAGGATTTTAAATTCAGAATTGGTCTGACCGAACCGTCCGGTTTTGGGACCACAAACAGGGTTGAGTAATAGCCCATCCCCTGCTGCTGCAGAGGAACTTTGACCACCACTTGTTGAAGGCACAACTTTTGAATTGCTGCCAAAACTACCTCCCTCTCTGGGGAAGAAGTCGGCAGTGCCGATTTGAAATACCGGCGAGGAGGCACCTCTTCAAATTCCAGCTTGTACCCCTGGGAAACAATGTCTATTGCCCAGGGGTCCACCTGAGAATGAACCCAGACCTGGCTGAAAAGACGAAGACGTGCTCCCACAGGAGCGGACTCCACCCGCGGAGCCCCAGCGTCATGCGGTGGATTTAGTAGAAGCCGGGGAGGACTTTTGTTCCTGTGAACTGGCTATAGCTGGCAGCTTTTTCCCCTTGCCCTTACCTCTGGCAAGAAAGGAAGATCCCCGAGCTCTCTTGGATTTATGCGGCCGAAAGGACTGCATCTGATAATGTGGCGCTTTCTTAGGCTGTGAGGAAACATAAGGTAAAAAAGTTGATTTACCAGCAGTAGCTGTGGAGACTAGGTCCGTGAGACCTTCCCCAAACAACTCCTCACCCTTGTAAGGTAAAACCTCCATATGCCGTTTCGAGTCGGCATCACCCGTCCACTGTCGGGTCCACAGTGCTCGCCTGGCAGAAATCGCCATAGCGTTCGCTCTGGACCCCAGTATGCCTATATCCCTCTGAGCCTCTCTCATATAAAGGACCGCATCCTTAATATGGCCCAGGGTCAATAAAATAGTTTCCTTATCCATCGTATCCATATCAGCAGATAAGGTATCGGTCCACGCTAGTACAGCGCTACAAACCCAAGCCGACGCTATTGCCGGTCTGAGTAATGTACTGGTATGTGTGTAAATTGACTTCAAGGTAGTTTCCTGCTTGCGGTCAGCAGGATCCCTGAGGGCAGCGGTATCCTGAGACGGCAGCGCCACCTTTTTGGAAAGGCGCGTCAACGCCTTGTCCACCCGTGGGGAGGATTCCCACCATATCCTGTCCTTGATCGGGAAAGGATACGCCATAAGAATCCTTTTGGGAATCTGCAGTTTCTTATCTGGAGTTTCCCAAGCACTTTCAAATAGCTCATTTAATTCAAAGGAAGATGGAAAGGTAACCTCAGGCTTCTTTTCTTTAAACATGTGGATAGAAACATAGAAACATAGAATTTGTCGGCAGATAAGAACCACTTGGCCCATCTAGTCTGCCCCTTTTTTTTTTTTATATATTATTTTTTTTTTTATCACTAACCTTATTTGTTCCTTATTTCTTTGTAAGGATATCCTTATGTCTATCCCATGCATGTTTAAATTGCTCTACTGTCTTAGCCTCTACCACCTCTGATGGGAGGCTATTCCACTTGTCCACTACCCTTTCTGTGAAATAATTTTTCCGCAAATTTCCCCTGAACCTCCCCCCCTCCAGTCTCAGTGCATGTCCTCGTGTCCTATTGCTTCTCTTCATTTGGAGAATGTTTCCCTCCTGGACTTTGTTAAAACCCTTCATATATTTGAAAGTTTCTATCATGTCCCCCCTTTCTCTTCTCTGCTCCAAACTATACATATTGAGATTTCTTAGTCTTTCTGGGTATGTTTTGTGATGTAGGCCATGCACCATTTTAGTTCTTAGGATTAGGCACCGCGGGGTCATCTATAATATGCAGCACATCCTTTTTAGCAATAAGCATATAATGAATACTCTTTGCCAACTTTGGCTGCAACCTCGCATCATCATAATCGACACTAGAGTCAGAATCTGTGTCGGTATCTGTGTCAACTATCTGAGAAAGTGTGCGCTTTTGAGACCCCGAAGGCCCCTGTGACATAGGGAAAGGCAGGGTCTGACCCACCGTACCGTCCCTGGACTCTGCTTTGTCCAAACGTTTGTGCAATAAACTCACATTTGCATTTAAAATATTCCACATATCCATCCAGTCACGTGTCGGCGTTGCCGACGGCGACACCACACTCATGCGCTCCACCTCATCCCTAGGAGAGCCTTCCGCTTCAGACATGCCGACACGCACGTACTGACACACCACACACTCAGGGAAAGCTCTATCTGGAGACAGTTTCCCCACAAGGCCCTTTGGAGAGACAGAGAGAGAGAGTATGCCAGCACACACCCAGCGCCAATAACCCTGGGGGAAAAAAAAATTACCCAGATATAGCGCTTTTATATATATATATATATTCACTGCGCCAAATTATGTGCCCCCCCCCTCCCCCCCTTCTTTAAAACCCTCTGTCACCGGTGATCAGCAGGGGAGAGTCCGGGGAGCCAGCTTCTCAGCGTGTGCTGTGGAGAAAATGGCGCTGGTGAGTGCTGAGGAAGAAGCCCCGCCCCCTCAGTGGTCCCGCTTTTTTTAACACAAACTGGCGGGGATACTCTGAAATACCACTAAATAGTGTAAATCAAATCATATCCAGCACTAGAGGTATACATTGCTGCCCAGGGCGCCCCCCCCCCCCCCGCGCCCTGCACCCCACAGTGTGCGCTGTGTGTGTGTTCTGTGTGGGAGCAATGGCGCGCAGCGTTACCGCTGCGCGTTACCTAATTGAAGATCTGAAGTCTTCTGCCGCCTCTGAAGTCTTCTATCTTCTTATACTCACCCGGCTTCTATCTTCCGGCTCTGCGAGGAGGAGGACGGCGGCGCCGCTCCGGGATGAACCGCTAGGGGAGACCTGCGTTCTGACTCCCTCTGGAGCTAATGGTGTCCAGTAGCCTAAGAAGCAGAGTGTAGCATTTAAGTAGGTCTGCTTCTCTCTCCTCAGTCCCACGATGCAGGGAGCCTGTTGCCAGCATGTCTCCCTGAAAATAAAAAAACTAACAAAATAATTTCTTTCAGGAAGCTCAGGAGAGCTCCTTGTAGTGCACCCAGTCTCCTCTGGGCACAGTATTAAACTGAGGTCTGGAGGAGGGGCATAGAGGGAGGAGCCAGTGCACACCCATACCTAAAGTTCTTTTTAGTGCCCATGTCTCCTGCGGAGCCCGTCTATTCCCCATGGTCCTTACGGAGTCCCCAGCATCCTCTAGGACGTAAGAGAAATTTGTATACGAGGTACTACTAGTGTGTGGCAAAATATGTATAAGGGGCAATACTACTGTGTATTATGTGTATAAGAGGCACTACTATGTGTTATAAGTGGTGTTACTGTAGCATAATGTGTTATAAGGGGTGCTATTGTGTGGCATAATGTGTTATAATGGGTACTACTATTGTGTGGTATAACATGAACAAGTGGCACTACTACTGTGTGGTGTAATGTGAATAAGTGGCACTACTACTGTTATAAGTGGCAATACTGTGTGGCATACCTGGCACTTCTGTGTGGCATAACATGAATAAGGGGTGCTACTGTGTGGTGTAACATGAATAAGGACTCTACTGTGTGGCATAATGTTAATAAAGTGCACTACTCTGTTGCATAGCTTGAGTAAGGGACAATACTATGTAGCCTAACATGAATAAGGAGTTCTATGTGTGGAGTAACATGCATAAGGGACACTACTGTGTGGTGTAAGGTGTATAAGATGTACTACTGTGTGGCATAATGTGCTATAAGGGAGACTACTACAGTATACTACAGTATAGCATACTGTGAATAAGTGCTGAGTGGCATAATGTGAATAATGGACACAACTTTGTGGTGTAATGTGAATAAGGGACAATAATGTATTGCATAACATGATTAAGGGGGACTACTGTGTGGCATAACATGCATAAGGGGTACTACTGTGTGGAGTAATATCAATTAGCGACACAACTTTGTGATGTTATGTGTATAAGGGATACTACTGTGTCACATAATGTGCTATAAGGGACACTACTACTGTGTGGCATAACGTGAATTAGTGGCACTACTGTGTGACATAACATGAATAAGTTGCACTACTGTGTTGCATGACATGAATAAGTGGCACTACTGTGTGACATAACATAAATAATTGCCACTACTGTGTGGCATAATGTGCATAAGGGCCACTTCTGTGTGGTGTAGTGGGAATAGTGGATACCACTGTTTGGTGTAATGTGAATAAGGTACATTACTGTAGTGTTCCGTCTAGAAATTCTAGAGGGCGTGGCTATGTAATGTCATTGAAGTGGGCGGTGCGGCCCACAGACGTTACTACAAGGGGCGTGGGCAGCCGGCGGCTTTACTGTTACTACAGAGGTGCTGGGCTTCCCCCAAGCTCTCTCCCATAGCGTGAATGGATGCCGTGCGCATGTGCACGGCATCTTTACATGCTGGGAGGGCAGGAAGCGGCCAGCTGTTTTAGAAGGGCGCATTAAAAAGGGTAGGGCAGATATTGCCCTTAAAAAATCGGGCCTGTGCGGTGCCCTGCTAAAACAGCCTAGCGTGAACACTATTACTGTGTGGCATAACGTGAATAATGGGCACTACTGTGTGGCATAACATGAATAATGGGCACTACTGTGTGGCCTTACATGAATAAGGGGCACTACTGTGTAGCAATTTGTGAATAAGGGGCCCTACTGTGCAGTGTAATGTGAATAGGGTTGCACAACTGTGCAGTGCAATGTGAATAAGGTTGCACTACTTTGTGGCATAATTATTTGAATTGGGGGTGCTATTGTGTATCCACGCCCCTTCCCTACAAGACCCCACATCCCTATTCAAAATTATTCCCCCCCTTCCTCAAACGCATTGGGGAGGGGGGGGGGGGTGCCATTGTTCTTTCTGGCACAAGGTGACAAAATGTCAAGTTATATCGCTGCTCAAATCAAAATTGCAGTGTAAATGTAAAGCTGCCAACCGTAAGTGTGCTACATGTAAAAGCTGACCGTATTTACCCTGCATGCATAAAAAAAAACAATGTATTTGCACCCCAACTTGATTTTTCCAGGTGCAAAGTAACTTGTTCTGTTTTGCTTTGCTCTCCACTCGGAATCAGGCCCTGAAAGTGCAGAACAAAGCCTGAGCTCTGCCTCCATTATCAGGGATGGAAAACTAGTGTCCTACAGCTGGGAGGAAAGGGTTGTATGCTCTTTTCCAATGCAGTACATGGGCCCACTACATCCCTTTATCCCTTGATATCCTTTGAATAATCTGTTACTACAAAACAAATTCTATATTTTTTACATGTTGTGTCAAAAGTAGATGCATGTGTGTGCCTGAGGCACACTTAGCAGGAAATTTTTCCCATAAATCCATGCAATATTTTGCACCTCAAACAACACCACCACATTGGCCTGCAAATTTCTTGCACATATTGTACATGTGAAACCAGAAGCATTTGTGCAAAAGTGAGTAGGAATGCATTTTGATTAATGAGCTTTATAATTTTATTTGATGTTTGTGTATTGAACCAGTATAGAGGGGATGTGGTCACCATGCTGACGCCGGGACTGTTCCCACTTGTGGGTGTCCAAGACACACATAGAGTGGGAATAGAACCTGTGACGAGCGAGACGAGCCCGCAAGGGGCTTTGTTGCGCTCACACGCACACATACCCAGAGCCGGATTTCCAGGGGTAAGTACCCTGGGCCCCCACTGACTGAAAGGGCCAACCGCCGGAGATCAGATCTCTAATCTGATCCGATCCGCGGCACTACGCTTCCCTCCCCACTGACAGCCCTGCGGCTGCAGAGCTGGCTGGGCAGTTTGCTGAAGAACAGCTCAGCCGCACAACAGGAAGTCAAGCTGAAGCCTGCGGCTCAGTGACTGGCTGAAAACACAGGCTGGAAGAAGGAAGTTCCCTCACTGGCTGCGTGGGGATTTGTGCTGGCAGGGTGCAGAACAACATTCAAGCTCTCACACTGTAAGGTTTGTAAGTATGGCTACATTGATGTTCAGCAGTGCAAGTATGCGGGTATGGGTGGGTACGGCGTACCCTTAAGAATTTCGCCGTGGGTACGCCGTACCCACACCGACAGGCCGCCGCTCGCTACCGCTGATGTGAGGGGAGGAGAGTGCAGCCTGTCAGCCAGTCAGAGCTCGCGGAGCTTTGACTGGCTCACGGATCGGCGCTGAATTGAACTCACCCGCCGGAGACTGAGGGGAAGGAGAGGCACAGGCTGCGCTCTCCTCCCCTCACACACGGGAGACAGGACAGCAGCAGCGGTGAGCAGGAGAAGGGGGGGGGGCTGCTTCATGAATACCTGGCACTGGGGGCATATCTGGCACTGGGGGGGGGGGGCATGTATACCTGGCACTGGGGGGGCATGTATACCTGGCACTGGGGGGGCATGAATACCTGGCACTGGGGGGGCATGTATACCTGGCACTGGGGGGGGGGCAGCTATACATATATACATATATATATATATATATACATATATATATATATATATAGCATATCTGGCCCTGGGGGGACATGTGTACCTGGCACTGGGGGGACATGTATATCTGGCACTGGGAGTATATCTGGCACTGGGGGCATATCTGGCACTGGGGGGAACATGTGTATCTGGCACTGGGGGCATATCTGGCACTGGGGGGACATGTGTATCTGGCACTGGAGGCATATCTGGCACTGGGGGGGACATGTGTATCTGGCACTGGGGGCATATCTGGCACTGCGGGGACATGTGTATCTGGCACTGTGGGGCAATGTATATCTGGCACTGTGGGGCAATGTATAGCTGGCACTCTGGGGGCATTTGTGTATCTGGCACTGTGGGGCAATGTATATCTGGCACTCTGGGGGCATTTGTGTATCTGGCACTGTGGGGCAATGTGTATCTGGCACTGTGGGGCAATGTGTATCTGGAACTGTGAGGCAATGTGTATCTGGCACTGTGGGGCAAAGTGTATCTGGCACTGTGAGGCAATGTATATCTGGCACTTCGGGGGCATTTGTGTATCTGGCACAGTGAGGCAATGTGTATCTGGCACTGTGGGGCAATGTATATCTGGCACTGTGGGGCAACGTGAATCTGGCACTATTGGGGTCATATGTGTATCTGCCCCTCCCCCATATGTATATCACGACCACATTTTCATTGGCCACGCCCCATATGGCATTTGGCCACACCCATTTTTTTTACCTGTAAGACATTTTTTCTACTTGCACCACTGTTGATGTTTTCTTTTTAAAGTTATACATTAAATCGGAAATTAAGCTCTTAGTTGTGTGTGTGTGTGTGTGTGTGTGTGTGTGTGTGTGTGTGTATGTATGTATATATATATATATATATATATATATATACAGTATATATCAAAAGTCTTATGGACCGGCACTACCACTCGTATGACAATTAGGCTCCGGTGCCCTCTGGCTAACATAGGCAAGGTGTTAACAAAAGAAATACAGCGCCACTAGGAGACTTCCAATAGCGAAAATAGTCTAATTAAAAAATCACTCTATGATAATCGAATGTTTCTGGGCTATTATGCCCCTTTGTCACGGTGAGTAACAGTGAGTAAAAACATACCTTTATATCCAGAGTAGAAGCCCCATCTGTGTAAGCGGCGAACGCTTGCCGGTCCTGGGACTCGGCGTCTTCCGCCTACGTCATTAGAGTGCGGCCGCCCATTACCATGGCAACCGGACACCCATCCCCTCCTGTCTGACGTGCTGGTAAACAAAAAACACGTGAATAGAAGATTAGTCTCTCTTTACCAGAAAAAGAAATAAATGTACAGCCCAGCAGTATAATCATATAAAATATATTAAAGCACATGAAAAAAGTGACATAGTGGTTATGGTATATAGGAGCTAGTCATTCTGACTGCTATATTGTTATTAATATAAAGTGCTTGGTGCATATATATAAGCTAATGGTGTGTAAAACAAACCCATCATTGCAATAAGTGGACTTAGGGGGACATTTACTAAGCAGTGATAAGAGCGGAGAAGTGAGCCAGTGGAGAAGTTGCCCCATCAACCAATCAGCAGCTCTGTATCATTTTATAGTATACAAATTATAGAAGTTACTTCATTGCTGATTGGTTGCCATGGGCCACTTCTCCACTGGCTCACTTCTTCACTCTTATCACCGTTTAGTAAATGTCCCCCTTAATGTCCAAAGGCCAGTGAAAAACCAACATTTACATAAAAATTTATTGTGAGCAATGTGTGCTCATCCTGACAAAAATTCAATATAAGTGTGCCAAAACAAGCTGCCAGTGTGCCAAAAATATTAAGATACCGTAGATAAGAAATACAGGAAACATTTTTTATACTAACGGTCTCAATTGTATATGATATAACTGCTTGGTTAGTACATAAATGTACTAAAGTGCTGAGAAAAAAACGAGAAAAAACAAGAGAAAAAAACAAAAGAAAAAGGAGAACAGGTACAGAGAGCAGCAAAAATTAATTGGACTTCAAAGTCTGGGGTCCCGATAGACTGCTAGGATAATTGTCGCTCAGGCATTCATCTGAGAGGCTATTTAGTTGTGCATGAACAAATTCCAGGGCATCAACTCATTTAGGCCCCCAGGATTAATAGTCCCCAGCTTGTAAATCCACCTTACTTCCATCAGAAGAAGTTTGCCTTTACGGTTGCCTCCTCTCAGGGTTTTTGCAACATGGTCAATCACCAGATGTTTAAGATCATTTGCTGCATTTTGTTATATAACTCCAGAAAAATAATGGAGAACAAAAATTTGAAAGATTAAATAGGGAAAGATCAAGAACCACTTCCTTCTACTGCTGCCGCTGCTGTTGTTGCTGCTGGGAGTCGATCGTCACCCCAGAGGGGGAGACGGAAGACCACTTGTACTACTTCAGCTAAGCAAATGACTGTCCAACAGTCCTTTGAGAGGAAGATAAAATATGACAGCAGTCATCCTGTTGCAAAGTGGATAACTGAGGCCTTGACAGCTATTTTGGTGCTAGACGTGCGTCCGGTATCCGCCATTAGTGCAGTGGGACTGCAGTGCCAACTCTAGATGGGCCAGGTGTTTGTGCCGCACATTTGTGTCACTTAGCTTAGTCATACAGCTACCTCATTGCACCTCTTTTACTTCTTTGCATGATGTGCTGTATGGGGCCTATTTTTTTAAGTGCCATGCTGTCTGCCACTGCAGTGGCACTCCTAAATGAGCCAAGTGTTTGTGCCGCACACTTGTGTCGCTTAGCTTAGTCATACAGCTACCTCATTGCACCTCCTTTTCTTTTTTGCATGATGTGTTGTTTGGGGACTAGTTTTTTAAGTGCCATCCTGTCTGCCACTGCAGAGCCACTCCTAGATGGGCCAGATGTTTGTGCCGCACACTTGTGTCGCTTAGCTTAGCCATCCAGCTACCTCATTGCACCTCTTTATCTTCTTTGCATCATGTACTGTTTGGGGACTATTTTTTACATCTGCCATCCTGTCTACCACTGCAGTGCCACTCCTAAATGGGCCAGGTGTTTGTGCCGCACACTAGTGTCGTTTAGCTTAGTCATCCAGCGACCTCAGTGCACCTCTTTTTTTTCTTTGCATTATGTGCTCTTTGGGGCCTAGTTTTTCAAACTGCCATCCTGTCTGCCACTGCAGCGCCACTCCTAGATGGGCCAGGTGTTTGTGCCGCCCATTTGTGTCATTTAGCTTAGTCATCCAGCGACCTAGGTGCAACCTTTTGGCCTAAAAGCAATATTGTGAGGTGTTCAGAATAGACTGGAAATGAGTGGAAATGAATGTTATTGAGGTTAATAATACCATAGGATCAAAATTACCCCCAAATTCTGTGATTTTTGCTGTTTTTATGTTTTTTTAAAAAATCATCCAAAATCAAAACCAAAACACGAAAGGGTGGTTTTGGCAAAACCAATCCAGATCCGAAAACACGAGCATGGAACCAGAACCAAAACACAAAACATGAAAAGTGTCCGCTGCACATCTCTATAGTTGTGCTCATAAATTTACATACCCTAGCAGAATTTGTGATTTTCTGTCCATTTGTCAGAGAATATGAATGATAACTCACAAACTTTTCTTTCACTCATGGTTAGTGGTTGGGTGAAGACATTTATTGTCAAACAACTGTGTTTACTCTTTTTAAATCATTAAATCTGGGGCACTCTCCAGATTTTAAAAAAAATATTTTTTAATATAAATATAGCATATTATACTCAGCTTCCAAGTTTCTCAAAAGTTTTCAGCCCACAAACGGGCCTTCATCAGGAGGTACATCGTAACAAAGCAGCAGCAACAGGTATATTTTCCCTTTTAATGATCCAGCAGCATACCAAATGTATGTCCTGACAAAATTTTATCAAATTAAAATGAAACGTTGACAGAGGCTGTCTCTTTTGCTGGAATGCTAACTTTTTGAGCGGTTAGACTGATGTTACAAGACCCGTGAGTGGCGAACTCTTTTTCTCTCTCTTATATATATATATATATATATATATATATATATCAAACAAACAGATCTGAGGGCGCTTACATGTATGGTACTGTTTCGATTATATTAGTACATCAGTTTAAAACAAAACAATTTTCAATTACATAGAATAAAATTAATTCATAAAAGTACAGAATAAAACATAGTACGTCTTTGTGATTTTACAGAGGACGTCTTCCGATATATCTGGTTTTACATTCAGTTTTCAGTGTATTTCTTTGTTGAAACATACGATACAGAAGTGGAACAATAGATCGACCCAACGCGTTTCGTCCCTTCATTATCTAAACAATAAAATAGAACAACTGAATATATGAACAGTACAAATTTCTAAATATATATGATTCTTTACAACATATGTGGAACCATACATCCCAAAATGCTCAAACAATGATGTGAAGAAAATCTGATGAAATGTAGAAACCTCTGTTAAAACCAGGTTATCTGGATATGATACCTAGGTAATGAATAATAAATTACTTTAGACTATAAAATAAAGAAGATAGAAAATCGGTGGTGGTGAGAGGAAATGAGGATACATACCAGACTAATAACTAGTATGAAAAATCTCAGCGTGATGTGGCTCCATTACGGAAAAAAGTGTCCATACACTAATATGCAGTATCTCAACGATGGTCTAAAATTACCTATATAAATGAACATAGTGGGAGGAGTTAATTATAAACTCTATAAATGTGTCTCAAAGTGAAAGAGAGGGGAAAGACTATAATACATATGGAATGCAGATAATTACCACTGAACTTTAGTAGATGTAGAACAGCCTTCTGCACATATAATAATATAGGGATATGCCCATAAAGTGAATTAACATCATTTTAGGGATCTTTCAACTGGTGT
Source organism: Pseudophryne corroboree (assembly GCF_028390025.1). Classification (NCBI taxonomy): domain Eukaryota; kingdom Metazoa; phylum Chordata; class Amphibia; order Anura; family Myobatrachidae; genus Pseudophryne; species Pseudophryne corroboree. Next base: position 116,514,927 of record NC_086452.1, on the reverse strand, counting down.
TCAATCGAAACATTGATCCAACTGTGCACTTATTTAGCCTCTTATAAAGTAGGAAGAAACACCATTCATTAACTATTTTATACGATGGAACATTATTCACTCACCTATTTATGCTTAGTTTTTTAAAAGTATCACTAAGTATATCTATTTAGTCACTTATAAAGTAGGATGAGACACTACTCATTAACTATTTTAAGCCTAGCCCTTTAAAGTATGAACAATAGCTTCCCATTAATAATAATTTTGTTTATCACTAATTTCATTTTATTAGTACTGTCCCTTTAATTGCAGTTATGTTCACTATGGATATAGCCACTTTATATTTAGTCAATAAAAAATAGGCTCATTTGCTTAGCCTCAATAAAATATTGAAAATATTTAGTTCATCATCATTACTATTCACAAGCACCGTCCCTTTAATTAATTTCGCCATAAAAAATAGGCTGATTTGCTTATCCTCAATACAATATTTAAAATACTTAGTTTATCATCATTACTATTCACCAGCACTGTCCCTTTAATTAATTTGTCTCCCCTTCAGAGGCGTAACTCTGGGAGGCAACGGAGTCATCTGCCGCCGGGCTCCTGCTCTGAGGGGGAGAAGGGGGCACCTCTCCTCCCATTCTGTGACACCATTGAGTTAAGTTATTTGATAGCTGCCACTATCTCTTCAGTGGCCAACTTCCTCACTGGTCCCTGCACCTTACAAATCACACCCTTTTTATTATACTGTAGATACACATTTTACAAGTGTCATACCCAGGATTAGAAACCACAACCTATTCTACTGGAAGCAGGCACCTTATGATGAAGCTGTTTGCTCCTGTATAGGAAATATAAAAATTCTAACTATATGAAGTTACTTCTCTGACAATTACACGTACCTTCATATAGTTAGAATTCTCATGCTTACTGTACAGGAGCAAATAGCTCCATCAGTAAAGTGTCTGTTGTCAGGTCATGGGTTCTAATCCTGTGTATGACTGCTAAGAAATGTGTGATTTTAAAATTAAAGACAATGAAAAGTATATATACAGTACAGTATATACATTTTTTTTCAGAACACTCCACACACACACACACACACACACACACACACACACACACACACACACACACACACACACACACACACACACACACACACACACACATTAATCTAAATATAGGGGGGGCACCAATATATGGCTCCGGGCAACTGGGACAAACATGCCACTGCTCCCTTTAATAAAATATTTATTCCGTCATCAATACTATTCAGTAGCACTGTCCCTTTAATCAAATTTGTTATGGCTTTTTTAATCAGTTAGTTCCCTAATGATATGTAGTCTGGATTTTATATTTTATTTTTATATATTTTTTTTTATTTATAAAAACATTTTTTTGTATATTCCATGTGTGATCAATCTTAGGGGGTCATTCCGAGTTGTTCGCTCGTTATTTTTTTCTCGCAACGGAGCGATTAGTCGCTAATGCGCATGCGCAATGTCCGCAGTGCGACTGCGCCAAGTAAATTTGCTATGCAGTTAGGTATTTTACTCACGGCATTACAAGGTTTTTTCTTCGTTCTGGTGATCGTAATGTGATTGACAGGAAGTGGGTGTTCTGGGCGGAAACTGGCCGTTTTATGGTTGTGTGCGAAAAAACGCTACCGTTTCTGGGAAAAACGCGGGAGTGGCTGGAGAAACGGAGGAGTGTCTTGGCGAACGCTGGGTGTGTTTGTGACGTCAAACCAGGAACGACACTCACTGAACTGATCGCAGATGCCGAGTAAGTCTGGAGCTGCTCAGAAACTGCTAAGAAGTGTGTATTCGCAATTCTGCTAATCTTTCGTTCGCAATTTTGATAAGCTAAGATTCACTCCCAGTAGGCGGCGGCTTAGCGTATGCAAAGCTGCTAAAAGCAGCTTGCGAGCGAACAACTCGGAATGACCCCCTTAATTTTGAATTGTATGGACGGAACTAGCAGTGAATCAGTTAAAAGAATTCTTCTACCTGCCTTATTGCCCCTGTATTCACTTCATTAGATTATTCCATAGGTAACTCTAGTAGGAAGTGAGGTCACAAACCAGAGGGTTATAAATAGTCCCTCTTATGCCCTCTCTCGGTTATTCACTGAACTCTGAGAGGAGCACATCACCCTTGTTGTAAGTATCACTAGGTTTTTCATGTGTATTTCCATTGCCTCTTATATAGATTTTTTCTTATTTTTGTATTCTAAAAATACTGGATTTAATATCTTATTTTAAGTATCCTATGTATTGCTATACTATATTTTTGTTATTCGTAATTGACATTTTTTATCTAAAAACTGGATTTAATATCCCTTTTGAATATTTGTGTAATTTTATGCTACAGCTATGTTATAGCAATAATTAATATCTATCATTACCTGTGAATTTTGATGCTAAATTAATACCTTTTTAATAATCTTGCATTATATTCGTTATTTGCACTATGGGGGTCATTCCGAGTTGTTCGCTCGTTGCCGATTTTAGCAGCATTGCACACGCTAGGCCGCCGCCCTCTGGGAGTGTATCTTAGCTTAGCAGAATTGCGAACGAAAGATTAGCAGAATTGCGAATAGAAAATTCTTAGCAGTTTCTGAGTAGCTCGAGACTTACTCCTACACTGCGATCAGCTCAGCCCGTTTCGTTCCTGGTTTGACGTCACAAACACGCCCTGCGTTCGGCCAGCCACTCCCCCGTTTCTCCAGACACTCCCGCGTTTTATCCTGCGTTTTTCCGCACACTCCCAGAAAACGGGCAGTTTCCGCCCAGAAACACCCACTTCCTGTCAATCACACTCCGATCACTTCAACGATGGAAATTCTTCGGTGGGACGTGAGTAAATCTACTAAGTTTTGAGCTAAAATACTTAACGCATGCACACTGCGTACCGTGCGCATGCGCATTTTCGCCTTAATCGCTCCATTGCGAAAATCGGCAACGAGCGAACAACTCGGAATGACCCCCAATATGCGCTGTTGTATTACTATTGTAATGTATTAAATTTTGCTTTGGGAAATTATTTACTTCCCCAAATGGCTGTTCAGTCGAGTTGGATCAATGTTTCGATTGAGCACCAGTTGAAAGATCCCTAAAATGATGTTAATTCACTTTATAGGCATATCCCTATATTATTATATGTGCAGAAGGCTGTTCTACATCTACTAAAGTTCAGTGGTAGACACTTATCTGGTTCCATAGCGGTATGTATTATAGTCTTTCCCCTCACTTTCACTTTGAGACACATTTATAGAGTTTATAATTAACTCCTCCCACTATGTTCATTTATATAGGTCATTTTAGACCATCGTTGAGATACTGCATATTAGTGTATGGACACTTTTTTCCGTAATGGAGCCACATCACGCTGAGATTTTTCATACTAGTTATTAGTCTGGTATGTATCCTCATTTCCTCTCACCACCACCTATTTTCTATCTTCTTTATTTTATAGTCTAAAGTAATTTATTATTCATTAACTAGGTATCATATCCAGATAACCTGGTTTTAACAGAGGTTTCTACATTTCATCAGATTTTCTTCACATCATTGTTTCAGCATTTTGGGATGTATGGTTCCACATATGTTGTAAAGAATCATATATATTTGGAAATTTGTACTGTTCATATATTCAGTTGTTCTATTTTATTGTTTAGATAAAGTACCCCTGATGAAGTCCTGATAGGGACGAAACGCACTGGGTCGATCTATTGTTCTACTTCTGTATCGTATGTTTCGACAAAGAAATATACTGAAAACTGAATGTAAAACTGTATATATCCGAAGACGTCCTCTGTAAAATCACAAAGACATACTATGTTTTATTATGTACTTTTATGAATTCATTTCATTCTATGTAATTGAAAATTGTTTTGTTTTAAACTGATGTACTAATATTATCGAAACAGTACATGTAAGTGCCCTCAGATCTGTTTGTTTGCTGTTTTCTCCTGAACCTTTACTAACAGAAGGTTCTTCTAGAGGTGCTGCTCTTTCATTCTCTTAGCACTATTGGGTACCCTCCTTTTTTCTATATATATATATATTATATATATATATATATATATAGAGAGAGAGAGAGAGATTATATGAAATACAGCATAGAGAATTGGCGGCACTCACGGACTTGTAAGAATAAGCTCAGGTCGACACACCTGTCCTATTTCAACGTTTCAGTTTATTTCAACCTTTGTCAATCCTGATGAAGGTTGAAATAAACCGAAACGTTGAAAGAAGACAGATGTGTCGACCTGAGCTTATTCTTGCAAGTCTGTGAGTGCCGCCAATTCTCTATGCTATATTGCTTCTCCTGTGGAAGGCATTTGGTGAGGTGAAATTTATTGTGCGGGAGTGCCGAGCATCTGCTTTGTATATAGTATAATTTATCCAAACTACCCGATACTCCCCTAGTTCAAATGGTACAGCACGTATCATATATATATATATATATATATATAATACTTTTAATTTTAGACCTTAGGGCCCCCCTGTCTTAAGTACCCCAGGCCCCCCAATGCCTTAATCCAGCTCTGCACACACCGCCGGCATTCTGCTGCCGGGATCCCGGGGTCGGTATGCTGACCTCCAGGATCCCGAGTGCTGGTCTCTCAGCTCCAACCCGTATAGGGTTATGGTGGGATTGCTGGTCTGCTTTAGTGGATTCCTCGGTCCATAACTTATGTGCAGCCTGCTCTTGCATATGTTATGTTACATTGACTGATTATGTTTAAATTAACCTAGTTTTTTTTTTTTAAGTCTGCGGATGTGCCCTAACATTTAGGTCATAGCTCTGCTTCTCTATCTTTGGCGTCTATTTCACCATTGTGCTGTTTCACGAGCTGTGTCACTGGTTATCGCTTAATTAAAAAAAGGATCTTTGCAGCTTCTAATTAGCATGGGAAATGCCAGCCAGTGGCACCACCTGGTTAGTCAGTGTTTCTTACCAAGAGAAAGTATTATGTTTCTTGAGAAGTCTGGATTAGCATTTAGCTGCTGTGCCTTTGATTCTGTAATTTATCTATTCAATTTATCAATTAGATGTCCAAAGCTGTTTAAAAAGTAGCATTCTGCAGCTGAACGTCAAATTCAGAAATGCCGGTACCGCTTTAAATGGAGCGGGGGGAATAATGAAAATACATATAAGACATGTTTTGTGATACTGTAGGTGCTCATACTTGCCGACTTTCTGCCTACCCACCTGGGAGGTAGAAGCCAGGTTGGCACAACAGGGGGTGTGGTTCCAGAACAGGGGGTGGTCCAGGGCGTGGAGATGCCATCACGGCTCCACCCCCGCTACATATTGCCCACATTACCGGCATCGTAAAGCAGGGGCAGTGCTAAGATGATGTGATTCAGAGCGAATCTCGTCTACACCACAACCACTTTTCTTGCGTATGTGGGTAGCTGCACAGGGGAAGGGGGTACGGGCGTGTGGGTGAAAGCCAGCTCCAGGAGGCTTGCCCACTTTTTTGAGCACCCGATTTTTGGGAGCCTTCTGGGACAGTGGACAAGTATGTAGGTGCTCCATGGAGGAAGATGATCTGTTTTGGTCAGACTTTTGCAGATAGTCCAAGGGGTTTATTTACGAAATGTTGGGTTGTAATTTAAAACCCAGCGTTTCTGATTGTGTTTATGCCTGATATTTAAAGCGGCAATACTTTTACTAGCAAGACATGGCTACTAAAAGCTTTGCCCTTTTAAATATCGGGCATAAAGTGGAAGGTTGTAAATAAACCCCTAAATTTGCCAAACTATTCACAGGAAAATGAAACATAGATTTTCCCCAAAAAAGCATAGATTATACATTTTATCCACAGGGCCATATACAGTGGCGGAACTAGCGAGCGGTGGGCCTATGTGCGACAAAATGCTTTGCCCCCCCCCCCATCTAAGTCCTCCGCCTCACCCCTGGAGAGGATCTGGTGAGGGGGACCTGCTCAGGGACAGGGAAATGGATACCTAGCAACAGTGCCGTAATTAGTCATTTTAGTGCTGTGTGCAAGAAACGGCATCGGAGCCCCGCCCCTCTATGCAAAAAAGGGGCAGTGCGCGCCATAGGCGCGTGCAAAAAAAATAGGGGCGTGGCTTCGTGGGGAAGGGGTGTGGCCACAAAATAATACCAATTCATATAACGGTGCACAGTAGTCTCCATTATTCAAATTACGCCGCACGGTAGTACCACTACACCAGGTAGAGACCCTTTTACACATTACGGCGGACAGCTTCCCCTTTTTTACACATTACGGCAGACAGCGTCCCCCTTTTTACACATTACGGCAGACAGTGTCCCCTTTTTACACATTACGACAGACAGCGTGCCCTTTTTACACATTACGACAGACAGCGTCCCCTTTTTTACACATTACGGCAGACAGCGTCCCCTTTTTACACATTACGGCAGACAGCGTCCCTTTTATACACATTACAGCAGACAGCGTCCCCTTTTTACACATTATGGAAGACAGTTTCCCATTTTTTGCACATTATGGCAGACAGCGTCCCATTTATTACACATTACGGCAGACAGCGTCCCATTTTTTACACATTACGGCAGACAGCGTCCCATTTTTTGCACATTACGGCAGACAGCGTCCCATTTTTACACATTACGACAGACAGCGTCCCGTTTTTACACATTACAGCAGACAGCATCCCCTTTTTACACATTACGGCAGACAGCGTCCCATTTTTTGCACATTACGGCAGACAGCGTCCCATTTATTACTCATTACGGCAGACAGCGTCCCATTTTTTGCACATTACAGCAGACAGCGTCCCATTTATTACACATTATGACAGACAGCATCCCATTTTTTGCATATTACGGCAGACAGCGTCCCATTTATTACACATTATGGCAGACATCGTCCCATTTTTTGCACATTACGGTAGACAGCGTCCCATTTTTTACACATTATGGCAAACAGGATAGATAGATAGACAGATAGATAGAATAGGTATACTTACCGTTTCCGCTGGCTCAGGCTCCTCGTGCAGCTTCTGGCAGGGGAGAAGAAGGAGGAGGGGGGGGGTGGAGGAGGGAGCCGAAGCAGCGCTATGTCATTGGTAGAAGCAGGGCAGCCTATGGTAAAGGAGAGGGCCAGTAGCAGCAGCGCTTCTACCAATTATACAGCGCTGCTGTGTCTCCCTCCTCCACCCCCCCCCCCCTCCTCCTCCTCCTCCACCCCCTCCCCCGTAGCCGGTGCGCATACTCTCCTCGGCCTCAGCGGTGGCGGCACACAGCGGCAGCCAGGTGGCATGTAATGAGTCAGTTTGACTCATTACATGTCGCTCTGGCTTTGGGCCCCTTGACAGTGGCGGGCCCCAGTGCAAGGCACTGCCTGCACTGGCGCTAGTTCCGCCTCTGGCTATATATATTATTTACTAAACAGCACTTGGCATTTTCAGGCTTTTTGGTGGTTTTCTGGCAGGATTGCATCCCACTGCTTTACTAAAGCCCAGAGCACCAGAAACCTGCAAAGAATCCAGACTTAAGAATACAATATGGGGGGGTTATTCCGAGTTGATCGCACCAAGCAACTTTTTGCTGCTGGTGCGATCAACTAATCTCCGCCTATGGGGGGGTGTATTTTAGCATAGCAGGGCTACGTTCACTCTGCAGCCCTGCTATGCTAAAAAAGTTTCACTCAAAACAAGACTAGCCCTACAGCTACTTATCCAGCAACGAAGTCTCCCGGCTGTAACGTCAGACATCCGCCCTCCGATCTCCTGGACATGCCTGCGTTTCTCTTACCACTTCCCGAAAACGGCTGGAAACGGTGAGTATCCGGAAATGCCTCCCGCCTGTCCATCTTCTTGCGATCACCGCTGCGATCACATTTGTCGTTAGTGGCATCATTGCCCAGCGACGATCATCGCCAGGCAACGGCAGGCGTGCGCAAGGTGACTGCTGCGCATGCGCATGTCCGACCCATTCGCACCGCAGCAAAGAAGCACTGCGTGTGAATGGGTAAGAGTGATCCCCATTATCTCGAAGCATCAATGCTTTTTACCATGTGTAGTATAGAAATCACAAATTTGCTAAGCGGCTGGGTTAGAACCTGCACACAATTCCCCCCCCCCCCCCCCCCCAAAAAAAAAAAAAGAAAAAAAAAGAAAAGAAAAATTAGGTAGGTGTGACAAGTAGCTTGCCATTACTGATTGAGCAATTTCATCAATCAGGAGGAGAGTAATGACAATACACTCTTAATGAGGGCAATCATTATGCCCCAAGATAGCACACAGATCAGGGGTACTCAACACGCACCCCCTTCAGCTGTTGTGAAACTACACATTCCAGCATGCCCTGCCACAGTTATAGCATGCCCTAATCACATAATTATGGCGTGCTGCATTCTGAATACCCCTGGAATAAGTGATATATTTTTAAACACCAATTAACAATTTATTAATATTGTCCCTTTAATTGAATAACCAAATAAATAATATTGCTCTCTTAATAAAATGAAATACCATTTTCCCCCTAATACAGTGGTTCCCAAACTCTTCTGAATCACAGCGCCCTAGAGTATCAGCATTATTTGCACGGCACCCCTAGGCCAATGTTTCTTACTGAGAAAATTAGAAAGAAATATTAAGTTAAGTAAATGATGTTTATATATGTCATCCTTAGGTTCATTTATGTGGTGAGGGACAGGATTTGCTTCTGTTTGTCCACATATGTTATGACTGGCAGCCACCAGCACTGGTTTTGCCTGTTACATTGACCATAAATAATTTGAATTGGTCCTGGATCATTAATTCAAGGTACCCCTGCAAGTGTGCCGAGGTACCCCAGGGTGACACAGTTTGAGAACCACTGCCCTAATATATTAATATAATAGTGTTTCCCCATAGGAGAATTATCTGTCTCCTTATTCATATGTACAGTAATAATTGCCCTCATTTTACGTGTATTGTGATCCCTCACCTTCTGATTGGCCAGATAGATTAGGTGGTTTTACAGTGGTTTGGTGAAAACTCTATGAAAAAACCCACCACAAAACAATGATGGAAAACAGTAAATTCATGGCGCTTCCATCAGCCAGCGATATGCAGTGTTAAAACCCCAGAAAAACGCTGCTTATAAATTAATGTATGGAAAGCTGGAGAGATAGGGTTCGGCGCTCAGTGTTGCTAAAAAATGGTAAATTTAAAAGCCAAAAAATATATATATGTATAAAACTTAATTTATAAAAAAAAATTTAATATATATGAGAGCAAAAATTTTTTTACAAAGTACATAAAAACATAAAAGTATGGACCAAGTAAATATTACAAGGATAAGGAGATCAATTTAACTTAAAAAACAGCAGGGGATTACTGCTGTTTTTTAAGTTAAGTTGATCTCCTTATCCTTGTAATATTTACTTGGTCCATACTTTTATGTTTTTATGTACTTTGTAAAAAAAAAATTACTCTCATATATATTAAATTTTTTTTTATAAATTAAGTTTTATACATATATATATTTTTTGGCTTTTAAATTTACCATTTTTTAGCAACACTGAGCGCCAAACCCTATCTCTCCAGCTTTCCATACGTCCAGCAGTGCGGTACCGGCACTGCATTCTTAGGGCCCGGCAGACACCTTTAATGAGGTCATGTGTGTTTTCTTATGGTAATTTTTAGGTAATCTTAATCTCATTTTAGATTATTTACTATAATATTTTTTACTGAGATCATACTTCACAAGTGGCGCTGTACCTCTCCCCCTCTTTCTCTTATAAATTAATGTGTTCACCTTTTACTGCAATAAACCTATGGGATTGTAAAGACAGAGTAGTTGATGTTGTGACAAGATTGATTCCATGCATTCATTGGTTGATTTGATCCATCACACTGACAACAGTATGATCAAACTTTTATCTGACAGTTGCCACTGCTGCTTATTATGCAATGGCTTACCAATCTCATACTATATGACAGGGTAAATACATACATGCCACCGCACCATGAAATGTCAATCTTGGATCGCTTTAATGACTACATTATTTAGGGATGACTGCTGTAACAGTAAAGAACCAGGACAGGCTGAGCTGTTAGCTCCTTGTAACAAAAAAATGCAATCTAACAAAACAAAAACATTATTCCTTTTGTACAGCAGTGTATATATAAGGTATATAAATATGATCATTAATATGAAATATATAAAGGTACTTGGTTGTTCTCATCACGAGATCCTGGCCCTAATCTTGTAGTAGTATGTCAGTATGTCCTTGACACAATCAGCATTGCTTTCTTTACCGCTATGTGGGCCTGATTCATATTTGTACGCAAACCTAATGTTTTGCGTACATATATGATGTTTGGGGGGTCTGCGCAGGCGCACATCCCATACTGCGCATGAAGTCTCTCACATCCCCCTGATTGGCTGCATCATTTGTTGAGCAGAGGAGGGTGGTACCCGGCACCGTTATTCTAAATGAGGGGGGGGGGTGTCACCACCCTTTGAAGGCGTGACGGGTTCGACTTCCTGGACTCCGATGTCTGGACCCTATGGGCAGCCTGTGTAAATTTCGGCTTACGCAGGCTGGCCGGTGCCTGTAACCATCGCAATTCGTGACTGATGCATGGTCGTGTTGGTTATCTAATGCTAGTGCAAACCGGAGGCTTCTATCTCCTACAGATTCCTTTCTGCTGCATTAGAACTGTAGACTGAAGTGCACAGCTGCTTCCTTTCAGCTGTGCCATTCCATACAAACGTAAGACAGGCTCCATGTGCCTGGGAAGTAACCTAAAAAAAGCAAGTACAGTAACTGTTCACCTGGGATAAACCATGGCGGGGAAGATGTCAAATGTGCACAGAGAGTTAGATTTGGGTGGGGTGTGTTCAAACTGAAATCTAAATTAAAGTATAAAAATGAAGGCCAGCATTTGTGGGCTACATGCAAAAGCAGCCAGTATTTACTCAGAAAAATGATAAATGTAATTGCTCCGCTTGCATTGCAACATGATTTGTTCCAGATACAAGGGATAGATACAAGACCAGATTGCTTTTTTTGCTTTACTTCCAAATCAGAATCAGGCACACAGGGCCTGATGATTCATGTTACTTTGTATGGAGTTGCACAGCTGCAAGGAAGCGACTAAGCAATTCTGTTGAATTAAAATTGTAATGCAGCAGAAAGGCAGGAGGTCTCTTATTTGCATTAGCGAGGATCCGAGCGGATGCAGCCTTGGATCACCATTTCGACCATCGGTGTGTGTACATGTATAGGGATGTAGTTATGTGACTGGTGGTCACAATACCGTCACCTACATCCCGACCCCTCACTATCCCAAAGATGGCGATCAACAGGGACTATTCCCACTCGTGAGTGTCCATGACACCCATACAGTGCGAATAGAACCTGTGGCAAGCGCAGTGAGCCACTGAGACCGCAGCGAGCCCGCAAGGGGCTTTGTTGCGCTCGACCCCCGCCGCTCATCTAATTGCCGGGATCCCGCCGTTGGTATTGTGACCTCCGATCACACATACCCAACCCCATATATATGTATCATACTTGTTTACTCTCCAGGAACGGCTGGGAGACTACCGAAAATTGGTTGGGTCTCAAAGCCGACTGGAAAAGTGGGCAAGTCTCCTAGGACCGGCTACCAGATAAAATCCCCCCCGCGCAGCCTCCTGGAAAAACTCTGCATCCGCGAGGTGACGAGGTGGTGACGCTGACTTTTATTCATTTATTTTTGGAATATCTTTTATGTATTTTCCTAAACAAACCTCACTCATACTATTATTATTTTTTATTTTAGACTCACTTAGTAATGGATGTTTATGAAATGGAACATTCTGGAACTGATCTGGAATGGATGCATTTGTTCTTGTTCGCCAGATCTGTTTGGCAGCATTCCAGTTGAATGCATTTATAAACACATTTGTATGCAGTCAGAGATATCGCTCTTGAACATATTTTCTCTATTATATAGAAATATTGCAAAGATATAAAAAAAAATAAAAAAAATAAGAAGCGCCACAGATTTGGGAACTGATTCCCCCAAAAGCATGATGTATTGTAATACGTTGGTATTGTGAGCATTTTTTTTACTTCAGATACATGTTATACATTTCTCCCATGGGTTGTAATTGATTCTATAGTATGTTTCTGTGAGTGTGGCTACAACTGTAAACGGAAGGTAGCAGGGGCGGATTGGGACGCTGGGACCCCGGATCAGATCCCGGCCAGCCGGGTCCCCTGTTCCCCTCATTGGCCGTTCTCCCCCCACGCATGGCTGCCGCAACCGTAACTTATGCGCGTGAGCAGAAGCTCGTTAAAGCCAGAGTGTGATCATTTCCTGTGCGCGGCTGCCCGCACACAGCGTTCATTCAAGTCCTCCAGTCCTTTTAGCTCTGCCTCCACTAGCTCCCGTGCTAGTCTGTGTCTGTGCTGCTGCTAAGTGCCAGGCATCGACTGAGGAGCCGGCTGGTAAGTTTACTGTGGTGGGACAGCAGCTCCTGAGTGAGCACTTGGGGAGTGGGACAGTGGCCGTGTGAGTGTGTGTGTGAGTGGGTGGATGGTAGGAGACAGCGGCCGCGGGAGTGTGTGGGGGCTGGGTAGTAAGAAACTGCTGGGTGAGTGCTGGAGGGTTGTGCATTATAAAAGAAAAATTATCCATATAATACCAAGGGGTACTATTAATGTAGCAGGAGGTATTTTTGTTTGTCATCCTCTTATTTAAATGAAGACACAGGATGAATAAATTATTGTAATATATTGTGTTATTATATTACAATACATTATTTTCCCTGTGTCTTCATTTAAATAAGATGGTAAACCAGAAGTCATTATTATTTATTAGTCATCTCATGCAACATTAATAGTACCTGGTTCTTTGAACGGGTTCAGTATGGTATACCTATGGATGGGATGCCGGCTGTCAGTATACCGACACGACAGCGGCATCCTGTCTATCAGAATCCCAACAGCCCCCCATTAAGCCCCCTAACCCTCCCCTGCTCTACCTGGTGCAATGTGTATAATATGCTCTACCTGGTGCAAAGTGTATGACGTGCTCTACCTGGTGCAAAGTGTATAACATGCTCTACCTGGTGCAGTGTGTATAACGTGCTCTACCTGGCACAAAGTGTATAACATGCTCTACCTGGCACAAAGTGTATAACGTGCTCTACCTGGCGCAAAGTGTATAACATGCTCTACCTGGCACAAAGTGTATAACGTGCTCTACCTGGCGCAAAGTGTATAACATGCTCTACCTGGCGCAAAGTGTATAACGTGCTCTACCTGGTGCAATGTGTATAACGTGCTCTACCTGGCACAAAGTGTATAACGTGCTCTACCTGGTGCAATGTGTATAACGTGCTCTACCTGGCACAAAGTGTATAACATGCTCCACCTGGCACAAAGTGTATAACGTGCTCTACCTGGTGCAATGTGTATAACGTGCTCTACCTGGAACAAAGTGTATAACATGCTCTACCTGGCACAAAGTGTATAACGTGCTCTGCCTGGCGCAAAGTGTATAACATGCTCTACCTGGCACAAAGTGTATAACGTGCTCTACCTGGCACAAAGTGTATAACGTGCTCTACCTGGTGCAATGTGTATAATGTAGAGATGAGCGGGTTCGGTTTCTCTGAATCCGAACCCGCCAGAACTTCATGTTTTTTTTCACGGGTCCGAGCGACTCGGATCTTCCCGCCTTGCTCGGTTAACCCGAGCGCGCCCGAACGTCATCATGACGCTGTCGGATTCTCGCGAGGCTCGGATTCTATCGCGAGACTCGGATTCTATATAAGGAGCCGCGCGTCGCCGCCATTTTCACACGTGCATTGAGATTGATAGGGAGAGGACGTGGCTGGCGTCCTCTCCATTTAGATTATAAGAGACTGAGAGAGATTTACTGGAGCTGACTAGGAGGAGTACTGTTACTGTAGAAGTGTAGAGACTGAGTGGAGAGAGTTTACTAGTGAGGACAGTGCAGTTTACTTTATAATCCGTTCTCTGCCTGAAAAAAGCGATACACAGCACACAGTGACTCAGTCACATACCATATCTGTGTGCACTGCTCAGGCTCAGGCCAGTGTGCTGCATCATCTATTATCTATATATAATATTATATATATCTGTCTGACTGCTCAGCTCACACAGCTTATAATTGTGGGGGAGACTGGGGAGCACTACTGCAGTGCCAGTTATAGGTTATAGCAGGAGCCAGGAGTACATAATATATTATATAGTGAGTGACCACCAGACACACAGTGCAGTTTATTTAATATATCCGTTCTCTGCCTGAAAAAAGCGATACACACAGTGACTCAGTCAGTCACATACCATATCTGTGTGCACTGCTCAGGCTCAGGCCAGTGTGCTGCATCATCTATTATCTATATATAATATTATATATATCTGTCTGACTGCTCAGCTCACACAGCTTATAATTGTGGGGGAGACTGGGGAGCACTACTGCAGTGCCAGTTATAGGTTATAGCAGGAGCCAGGAGTACATAATATATTATATAGTGAGTGACCACCAGACACACAGTGCAGTTTATTTAATATATCCGTTCTCTGCCTGAAAAAAGCGATACACACAGTGACTCAGTCAGTCACATACCATATCTGTGTGCACTGCTCAGGCTCAGGCCAGTGTGCTGCATCATCTATTATCTATATATAATATTATATATATCTGTCTGACTGCTCAGCTCACACAGCTTATAATTGTGGGGGAGACTGGGGAGCACTACTGCAGTGCCAGTTATAGGTTATAGCAGGAGCCAGGAGTACATATTATATTAAAATTAAACAGTGCACACTTTTGCTGCAGGAGTGCCACTGCCAGTGTGACTGACCAGTGACCTGACCACACTGACCACCAGTATAGTTAGTAGTATACTTATATTGTGATTGCCTGAAAAAGTTAAACACTCGTCGTGTGACTTCACTTGTGTGTTTTTTTTTTTTTTATTCTATAAAAATAAAACTCATTCTGCTGACAGACAGTGTCCAGCAGGTCCGTCATTATATAATATATAATATATACCTGTCCGGCTGCAGTAGTGATATATATATATTTTTTATATCATTTATCATCCAGTCGCAGCAGACACAGTACGGTAGTTCACGGCTGTAGCTACCTCTGTGTCTCTGCACTCGGCAGGCAGTCCGTCCATAATTGTAATACCACCTAACCGTGGATTTTTTTCATTCTTCTTTATACATACATAGTTACATAGACATCTTCTCTTTATCAACCAGTCTATATTAGCTGCAGACACAGTACAGTACGGTAGTTCATGGCTGTGGCTACCTCTGTGTCTGCACTCGGCAGGCAGTCCGTCCATAATTGTATACCACCTAACCGTGGTTTTTTTTCATTCTTCTTTATACATACATAGTTACATAGACATCTTCTCTTTATCAACCAGTCTATATTAGCTGCAGACACAGTACAGTACGGTAGTTCACGGCTGTGGCTACCTCTGTGTCTGCACTCGGCAGGCAGTCCGTCCATAATTGTATACCACCTAACCGTGGATTTTTTTCAGTCTTCTTTATACATACATAGTTACATAGACATCTTCTCTTTATCAACCAGTCTATATTAGCTGCAGACACAGTACAGTACGGTAGTTCACGGCTGTGGCTACCTCTGTGTCTGCAGTCGGCAGGCAGTCCATAATTGTATACTAGTATCCATCTCCATTGTTTACCTGAGGTGCCTTTTAGTTGTGCCTATTAAAATATGGAGAACAAAAATGTTGAGGTTCCAAAATTAGGGAAAGATCAAGATCCACTTCCACCTCGTGCTGAAGCTGCTGCCACTAGTCATGGCCGAGACGATGAAATGCCAGCAACGTCGTCTGCCAAGGCCGATGCCCAATGTCATAGTACAGAGCATGTCAAATCCAAAACACCAAATATCAGAAAAAAAAGGACTCCAAAACCTAAAATAAAATTGTCGGAGGAGAAGCGTAAACTTGCCAATATGCCATTTACCACACGGAGTGGCAAGGAACGGCTGAGGCCCTGGCCTATGTTCATGGCTAGTGGTTCAGCTTCACATGAGGATGGAAGCACTCAGCCTCTCGCTAGAAAAATGAAAAGACTCAAGCTGGCAAAAGCAGCACAGCAAAGAACTGTGCATTCTTCGAAATCCCAAATCCACAAGGAGAGTCCAATTGTGTCGGTTGCGATGCCTGACCTTCCCAACACTGGACGTGAAGAGCATGCGCCTTCCACCATTTGCACGCCCCCTGCAAGTGCTGGAAGGAGCACCCGCAGTCCAGTTCCTGATAGTCAGATTGAAGATGTCAGTGTTGAAGTACACCAGGATGAGGAGGATATGGGTGTTGCTGGCGCTGGGGAGGAAATTGACCAGGAGGATTCTGATGGTGAGGTGGTTTGTTTAAGTCAGGCACCCGGGGAGACACCTGTTGTCCGTGGGAGGAATATGGCCGTTGACATGCCAGGTGAAAATACCAAAAAAATCAGCTCTTCGGTGTGGAGGTATTTCACCAGAAATGCGGACAACAGGTGTCAAGCCGTGTGTTCCCTTTGTCAAGCTGTAATAAGTAGGGGTAAGGACGTTAACCACCTCGGAACATCCTCCCTTATACGTCACCTGCAGCGCATTCATAATAAGTCAGTGACAAATTCAAAAACTTTGGGTGACAGCGGAAGCAGTCCACTGACCAGTAAATCCCTTCCTCTTGTAACCAAGCTCACGCAAACCACCCCACCAACTCCCTCAGTGTCAATTTCCTCCTTCCCCAGGAATGCCAATAGTCCTGCAGGCCATGTCACTGGCAATTCTGACGAGTCCTCTCCTGCCTGGGATTCCTCCGATGCATCCTTGCGTGTAACGCCTACTGCTGCTGGCGCTGCTGTTGTTGCCGCTGGGAGTCGATGGTCATCCCAGAGGGGAAGTCGTAAGCCCACTTGTACTACTTCCAGTAAGCAATTGACTGTTCAACAGTCCTTTGCGAGGAAGATGAAATATCACAGCAGTCATCCTACTGCAAAGCGGATAACTGAGGCCTTGACAACTATGTTGGTGTTAGACGTGCGTCCGGTATCCGCCGTTAGTTCACAGGGAACTAGACAATTTATTGAGGCAGTGTGCCCCCGTTACCAAATACCGTCTAGGTTCCACTTCTCTAGGCAGGCGATACCGAGAATGTACACGGACGTCAGAAAAAGACTCACCAGTGTCCTAAAAAATGCAGTTGTACCCAATGTCCACTTAACCACGGACATGTGGACAAGTGGAGCAGGGCAGGGTCAGGACTATATGACTGTGACAGCCCACTGGGTAGATGTATGGACTCCCGCCGCAAGAACAGCAGCGGCGGCACCAGTAGCAGCATCTCGCAAACGCCAACTCTTTCCTAGGCAGGCTACGCTTTGTATCACCGGTTTCCAGAATACGCACACAGCTGAAAACCTCTTACGGCAACTGAGGAAGATCATCGCGGAATGGCTTACCCCAATTGGACTCTCCTGTGGATTTGTGGCATCGGACAACGCCAGCAATATTGTGTGTGCATTAAATATGGGCAAATTCCAGCACGTCCCATGTTTTGCACATACCTTGAATTTGGTGGTGCAGAATTTTTTAAAAAACGACAGGGGCGTGCAAGAGATGCTGTCGGTGGCCAGAAAAATTGCGGGACACTTTCGGCGTACAGGCACCACGTACAGAAGACTGGAGCACCACCAAAAACTACTGAACCTGCCCTGCCATCATCTGAAGCAAGAAGTGGTAACGAGGTGGAATTCAACCCTCTATATGCTTCAGAGGTTGGAGGAGCAGCAAAAGGCCATTCAAGCCTATACAATTGAGCACGATATAGGAGGTGGAATGCACCTGTCTCAAGTGCAGTGGAGAATGATTTCAACGTTGTGCAAGGTTCTGATGCCCTTTGAACTTGCCACACGTGAAGTCAGTTCAGACACTGCCAGCCTGAGTCAGGTCATTCCCCTCATCAGGCTTTTGCAGAAGAAGCTGGAGGCATTGAAGAAGGAGCTAAAAGGGAGCGATTCCGCTAGGCATGTGGGACTTGTGGATGCAGCCCTTAATTCGCTTAACAAGGATTCACGGGTGGTCAATCTGTTGAAATCAGAGCACTACATTTTGGCCACCGTGCTCGATCCTAGATTTAAAGCCTACCTTGGATCTCTCTTTCCGGCAGACACAAGTCTGCTGGGGTTGAAAGACCTGCTGGTGACAAAATTGTCAAGTCAAGCGGAACGCGACCTGTCAACATCTCCTCCTTCACATTCTCCCGCAACTGGGGGTGCGAGGAAAAGGCTCAGAATTCCGAGTCCACCCGCTGGCGGTGATGCAGGGCAGTCTGGAGCGACTGCTGATGCTGACATCTGGTCCGGACTGAAGGACCTGACAACGATTACGGACATGTCGTCTACTGTCACTGCATATGATTCTCTCAACATTGATAGAATGGTGGAGGATTATATGAGTGACCGCATCCAAGTAGGCACGTCACACAGTCCGTACTTATACTGGCAGGAAAAAGAAGCAATTTGGAGGCCCTTGCACAAACTGGCTTTATTCTACCTAAGTTGCCCTCCCACAAGTGTGTACTCCGAAAGAGTGTTTAGTGCCGCCGCTCACCTTGTCAGCAATCGGCGTACGAGGTTACATCCAGAAAATGTGGAGAAGATGATGTTCATTAAAATGAATTATAATCAATTCCTCCGCGGAGACATTGACCAGCAGCAATTGCCTCCACAAAGTACACAGGGAGCTGAGATGGTGGATTCCAGTGGGGACGAATTGATAATCTGTGAGGAGGGGGATGTACACGGTGATATATCGGAGGGTGAAGATGAGGTGGACATCTTGCCTCTGTAGAGCCAGTTTGTGCAAGGAGAGATTAATTGCTTCTTTTTTGGGGGGGGTCCAAACCAACCCGTCATATCAGTCACAGTCGTGTGGCAGACCCTGTCACTGAAATGATGGGTTGGTTAAAGTGTGCATGTCCTGTTTTGTTTATACAACATAAGGGTGGGTGGGAGGGCCCAAGGACAATTCCATCTTGCACCTCTTTTTTCATTTCTTTTTCTTTGCATCATGTGCTGATTGGGGAGGGTTTTTTGGAAGGGACATCCTGCGTGACACTGCAGTGCCACTCCTAGATGGGCCCGGTGTTTGTGTCGGCCACTAGGGTCGCTAATCTTACTCACACAGTCAGCTACCTCATTGCGCCTCTTTTTTTCTTTGCGTCATGTGCTGTTTGGGGAGGGTTTTTTGGAAGGGACATCCTGCGTGACACTGCAGTGCCACTCCTAGATGGGCCCGGTGTTTGTGTCGGCCACTAGGGTCGCTAATCTTACTCACACAGCTACCTCATTGCGCCTCTTTTTTTCTTTGCGTCATGTGCTGTTTGGGGAGGGTTTTTTGGAAGGGCCATCCTGCGTGACACTGCAGTGCCACTCCTAGATGGGCCCGGTGTTTGTGTCGGCCACTAGGGTCGCTAATCTTACTCACACAGCTACCTCATTGCGCCTCTTTTTTTCTTTGCGTCATGTGCTGTTTGGGGAGGGTTTTTTGGAAGGGACATCCTGCGTGACACTGCAGTGCCACTCCTAGATGGGCCCGGTGTTTGTGTCGGCCACTAGGGTCGCTTATCTTACTCACACAGCGACCTCGGTGCAAATTTTAGGACTAAAAATAATATTGTGAGGTGTGAGGTATTCAGAATAGACTGAAAATGAGTGTAAATTATGGTTTTTGAGGTTAATAATACTTTGGGATCAAAATGACCCCCAAATTCTATGATTTAAGCTGTTTTTTAGTGTTTTTTGAAAAAAACACCCGAATCCAAAACACACCCGAATCCGACAAAAAAAATTCGGTGAGGTTTTGCCAAAACGCGTTCGAACCCAAAACACGGCCGCGGAACCGAACCCAAAACCAAAACACAAAACCCGAAAAATTTCAGGCGCTCATCTCTAGTATAATGTGCTCTACCTGGCGCAAAGTGTATAACGTGCTCTACCTTGTGCAATGTGTATAACGTGCTCTACCTGGCACAAAGTGTATAACATGCTCCACCTGGCACAAAGTGTATAACGTGCTCTACCTGGTGCAATGTGTATAACGTGCTCTACCTGGCACAAAGTGTATAACGTGCTCTACCTGGCACAAAGTGTATAACATGCTCCACCTGGCACAAAGTGTATAACGTGCTCTACCTGGCACAAAGTGTATAACGTGCTCTACCTGGTGCAATGTGTATAACGTGCTCTACCTGGCACAAAGTGTATAACATGCTCCACCTGGCACAAAGTGTATAACGTGCTCTACCTGGTGCAATGTGTATAACGTGCTCTACCTGGCACAAAGTGTATAACGTGCTCTACCTGGCGCAAAGTGTATAACGTGCTCTACCTGGTGCAATGTGTATAACGTGCTCTACCTGGTGCAAAGTGTATAATGTGCTCTACCCGGTGCAGTGTGTATAATGTGCTCTGCCTGGTGCAAAGTGTATACCATGCTCTACCTGGCGCAAAGTTTATAACGTGCTCTACCCGGCGAAAAAAGTGTATAACGTGCTCTACCGGGTGCAGTGTGCATAATGTGCTCTGCCTGGCGCAAAGTGTATACCATGTTCTACCTGACGAAAAGTGTAGAACGTGCCCTACCTAGTGCAGTGTGTATAGGAGGTTCTACCTGGTGCAATATGTATAATGTGCTTTACCTGGTGCATTGTATATAATGTGCTCTGTCTGGTGCAAAGTGTATAATGTGCTCTACCTGGTGCAATGTGTATAACGTGCTCTGCCTGGTGCAAAGTGTATAATGTGCTTTACCTGGTGCAGTGTGTATAATGTGCTCTGCCTGGTGCAAAGTGTATATCATGCTCTACCTGGAGCAAAGTGTAGAACGTGCTCTATCTGGCGGAGTGTGTATAGGAGGTTCTACCTTGTGAAATGTGTATAAGCGGCACTACTGTGTGGTGTAATGTGAATTGGCACTATTTAGCCACACCCCATCCCCACAAAGCCACACCCCTAAAATTTTGCTGCACGCCTGCGGTGCGCACTTTCCATGCTTCATTTCGTCAGGCCTTCTGAGCAGTAATCCCTCCTGCTTGACAGACTCCACCCCCTCAACAGACTCCCACCCCCTATTAGGGCTGCTTCCATAAATTTCCCGGGCTGGGTTTCAATCCCTATCTGCCCCCTGGTAGGTAGCTCTAACATTTTGGTACTTTATTAAACTTTTTCAAAGATAGGTAACATACAAATATACTTACCATAAATCGATAGCAATACCACTGGGTACCACTCCCGATAAGAGCTGTCCTTTGCCATAGAAGGACTTACGGGTGTATGTCATGGTAGTCCTTCTGCGCTGCATGCCGAGTGGAGAAAGGTGATGGGAGGGATCTGTATGGATCAGGGACAATACGAAAAGAAACCCATAGGCTTCTATTGGTTGGACCCACTGTGTCCAACTCTGGAATGTATCACATTCCGGAGCTTGGTACAAACTGTGTGGAAATGCTGCCAAAAATAAAAAATATATGGATTTTCAGAGTTTTGCCCGCATTTTTGGCTTTAGTACATCCCGTCCCCGTCTGCTTGTTCCTAATAGGTATATAACAACCTGAAACCAATCAGATAATCAGATTTAATAGCACGCATTATCAGACTATTAAATCAAGTTCTCTCTACTATGCATAGATAACAGGTAAACAGTGATTTTTTTTGTACATTTTTGTAATGTTTAACTGGCAAATACCCCTGATGGTTTATAGCCTAAAAAATTATTTATTTTCTGTAATAATTGTTATCTATGCATGTTAACAGGTAAAGTCAGGTAAGCAGGATGTTCACAGCAGCAGAGTATTTCAGTAGGTAGGTGTGCTGATAAGGCCGTGCCAGGGTGTTCGGCTCAAACTATAAATTAAATATGCGCCCTCCCATACTCAATAAAGGGACAGTGGAGCGTGCGGCAAAAATGGGTGTGGTCTCAAAAGGAAGGGGTGTGGTCACACAATAGTACTCCCAATTAAATTACGCCATATAGTATTATCCCTTATACACGTTACAACACATAGTAGTGCCCCTTATTCACATTACATCACATAGTAGTGCCCCTTAGTCATGTTACACTACACAGTAGTACCCCTTATACATGTTACACCATACAGTAGTGCCCCTTATACACAGTGCCCAAAGTAGTGCCTCTTAAACACATAATGTCCGCAGTAGTGGTGCCGCTTACACATAATGCAAACATTAGTAATGCCTCTTACAAATAATGCCAACAGTAGTGTCGCTTATACACATAATGCGACAAAGTAGTTGTGCCCCTTTCACAGAATGATCACAGTAGTAGTGCCCCTTACACATAATGTCCACCGAAGTAGTGGCCATTTCACATAATGCCCCATAGTAGTAGTGCCATTTACACATAAAGCTCACAGTAGTGCTGCTTAACATAATGTCTACAGTAGGTGCCCCCCTTGTACACTTAATGTCTACAGTATTAGGGCCCCTTACACATAATGTCCACAGGAGGGGAAGGGAAAGAGAGGGGGGGGGTGTGCAGTGCTGAAGACTCCCCCACCACTTGTGCTTCTGCAGTGGCCAGTGCCCCCCAGGTGTCTCTACAGGAGTCTATGTCCCACCTTTCCGTATCACTGCATCAAGCCATGTCTGTCCCCCTATAACTCAGCTGCCTGTGTTTGTGTTACCCCTCCTCCCACCACCGCCTACCTGAATCTTGTCCTTGCTCATTCTTAAGACAGCAGCGGCGGCAGGCTCCTCACACATTGTACTTCTCTTAGCAGGAGAACTGACCTTTGCATGTTTAATCACAGTTCTAGGTACATACTAGTGTTATTACTGCCGGTATGTTCCTGATGAGTGCCCATTGTGAAATGATTGCATTGCTTTATTCATCTTTATAATCACTACACTTAAATTTAGTTATTTTTTTTTCTATTTTTCTTTTTGTACTACTGTATCTACTTTATCTTGATGGAACCAAACCTGAAATGTGATTATTACGGCAAGTGTGCAGTTAAACCTCTACACTGAGTTGCTGTATGCTCATTTTATAAGTGAGAAAACCAATATTTGAGATTAATGATGTATTATTCATAATGTTCATGGTACAGGCTCCTCTTGCAAGTAACATAAGACATATTTTACAGACAGCAGGGCAGTGCAAAACATGTCATTTCTCTAAATCCAAACTGACATATGGAAGTGTTGAAAAAAAAATTATAATTGAGATTTCTCAAATTAAGACCGTTAATTAGAAAAACCTTAATTAAACACATGGACAACATTATCAAGTTTGTGGTATTGTAAAACATGGTCAACATTAGACACACTTGACCATCTTATTACTATTCATAGACAGAAACGTTGCATCTGCAAATTCTGTCAGTGACCAACCAGAGGCAGGGATTAAATTGATGTACAGTTTGTGTCTCCCAAATCTGAAAATCCAGTATCTGAAATATTCAGAAATCCAAATTTTTGGAACATGACTGAGATAGTTATACCCAGGTTCGGCGCTACCCGTTCAGCAAAGGGATGCAGTGCAGGGAAGCGCCAGGGTGGAGAGGCGCTCTCCCTGCTCTGCATGCCTGTGCTGCGCCTGGCCTCCCTGCTGCCGTGCCTGTCACATCGTTTGACAAGCAGTGGTGCCGCCGCCGGCAGCTTGAAGCTTCCCCCTACACCCCTACAGTGTCCGTCCGTGTCCTGGGCTGTGGTTGAAAAGGGGGTGGAGCTACATGACACTGAGGGGCGGAGCTACACGGGACCAGGCTGAAGAGGACAGAAACTGTTACAAATCCAGCCAGCCAGATGGTATGTTGAAGGAGCGTGAGTGAGAAAGTGTGTGTGTGTATCTGTGTGTGTGTATGTATGTGTATATGTGTGTGTGTATCTATCTATCTATATGTGTGTGTATCTATGTGTATGTGTGTGTGTGGAAGGCAGTGTATCTGGCACTGTAGGGTACTGTGTATCTGACACTGTGGGGCACTGTGTATCTGGCACTGTGGGGCACTGTGTATCTGGCACTGTGGGGCACTGTGTATCTGGCACTGTGGGGCACTGTGTATCTGGCACTGTGGGGCACTGAGTATCTGGCACTGTGGAGCATATCTAGCACTGTGGGGGCATACGTATATATGGCACAGTGGGGGCGTATCTGGCACTGTGGGGGCATATATGGCACTGCTGGGGGCATTCGTGTATCCGGCACTGTTAGGCATTTGTGTATCTGGCACTGTGGGGCATTCGTGTATCTGGCACTGTCAGGGCATATCAGGCACTGTAGGAGCATATCTGGCACAATGGGGGCATATGTGTATCTGCCACTATTGGGGTCATATGCGTATCTGGCTTCCCATATGTGTATCACGCCCCCATTTTCATTGGCCATGCTCCATGTGGCATTTGGCCACATCCATTTTTTGGCACAATGCCACTAAGACAGTGGTCGGGGAACAGGGGTAAATTACCCCAAATGGGGTAAAAATGAAATTCCTGGGGGTAATGGACGGTCGTGCTGCCGAGACACAGTCCCGTCCAGCACTGGCCGGCCTGCGATGTGACGTGCTGATGTCACACCGCACTCCCTCCTGCCTGCCCTGCGTTGTGCTCCTGGCCGCCCTGTGCTGTGTTCCTGGCCGCGGTGTGACGTGTTGACATCACATCGCGCTCCCTCATGCCTGCCCATCCTGCGCTGTCCTGTCCTCCTGCCCGCGGCCCGTCAACCCACACACAGAAGTGTTCTGTGGCTGACCGCTGACGGAGTTCTGCAGGATCAGACAGTGGCCCACATAACGGTGGGAAATTCCCACTGACATTACTGAGGTGAGGATGTGACCATCTGTCTCCTAAAAGTCGTGTGTAACCCTCTTCCCGCCTCATCCATCTTTCGTACATTCATTCTGGTGTTTTAGGGAGAAAGTGTTAATTAACCCATTCATTGCCAAAAAATAATTGGCGAAAATAATAACACATTTTTAATATATATATATATATATATATATATATAACACAAAAAATTCAATACCTTTCCTGCGCTAATAAATAAGCAGCACTACTGAAAGTCCCCCTGCTAATGGGAACTTAGAGATAAAGACACAGAAAAAACACAGTGCGCTAATAGATGCGATGTTTGAGTGATAATCAATTCATCCACGTGAAAGTAGGTTCTCTTGTGGTCTGTTCCTCTCAGAGTATTCCCAATTGGGGCCTATACGGTGTGAGCTCTAAGGAGGACACTCGAAGCAAGAAGATGGTGTATATTGATTGATGAACCCTACGCGTTTCGTCCTGACCGGACTTCTTCAGGGGATAAAAAACTGTCTAACAGTATTGGCCTGCTGATATCCACACAGGGGACTATCAGATGGTTTATGGAATCATAAAAGACCTATACACAATGTGTAACCGGATCTACAAACTCAAGTGTATTGATTGTGTTATCCGATATGTGCTAACAACCGGGGTTGATAATTGATAACTCCCCTAATGAGGGTAATCCAAATGTGACTGTGATGAACAGATGATCCAGGGATAAGCTGTAGTGGAGTGTTGTTATTGAACTTTTATCCACTTTTTCTGTACACATTCCTGTATACAAATCAGTCACTCATGCTATGAGAAGAGAGACCTTTCAGTCCTCTATTGGGCCTAATTTTTCTTCGGTTACCGGTATAGACTCGGATTTTATATCGTAAAGAGGGTGCTTTTTAATCCCTCACTTGGTTCAAGGTCAGAACCACGTTTGGAGATAACTCAGTGTGGATACCCCTTAGATTTAGAGGGTGGTGTTCACAGGCCACAAATGTTATGATTCCCGAACTCCAGACCAGAGGAGATCTTATGGCAGAGGTCTGAGTACAGGGAAGATCTGCTGGTAGTGGGAGCAGGAGAGCCTAGTAACCCCTGGCGCCCTAACTCCGTTGTCTCGCCCGTGTTATCAGAAATCCCCTGCGAGACTATGGTTGCTTGAGCCCATGGCAGCCGCGTTCGAAGGGCGGATTATGTCTGCCCAACCCCGATGCCCCCTCAGGTCTTAATGGGAGACAAAGGGAAATCCGAGACAGGGTGATAACAAGGGGCCCTCTGACTAAGCAACCAGGCCAGGGGTTACAAGCTAACTAACTTAAACCAAAGGTATGTGCGGACTAGCCGCCAGGGAAAAGGACAACCAAGGATCCACCGATCCGTTACTCCTATCCAGCACCGCTGGATACCAGAGTGGATCTGTGGGAGCGGAATCCTCCGCAAAAGCTCCAGAACACAAATATACTAAATAATAAACAGTAAGCGGACAAGCCGCAACACACGGCTGCGCCGCGACTCACGAACACCACAGGATGTTAAAGGTGCTCGGTCAGACTCCAGGAATGATGACAACTTTCCGAGTACAGGACCACTGAGGACAGGAACAACCGGATTGAGCAAGACTGGAACTCTCTGCAACTGACACAGGCAAACAGGAAGCTATCACCGGCGTCTGTGGGAAGTCCAAAGGGTGCTTATAACAGAGAACTCCCCAATCAGGAGCCAGACTGGGTAATCACAATGAATGCCGTGCAGCTTGCAAGCTGCACGGCCAGCGCACCATAAAATAATTAGAACAGACCCAGCAACGGGGAACGCGGCCCGATCGTGGCGTCCCCGTTGCTAGGGTCAGAGCGGCTCCGTGCGCCCGGCGTCTAGCGTTGCCAGGGAGCCGGCGGCTGTACGCGCACGGCGTCCCTGGTTGCTAGGCGCCGGGCCGCACCGACGAGCGGACCCCGGCGCCTAACAGTACCCCCCCCTTGAGGAGGGGTCAAGGAACCCCTAAAGCCAGGTTTCCGAGGAAATTCTCGAAAAAATGCCCTTTTGAGCCTCGGGGCATGAAGATCCTCATCCAGGACCCAAGACCTTTCCTCTGGCCCATAACCTCTCCAATGTACCAAAAAATAAAGCCGACCCCGGGAAAACTTGGAATCGAGAACCTTCTCAACCAGGAACTCTTGCTGACCCTGTACATTTATTGGTGATCTCCCCTGAGATATTTTACGAGGAAATCTACTGGACGAAACATATGGTTTCAGCAATGAGCAATGGAAGGTATTTCCGATCCGTAAAGTTTTTGGTAAACGTAACCGGAAAGCAACTGGATTGACTTTTTTGATAATGTGAAATGGTCCAATAAATTTAGGACCCAATCTGGCTGAGGTTTGTCGAAGTTTAATGTTGCGAGTCGACAACCACACCCTATCTCCTACTTTAAAAGTGCACGGCCGCCGGAGCCTGTCAGAAAATCTTTTTTCCCGGAATGCCGCTTTTCTGAGAGCCAGGTGTACTTTTCTCCAAATGAGTCTAAGATGAGAGGTCAGGGCCAGTGAGGAGACAGAGGAATGTTGAAAAAATGAATTAGCCCTGGGGTGAAAACCAAAAACTGCAAAAAATGGAGACACATTGGTGGAAGAATGACAGGCATTATTATAAGCAAACTCCGCCAATGGAAGAAACTCAGACCAGTCATTTTGGAGTTTGGCCGAGTACAAACGCAAATATTGTTTTAGAGATTGATTAACTCGCTCAGTCTGCCCATTGGATTGGGGATGATAGCCAGACGTTAAAGATAATTTCATCTTTAATGAAGCACAAAAAGACTTCCAAAATTGTGCAATGAATTGTGGACCCCGATCAGAAACAATATCAGTGGGTAAGCCATGGAGTCTGAAAACATGGCGGAGGAACAAGACTGCCAATCCCTGGGCAGATGGCAATCGGGGAAGAGCAATGAAATGGGCCATTTTGCTAAAACGGTCCACTACCACCCATATGACTCGGCATCCGGCTGACAGAGGGAGGTCCACCACAAAATCCATGGAGATATGCGACCATGGCCTAAGAGGAACATTCAAGGGCATAAGTTGACCGATAGGCAAAGAACGAGGAACTTTATGCTGTGCACAGACCTGACACGAAAAAACAAACTCTTTAATGTCTTTGGAAAGACCAGGCCACCATACTGAGCGGGAGACTAATTCCAAAGTCTTAGCGATTCCCGGATGCCCGGCAACTTTGCTATCATGAAACTCCGTCAAAACAGTTGCTCTCAAAAACTCAGGGACAAAAAGACGACCAGCAGGAGTATTTTCAGGAGCTTGATGTTGAAGCAGCTTTAACTGGGTAAATACATCCTGTGTGAGGCCTGCCCGAATGACTGAAGACGGAAGTATGGGAGTAACAGGACTGTTGTCTTGAACTGGAAGAAAACTGCGTGACAGGGCATCTGCCTTAGTATTCTTGGAACCTGGCCTGAAGGTGATAATAAATTTGAAACGAGTAAAAAATAAAGCCCAACGAGCCTGCCGGGCATTCAGTCGTTTAGCTGATTCAATGTATTGAAGATTTTTGTGATCAGTCAAAACTGAAATGGTATGAGTCGCTCCTTCAAGCCAATGCCTCCACTCCTCGAAAGCCCATTTAATAGCCAGCAATTCCCGGTTACCAACATCGTAGTTGGATTCTGCAGATGAGAATTTCCTGGACATAAAGGCACAAGGATGTAATTCGAGGGAATCCGGATCCTTCTGAGATAGGATAGCCCCTACTCCAACCTCCGAGGCATCAACCTCAACAATGAAAGGCAATTCTGGGTTGGGATGTCTGAGGACAGGGGCTGAGACAAAGGCTTGTTTCAAGGCCTGAAAAGATAACTCAGCTTCACGTGACCAATTGGTAGGATCTGCTCCCTTCTTAGTCAGTGCCACAATGGGAGCAACTAGGTCAGAGAAGGAGTGAATAAATCTTCTATAGTAGTTCGCAAACCCTAAAAAGCGCTGAATTGCTTTTAAGTTGGTGGGTTGCGCCCAACTAAGGATGGCTTGGAGCTTCTTTGGTTCCATACAGAATCCCCGAGGGGAAATAATGTACCCTAAAAAGGATACCTCCGTGACATGAAATTCACACTTCTCAAGCTTGGCATATAGGTGATTTTCACGTAATTTTTTTAGAACCTGACGCACCTGGGTAACATGTTGTTCTACAGAGTCAGAATAAATCAAAATATCGTCTAAGTAGACTACAACGAACCTTCCAAGAAACTCACGGAGCACATCGTTAATGAGATCCTGGAAAACTGCCGGAGCGTTAGACAGGCCAAATGACATAACCAGATACTCATAGTGGCCTGACTGAGTACTGAATGCCGTTTTCCACTCATCCCCTGACTTGATTCTGATGAGGTTATATGCTCCTCTCAGGTCAATCTTAGAAAAAATCACAGCCGAACGTAGCTGATCAAAGAGGACAGAGATCAGCGGCAGAGGGTAAGTATTCTTTACTGAGATTTTATTCAAAGCTCTAAAGTCAATGCAGGGTCTAAGTGAACCATCCTTCTTCTCTACGAAGAAGAAACCTGCACTTAAAGGGGATTTAGATGGCCTGATAAATCCTTTCCCAAGGCTTTCTTTCACATACTCATTCATGGCCACAGTTTCAGGACCAGACAATGCATATAACCTTCCTTTAGGCAACGTGGCACCAGGAATTAGCTCAATGGCACAATCATAAGGCCTATGGGGAGGCAGAATATCCGCATTGCCCTTGGAAAATACATCAACAAAATCCTGGTATTCCACAGGAATGGGTGCGGGAACAGCGGCAGCTACTCGGATAGGAAGCGTAATACATTCTTTATTACAGATGGTACCCCATTGTAAGATCTCCCCCGACTGCCAATCAATGATGGGATTATGAAAGGCCAGCCAAGGGTGACCCAGAACCACAGGAACTGCTGGACAATGGGTAAGGAAAAACTCAATCTTTTCAGAATGCAGAGCTCCTACCGAAAGTAAAACAGGAGGTGTACAGAGAGAAATAACCCCATTGGACAAGGGACTCCCATCTAAACCATGCATGGTGACACACCTACCCAAGGTTAACTGAGGAATACCTAAGGCCTTGGCCCATGTTAAATCCATAAAGTTCCCTGCAGCTCCACTGTCCACAAAAGCAGAGACCGAGGAACAGAGGCTGCCAAAGGAAACTTTAGCAGGAACTAACAGTGAATTATTTGAGGAGATAAGCTGCAGACCAAAGTGAACCCCCTCACAACTCACTTGGTCGGGTAGTTTCCCGACTTGTTCGGACAACTACGGGCAAAATGTCCCTTACCTCCACAGTATAAACAAAGACCAGAATTTTGCCTCCTGGTTCTTTCTTCAGGAGACAATTTGGAGAGACCTATCTGCATAGGCTCCTCCATGTCCACAGGAATGGAAATAACACAAGGAGTAGATCCGACAGATGCTCCTTTTTCAGCCCTCCGCTCTCTGAGCCGACGATCTATCTTAATAGAGAGCTCCATGAGTTTATCGAGAGTCTCAGGAGCGGGATACTGAAGGAGACTGTCTTTTATAGATTCAGATAAGCCGAGGCGAAACTGACTGCGTAAGGCTGGGTCATTCCATCCACAGTCGTTCGACCAACGGCGAAACTCCGTACAATAAATCTCTGCGGGATTCCTACCCTGTCTGAGAGCACGCAACTGACTCTCAGCGGACGCCTCTCTATCAGGGTCGTCATACAATAGCCCTAAAGATTTTAAAAAGGCGTCTACAGACAATAAGGCCGGATCGTCTGTCTTTAAACCAAAAGCCCAGGTCTGAGGATCCCCCTGAAGCAGAGAAATAATAATTCCCACCCGCTGAGCCTCCGTACCTGAGGAGACTGGTCTTAAACGAAAATAAAGTTTACAAGACTCTTTAAAATTAAAAAACTGTTTTCTATCCCCAGAAAAACGGTCAGGCAGATGCATTTTTGGTTCAGGGATGACCCTCGGGGAAGTCCGTAACAGATCTTCCTGTGACCTCACCCGGAGGGACAGATCCTGAACCATCTGAGTAAGTTCTTGAATCTGACTAACTAGAAGTTGGCCAGGATTTGGCCCAAGACCGGTGGGATTCATGAGGCCGACAAAATCTCCCAACTGAATAAGTGAAAAAAAATTAACTCCTTTTAATTTTCTTTTTTTTTGTCAGGCCGGTGATAATGTTATGATTCCCGAACTCCAGACCAGAGGAGATCTTATGGCAGAGGTCTGAGTACAGGGAAGATCTGCTGGTAGTGGGAGCAGGAGAGCCTAGTAACCCCTGGCGCCCTAACTCCGTTGTCTCGCCCGTGTTATCAGAAATCCCCTGCGAGACTATGGTTGCTTGAGCCCATGGCAGCCGCGTTCGAAGGGCGGATTATGTCTGCCCAACCCCGATGCCCCCTCAGGTCTTAATGGGAGACAAAGGGAAATCCGAGACAGGGTGATAACATGGGGCCCTCTGACTAAGCAACCAGGCCAGGGGTTACAAGCTAACTAACTTAAACCAAAGGTATGTGCGGACTAGCCGCCAGGGAAAAGGACAACCAAGGATCCACCGATCCGTTACTCCTATCCAGCACCGCTGGATACCAGAGTGGATCTGTGGGAGCGGAATCCTCCGCAAAAGCTCCAGAACACAAATATACTAAATAATAAACAGTAAGCGGACAAGCCGCAACACACGGCTGCGCCGCGACTCACGAACACCACAGGATGTTAAAGGTGCTCGGTCAGACTCCAGGAATGATGACAACTTTCCGAGTACAGGACCACTGAGGACAGGAACAACCGGATTGAGCAAGACTGGAACTCTCTGCAACTGACACAGGCAAACAGGAAGCTATCACCGGCGTCTGTGGGAAGTCCAAAGGGTGCTTATAACAGAGAACTCCCCAATCAGGAGCCAGACTGGGTAATCACAATGAATGCCGTGCAGCTTGCAAGCTGCACGGCCAGCACACCATAAAATAATTAGAACAGACCCAGCAACGGGGAACGCGGCCCGAACGTGGCGTCCCCGTTGCTAGGGTCAGAGCGGCTCCGTGCGCCCGGCGTCTAGCGTTGCCAGGGAGCCGGCGGCTGTACGCGCACGGCGTCCCTGGTTGCTAGGCGCCGGGCCGCACCGACGAGCGGACCCCGGCGCCTAACACATAAAAGATTGGACCACATTAGATTTGGATAACCCTCATTAGGGGAGTTATCAATTATCAACCCCGGTTGTTAGCACATATAGGATAACACAATCAATACACTTGAGCTTGTAGATCCGGTTACACATTGTGTATAGGTCTTTTATGATTCCATAAACCATCTGATAGTCCCCTGTGTGGATATCAGCAGGCCAATACTGTTAGACAGTTTTTTATCCCCTGAAGAAGTCCGGTCAGGACGAAATGCGTAGGGTTCATCGATCAATATACACCATCTTCTTGCTTCGAGTGTCCTCCTTAGAGCTCACACCGTATAGGCCCCAATTGGGAATACTCTGAGAGGAACAGACCACAAGAGAACCTACTTTCACGTGGATGAATTGATTATCACTCAAACATCGCATCTATTAGCGCACTCTGTTTTTACTGTGTACATATATATATATATATATATATATATACACACACAGTATCTCAGAAATGCCATATGAACAGTGATAACCAGTATATATGCACAATAATATGTGATTTCCTTCCTTTCAATTTAAGGAGGTAACGGCGGCGTATCTAAATATATTTTGGGGTAGAAGGTAAAAAAGTTCCCTGACCCCTGCACTAAGACATTTTTTTCTACTTGCACCACTGGTGGGAGGAGGGGGGGGGCATAATTTGTATAAATGGCACTTCTGAGGGCATTATATATATATGGCGCTACTACGGGGGCTATTATGTGTATAACTGGCACTACCACAGGGGCTATTATGTGTATAACCGGCGCTACCACAGGGGCTATTATGTGTATAACCGACGCTACTATGCGCAGAGTAAAGTGAATAAGATTGTGCTATTGTGTGGCGTAATTTGAAATGGGGATACTATGGTGTGGTCACACCCCTTCCTTGTGAGACCACACCCTTTTTTGTCACACGCTGTCACTTTGTAACATATGGGAGGGTGCAAATTTATCGTTTGCAGGGGGGCGCTGAACACCCTAGCACCGGCCCTGGTGACACCTTTGCTCTTTGATGGTTCAATGTACACAAACATTGGCTGGGATGTAATGAAGTCCGAGTTCAGAGGCCATGTGGAATGCCGGCCGGACTCGGATGTTTTTTTTAAAGGGGCAATCATTTAAAAGGCATGGTTTAGCCTTGTAAATGAATGCCCCTTTAAAAAAAATCCGAGTTCAGCCGCTGAACTTGGACTTCATTACATCCCGCCCTTTTTTTCCTCAAAATTATTACAATTACAGGTATTGTATAGAATAACCTTCATGCTATGTGTACGAGGTGTATGTTTTGTGTTGAGATTTGGGTCCTATCCCCAAGTTATCTCATTGTGGTGTGCAAATATTCCAAAATATGTAAAAAAAAACAAAATCCAAAATACTTCTTGTCGCAAACATTTAGGATATGGGAGACTCAACCTGTAGTACAAACAAATGTGAAAAAATAGCGCTAAAACATAATACATATAATAATAAATAGACAACAATAAAGTATAAATTATTGCATGCTTCGTCTGTGTTAGGGTGGCCGCCAGCTCCTGAATATTTGGTTATAATGTGTGATTTGGTTTGTTCCTAGAGGCTTTATAGGGCACATTAGCCGAATATTAAATCAGGTTGTCTCTGCTGTTGCAGATGACAAGTAAATGAGGCAATTGTTTTGTACATTTTAACAATGTTTTTAACCATCAAAAACCTTAATAGTTTAATGTCTCTTATTTGTAAAATGTATTATGCTACTTTGTGTGTATGATAGTTTTTTAAATCAAAAATGTAATTAAAAATGTTCAGACAGAAAAATGGATTTGTTCTTTTAATTAATTGTGTTGCATAAGGCATACAGTAGTTTAAAAGTGATGGACAAGTCACTAAGGCCCTCATTCCGAGTTGA
The DNA here is from genome assembly GCF_028390025.1 of Pseudophryne corroboree. Taxonomy (NCBI): domain Eukaryota; kingdom Metazoa; phylum Chordata; class Amphibia; order Anura; family Myobatrachidae; genus Pseudophryne; species Pseudophryne corroboree. The sequence continues at coordinate 116,481,028 of NC_086452.1, read as the reverse complement.
TCGGTCGCAAGGCGAATTTAGCAGAGTTACACACGCTAAGCCGCCGCCTACTGGGAGTGAATCTTAGCTTCTTAAAATTGCGACCGATGTATTCGCAATATTGCGATTACTAACTACTTAGCAGTTTCAGAGTAGCTTCAGACTTACTCTGCCTGTGCGATCATTTCAGTGCTTGTCGTTCCTGGTTGACGTCACAAACACACCCAGCGTTCGCCCAGGCACTCCCACCGTTTCCCCGGCCACTCCTGCGTTTTTTCCGGAAACGGTAGCGTTTTCAGCCACACGCCCCTGAAACGCCGTGTTTCCGCCCAGTAACACCCATTTCCTGTCAATCACATTACGATCGCCGGAGCGAAGAAAAAGCCGTGAGTAAAAATACTTTCTTCATAGTAAAGTTACTTGGCGCAGTCGCAGTGCGAACATTGCGCATGCGTACTAAGCGGATTTTCACTGCGATGCGATGAAAAATACCGAGCGAACAACTCGGAATGAGGGCCTAAGAAAAAGCTTTTGGTTGCATAACATTATAGAGGATTAAGCAGAGTTACTGTATATTCAGTAATAGCGAGGTGTTACCGCAGGCAGCTTTGCAAATGCGAACCATAGTAATGCAAATGTTAAACACTTCCTTGCTACATTTGCGATCCCAGCGCAGCGACCGCATCGCAGCCGGGGATCACCATAGCGACTGATGGCCGCGATGTTCTTTGCAGACTGTAAGCTGAGTAAGCCTCATCTTACTCAGGCTGGTCGTCGCAGCGGGCGTTGCAAGTCCAAGGAATCTGCGTCTGACATGCAGACCTTGGCATCGCCACTCCCAGAAAATGGGAACAACACTCCCCCGTTTCTGGAAACGCTGCCCGCCTCCGCCCCCGGTGTGAGCCACACACAGGACCCGCTCTGCACATGTGAAACTGTGCAGGGGGTTGCTTGTGCGATCTATGCTGAATTAGCCTCAATATCCAACAGCATTCATCTCTCCTAAAGAGAATTTTAATGGACTGAGCATCTACCCACTGGGTGTGATGCAATATCGATCCGCATATTGACCCCGTCATCCCGAAACCAAGAATCCAGACAGTTTTTGTGGGTAAGTAGGTTAAACCCCCCCCCCCCCCCTCCCCAACCGTCCTATGGTGGTGGCTAGGGCTAAGTCATAGAGTGGTGGCGACTAGGGTAAAATCTTGATGGGTGGCCGCTAAGGCTAACCACCCCACTAGTGTCTCCCCCCACCTCCTGGGCCTTAACCCTAATACCCACAGAGATACTTACCTGCGGGATGTCGGCTGTCGGTGTACCGGCGCTGGAGTTCTGAGCAGTGTCGAGTTTCCGGCATCAATTAAATACCCGCCAGCATCCCAACCGCCGGGATGCCAAACGCATCCCTACCCACTAACACTTGTTTGAATAACGTAATCAATAGCAGTAGAGCAAGCGCCGCCTCCCCCGACTCCGCTGCTGCCGGATAAAAAAATTCCATCATAACAACCCCCCCCCCACCACGGTAAATATACTTACTAGTCCAGGAAGCCGGTGATCACTACTCCTGCAGGCAGTGGCGTCAGGAGGTGGGTGCAGGGGGTGTGGCCAAAGTGCCAGCTCTTCTGTAGTGACAGGAGCCGAGTGCTGCAGTGAGATAAAGACGCTTACTTGGGCTGGCCTTGGGGTCAGATAGTGGTGTCCAGGAAGTCTGCATATGACAACGCAGACCCTGGACCCATCTGTCACACCTTCACAACAGAGGCGACATGCCCCCATTATGAATAATGGTGCCGGGTGCCATCCCTGCTCTGCCCCCCAAACGCTGCAGCATGGTAATCATGCTGCGGCTAACAGGGGGCATGCGAGCGACATCGCAAGACCTACCCTGCACATGCGCAGAATGGGTCTTGCATCTGTGCAATCCCTCAAACATCGTATTTGCATGCAAACCATCGGATTTGCATTCAAATATGAATTAGGCCCATAATGTACACATGGAAAGGTGCGAAAGCAACACATTCAGTGTCTGACTATGAGCATTTCCCAAATATAACAATGCTGTGTCTGTGCCTCCCTCTATCATCATAAAGTAACAGCCCTCCTACATTCATCTCCATTGCCACTTTCTTGAACAAAATCTTGTTGTTGTATTGGATGTTGGCACCTAAGTAGGAACACTCCTGCCAGCAGCACAAAATAAGCACGGAGCACCCAGCTCTGCCCTGCCACCCATCACAAAGCACAGAACTGTGCACTCCCGCTGTAAACTGGACATGTGACATCATCAAGCACCATTTGTGTTACACTGCTGCGCCGTCAGAAAATATCTTCATTGCAGGGGCGTATTGACAGAGGAGCAGGCCCGTGTCCATCCTCCTCCGTCTGGGTCCCCTCCTCTGTAGCCGGCGCCCGTCAGCGCAATAGAGTCTGAGCACTAAAGGGGCACAGACTCTATTGAGCATGCGCAAATTTCTGGGGAAACGGCGTGGCCAGGGTTGGACTGGCCCACAGGGGTACCAGGGAAACCACTGGTAGGCCCCACTGCCTGAGTGCCCACTCCTTCCTCTAGGGATCAGGTTCCAGACTGTGCACTTGTATTATACATGGTAGATATTTTGCATTACACTGCACTAGACTATTGTGTATTTCAAGCCTCTGTGTAGGCTGGCCACACCCCATTTGTAGGCTGGCCACACCCTTAAGTACGGGCCCCTATCACTGCATTCCCCCGGTGGGCCCTTCATGCCCCAATCCGACACTGGGCGTGGCAGCCATTTTCCCATAGATTTCCTTACTGTGCATGCGCAGATCCTCGGAAAAATGGTCACGCCATTTACCAGAGATTTGTAGAGAGATTCTGCCACCGGTGGAGGACTCTGGGTAAGTGAGTATTTACATAAAATGGGTGTAGGGTGTGTGGTGTGGGCACACCCTGCACTCATTATAGATATGCCACTGCTTTCAGAAACACATCTTGAAGTCACTGTTTATTATTATTATTATACCATTAGTCAGCTATTTTTCAAGTTCCCAACTAAACCGTCAAAACCGTGTGTGCACTGAAATAAGGACCTTATTCAGTAAGGATTGTTAGCTTATTAGCAGAATTTGCAATCCTTTCACTCGCATGCTGTCCGCCGTCCACCCACTGCGATCACGCTGAAATTGCGGCGCTATCACAATTTGCAGAAATTATGGAAGCCTCCTGCCGGCGCAGCCTGGCTGCTACAGCAGGAGGACCGGTGCCAATTTTAAGATCAGAGCAGCTGCGTGTGATGACACGCAGCCGCCCAGATAACTCCGCTGCCACACCCCCATTCGTGCCGCCGCACCCCCGTTTCCCTGCTGCCGCCCCCGCAGCACTCTGTCTCCACCTTGGAAACGGAGTGTTGCCATCCCGCGAACGCCTCTGCCTGTCAATCATTCAGAGGCGTTCGTAATTACTGCGGGTCACCTGCAGTAAATGCGGGTGCTTGCGCAGGACAGGCCCTGCGCATGCATCTGCGGGGCGATCACAAAAATTCACAGCATTGTATAGCAGGGCACAGGGCTGTGTTGACGCATTTGCACCTACACATCCCAGCACCGGCCACTTCTGCTACACCACGCAGAGTTGGAAGACCAGAAGTCAGCAAGTATGACTCATCATAGCCCGTAATTCCGCCTATCGACCTATGCCCTCAGAACATTTAGCCACTATGCAAGCGCCCCACTGCTGACCAGTTATATGATCCATTCAGATACAAGTGATGTTTTAGCCATCCTACAGATGGGTTCAGTATGATTTACCGACGGACACAATACAGATGGTCCTAATCCCAACAGCAAGTGGCCTACAGTCAAAATACCGACATGGTCAAAATACAGACATTCATTATGCCTACATGTTCAAAATGCCGACATAGTCAGAATACTGACATTTGAAATGCCGACATGTCAAAATACTGACACGCGTTTTTCTGTTTGTTTTTGTGTCAGTATTGACATAGGCAACATGGCACCGTCTAAGTGTACCGCGTCCCCTCGCGTGGCTCGCTATATTCCTCCTCCAGGTCCACTGGGATGGTAAAGTATGAAAAAGTCTGTTTTGGGGCAAAAATCCCTTATGTCGGCATTTTGAACATGTCGGCATAATGAATGTTGGTATTTTGACCGTGTCGGTATTTTGACAGTCTGTCAATGGCTGTCGGGATTATGACCTTCGGTATTGTGTCCGTCGGTAAATCACCTGCTACTCCTATAGACTACAGTGACATAAGGGAAGGCAAAACTTAAGTTTCCAGTTTAAATAATAAGAATTTACTCACCGGTAATTCTATTTCTCGTAGTCCGTAGTGGATGCTGGGACTCCGTAAGGACCATGGGGAATAGCGGCTCCGCAGGAGACTGGGCACAACTAAAAGATAGCTTCAGACTACTGGTGTGCACTGGCTCCTCCCACTATGACCCTCCTCCAGACTTCAGTTAGGATACTGTGCCCGGAAGAGCTGACACAATAAGGAAGGATTTTGAATCCCGGGTAAGACTCATACCAGCCACACCAATCACACCGTATAACTCGTGATACAATACCCAGTTAACAGTATGATAACAACTGAGCCCCTCAACAGATGGCTCAACAATAACCCTTTAGTTAAACAATAACTATATACAAGTATTGCAGACAATTCGCACTTGGGATGGGCGCCCAGCATCCACTACGGACTACGAGAAATAGAATTACCGGTGAGTAAATTCTTATTTTCTCTGACGTCCTAAGTGGATGCTGGGACTCCGTAAGGACCATGGGGATTATATCAAAGCTCCCAAACGGGCGGGAGAGCGCGGATGACTCTGCAGCACCGAATGGGCAAACTCTAGGTCCTCCTCAGCCAGGGTGTCAAACTTGTAGAATTTAGCAAATGTGTTTGACCCCGACCAAGTAGCTGCTCGGCAAAGTTGTAGAGCCGAGACCCCTCGGGCAGCCACCCAAGAAGAGCCCACCTTCCTCGTGGAATGGGCTTTCACCGATTTAGGATGCGGCAGTCCAGCCGCAGAATGTGCAAGCTGAACCGTACTACAGATCCAGCGAGCAATAGTCTGCTTTGAAGCAGGTGCACCCAACTTGTTGGGCGCATACAGGATAAATAGCGAGTCAGTCTTTCTGACTCCAGCTGTCCTGGAAACATACATTTTCAGGGCCCTGACTACATCCAACGACTTGGAAGCCTCCAAGTCTTTAGTAGCCGCAGGCACCACGATAGGTTGGTTCAGATGAAAGGCTGATACCACCTTAGGGAGAAATTGGGGACGAGTCCTCAATTCTGCCCTATCCATATGGAAAATCAGATAAGGGCTTTTACATGACAAAGCCGCCAATTCTGATACACGCCTGGCCGAAGCCAAGGCCAACAACATGACCACTTTCCACGTGAGATATTTCAATTCCACGGTTTTAAGTGGCTCAAACCAATGTGACTTTAGGAAATCCAACACCACGTTGAGATCCCAAGGTGCCACTGGAGGCACAAAAGGGGGCTGAATATGCAGCACTCCCTTAACAAAAGTTTGAACTTCAGGTAGTGAAGCCAGTTCTCTCTGGAAGAAAATCGATAGAGCCGAAATCTGGACCTTAATGGAACCCAATTTTAGGCCCATAGTCACCCCTGACTGTAGAAAGTGCAGGAAACGGCCCAGCTGAAATTCTTCCGTTGGGGCCTTCCTGGCCTCACACCACGCAACATATTTTCGCCATATGCGGTGATAATGGTTTGCAGTTACTTCTTTCCTAGCTTTAATCAGCGTAGGAATGACTTCCTCCGGAATGCCCTTTTTCTTCAGGATCCGGTGTTCAACCGCCATGCCGTCAAACGCAGCCGCGGTAAGTCTTGGAACAGACAGGGCCCCTGCTGCAGCAGGTCCTCTCTGAGCGGCAGAGGCCATGGTTCCTCTGAGATCATTTCTTGAAGTTCCGGGTACCAAGCTCTTCTTGGCCAATCCGGAACAATGAGTATAGTTCTTACTCCTCTTCTCCTTATTATCCTCAGTACCTTTGGTATGAGAGGAAGAGGAGGGAACACATAAACCGACCGGTACACCCACGGTGTCACTAGAGCGTCCACAGCTATCGCCTGCGGGTCTCTTGACCTGGCGCAATACTTTTCTAGCTTTTTGTTTAGGCGGGACGCCATCATGTCCACCAGTGGCCTTTCCCAACGGTTTACAATCAGTTGGAAGACTTCTGGATGAAGTCCCCACTCTCCCGGGTGGAGGTCGTGCCTGCTGAGGAAGTCTGCTTCCCAGTTGTCCACTCCCGGAATGAACACTGCTGCCAGTGCTAACACGTGATTTTCCGCCCATTGGAGAATCCTTGTGGCTTCTGCCATCGCCGTCCTGCTTCTCGTGCCGCCCTGTCGGTTTACATGGGCGACCGCCGTGATGTTGTCTGACTGGATCAGTACCGGCTGGTTTTGAAGCAGGGGTTTTGCCTGACTTAGGGCATTGTAAATGGCCCACAGTTCCAGAATATTTATGTGCAGGGAAGTCTCCTGACTTGACCATAGTCCTTGGAAGTTTCTTCCCTGTGTGACTGCCCCCCAGCCTCGAAGGCTGGCATCCGTGGTCACCAGGACCCAAACCTGTATGGTAAGATGAGCACTCTGCAGCCACCACAGCAGAGACACCCTGGTCCTTGGAGACAGGGTTATCAGCCGATGCATCTGAAGATGCGATCCGGACCACTTGTCCAACAGGTCCCACTGAAAGGTTCTTGCATGGAACCTGCCGAATGGAATTGCTTCGTAGGAAGCTACCATCTTTCCCAGGATCCGCGTGCAGTGATGCACCGACACCTGTTTTGGTTTTAGGAGGCCTCTGACTAGAGATGACAGCTCCTTGGCCTTCTCCTCCGGGAGAAACACTTTTTTCTGTTCTGTGTCCAGAACCATCCCCAGGAACAGTAGACGTGTCGTAGGGATCAGCTGTGACTTTGGAATATTTAGAATCCAGCCGTGCTGTTGTAGCACCTCCCGAGATAGTGCTACCCCGACCAACAACTGCTCCCTGGACCTCGCCTTTATCAGGAGATCGTCCAAGTACGGGATAATTAAAACTCCCTTCTTTCGAAGGAGTATCATCATTTCGTCCATTACCTTGGTGAAGACCCTCGAAGCCGTGGATAGACCGAACGGCAACGTCTGGAATTGGTAATGACAATCCTGTACCACAAATCTGAGGTACTCCTGGTGAGGATGGTAAATGGGGACATGCAGGTAAGCGTCCTTGATATCCAGTGATACCATGTAATCCCCCTCGTCCAGGCTTGCAATAACCGCCCTGAGCGATGCCATCTTGAACTTGAATTTTTTTATATACGTGTTCAAGGATTTCAAATTTAAAATGGGTCTCACCGAACTGTCCGGTTTCGGTACCACAAACATTGTGGAATAGTAACCCCGTCCTTGTTGAAGTAGGGGCACCTTTACTATCACCTGTTGTGAATACAGCTTGTGAATTGCCTGTAACACTGCCTCCCTGCCTGAGGGAGTTGTTGGTAAGGCAGATTTGAGGAAACGGCGGGGGGGAGACGTCTCGAATTCCAGCTTGTACCCCTGAGATACTACTTGAAAGATCCAGGGATCCACCCGTGAGCGAGACCACTGATTGCTGAAATTTTTGAGACGGGCCCCCACCGTACCTGGCTCCGCCTGTGGAGCCCCAGCGTCATGCTGTGGACTTAGAGGAAGCGGGGGAGGACTTTTGCTCCTGGGAACTGGCTGTATGCTGCAGCTTTTTCCCTCTACCTCTGCCTCTGGGCAGAAAGGACGCGCCCCTAACCCGCTTGCCCTTATTGGGCCGAAAGGACTGTACCTGATAATACGGTGCTTTCTTTGGCTGTGAGGGAACATGGGGTAAAAATGTAGACTTCCCAGCCGTTGCTGTGGAAACGAGGTCCGAGAGACCATCCCCGAACAACTCCTCACCCTTATAAGGCAAAACTTCCATGTGCCTTTTAGAATCTGCATCTCCTGTCCACTGCCGAGTCCATAACCCTCTCCTGGCAGAAATTGACATTGCACTTATTTTAGATGCCAGCCGGCAAATATCCCTCTGTGCATCCCTCATGTAGAAGAGTGCGTCTTTAATATGCTCTACGGTTAGCAATATAGTGTCCCTGTCTAGGGTATCAATATTTTCCGACAGGGAATCTGACCACGCAGCTGCAGCACTGCACATCCATGCTGAAGCAATAGCTGGTCTCAGTATAACACCTGTGTGTGTTTATATAGACTTCAGGATAGCCTTCTGCTTTCTATCAGCAGATTCCTTCAGGGCGGCCGTATCCGGAGACGGTAGTGCCACCTTCTTTGACAAGCGTGTGAGCGCTTTATCCACCCTAGGGGATGTTTCCCAACGTGACCTATCCTCTGGCGGGAAAGGGTACGCCATTAGTAACCTCTTAGAAATTACCAGTTTCTTATCAGGGGAAGCCCACGCTTCTTCACACACTTCATTTAATTCTTCAGATGGAGGAAAAACCACTGGTAGTTTTTTTTCTCCAAACATAATACCCTTTTTTATGGTACCCGGGGTAACATCAGAAATGTGTAACACATTTTTCATTGCTTCAATCATGTAACGTGTGGCCCTATTGGAAGTTACATTAGTCTCATCGTCGTCGACACTGGAGTCAGTATCCGTGTCGACATCTGTGTCTGCCATCTGAGGTAGCGGGCGTTTTAGAGCCCCTGATGGCTTTTGAGACGCCTGGGCAGGCACAGTCTGAGAAGCCGGCTGTCCCACATTTGGTATGTCGTCAAACCTTTTATGCAAGGAGTCGACACTGTCGCGTAATTCCTTCCACAGCACCATCCACTCAGGTGTCGACCCCGCAGGGGGTGACATCACATTTATCGGCATCTGTTCCGCCTCCACATAAGCCTCCTCATCAAACATGTCGACACAGCCGTACCGACACACCGCATACACACAGGGAATGCTCTGACAGAGGACAGGACCCCACAAAGCCCTTTGGGGAGACAGAGAGAGAGTATGCCAGCACACACCAGAGCGCTATATAACACAGGGATCCCACCATAAATGAGTGTTTTTCCCTTATAGCTGCTTATATTATATATACTGCGCCTAAATTTAGTGCCCCCCCTCTCTTTTTTACCCTTATGTAGCTTGACACTGCAGGGGAGAGCCAGGGAGCGTCCTTCCAGCGGAGCTGTGAGGGAAAAATGGCGCCAGTGTGCTGAGGGAGATGGCCCCGCCCCTTTTCCGGCGGACTAATCCCGCATTTTCTGGAATTCTGGCAGGGGTATTTTTACACCTATATAGCCTTCCTGACTATATATGGTGTAGATTTGCCAGCCAAGGTGTCTTATATTGCCCTCAGGGCGCCCCCCCCAGCGCCCTGCACCCATCAGTGACCGGAGTGTGAGGTGTGCATGAGGAGCAATGGCGCACAGCTGCAGTGCTGTGCGCTACCTTGTTGAAGACAGAAGTCTTCTGCCGCCGATTTTCAGGAACACTTCTTGCTTCTGGCTCTTTAAGGGGGCCGGCGGCACGGCTCCGGGACCGAACAGTGAGGTCGGGTCCTGTGGTCGATCCCTCTGGAGCTAATGGTGTCCAGTAGCCTAAGAAGCCCAAGCTACCACCAGTTAGGTAGGTTCGCTTCTTCTCCCCTTAGTCCCTCGCTGCAGTGCGTCTGTTGCCAGCAGATCTCACTGTAAAATAAAAAACCTAAAATATACTTTCTTTCTAGGAGCTCAGGAGAGCCCCTAGTGTGCATCCTGCTCAGCCGGGCACAAGATTCTAACTGAAGTCTGGAGGAGGGTCATAGTGGGAGGAGCCAGTGCACACCAGTAGTCTAAAGCTTTCTTTTAGTTGTGCCCAGTCTCCTGCGGAGCCGCTATTCCCCATGGTCCTTACGGAGTCCCAGCATCCACTTAGGACGTCAGAGAAATAATTTATAGACCAGGTTTTGCTGTGTAACTATAGAAATGATTACAAACATGTGGCTAATAGAATTGCTGCTACTTGTAGTCATTGCCACCTAATGGATAGTTATCTGGGGTCACCTGCTAGCAATGGGAGTCTCTCTCATGTTTACATTTTGTTTGGCTGTTATGCTGGGTACACACTAAACGATGTGTACCCAGCACGACATCGCGGGCGACGGGACCCGACGGAGGAACTGGCATCGGCAAGTGCATACACACTTGCCGATACCGGCAGCGACGGCAAGGAATGGGGGGAGAGGGGCGCAGCATGGCATCACTAGTGATATCCTCACATTGGGCTGCATGAACAGACGACGGGGGATGCCGCTAGTGACCCGCGGGAGTGTGCATCACTAACAATGTAGTGGGTACACAGTGTATGATTTTAGGAATTTGTCGCAACGAGTGGTCGTTACCAGAAAATTTGTTTAAAATGTCATATAGTGTGTATCCGGCTTTTGTCAGCTTCGGTTGAGCTTTATACTGAAGAAGGCAGCCTGCCGGGATTCATCAGGACTTCTGTATACACCTCGACAGCGTGTAGTGCTATTTAGCTAAAATAGAACCACAGGGGCACCTGACTAACCTACCATTTTACACACTCCCCCAACACAACAAACATTGGGTACAAATGATATGCTGGCTGATCTTTGTTTAACAATAAATCATTTGAAAAATAATCATCAAGTAGTTAATTAGTGAGAACTAAATACAGAGCAAATTGTTACAGACAGGTGTCTGCATGTTAATTTAAAATACCTGGAAAGCAATTAAGTTTAAGTCTAGTATGTATGAGATCTCTGAGTTTTTTCTCTATTTGGCGCTTTATTTTGGGATTGTTACATACTGTATAAAAATGTGTATACTGAGTAGCCATAAAATAACATGTTATTAATGTAACTTATGAACCTACTGGACTACAAGTCAGGTGTAGGGCCAGAAGGACATCTTTTGGGCCCCAGCTCTAGGGGGCCTGAGCAAGTACTGTATGTGAGTGCACGGCTACGCCCCAATTTGAATACCAGGGTACTCTTTACATGCACTGCTAAAGGGGTTGTTGCCACACAATCTTAAGGACGTGGCTCTGCCTCCCTGACTGGTCTGTCCCCCAGTATTTTGCACTTACTTCACACTCTCTTGCTACGACTGGCCAGGTGTCCATAGGTGATGCTGGGCCAAAATGTGCCCAATTACTGATGATAGGATTTACCCCTGAGTATGTAGAGACATATAATAGTCTATAGAGAGAGGGGCACAACCTTTGGCACCCTTACACTCAGCCCATTTACCAGGTACATTTTCTTGTTTTCCCAATCCTTCATTTCAGTAGAATATAGTGGCAAATACTGTAAAGCCCACACTGTAGTTGATCTTGCCAAGCAGCTTACCTTCAGTAGATGCTAACAACAACCCTACTTCTGATCCTGTCTGATTCTATATAAAGAATAAAAAGCCTGAGGATAAACTAGAGTCTAATAGGAGTGTCTTCTCCTAGTCCAAACTGTATAGCTGGGTTTACGCATTTGGTGTCACCATTGGCAAATTATATATTCTATTATGCCAGGTTGAAATTTGTTTAGGTAATGTCTTAAAGTTGGCCCGGCAGCAATTTTGTGGGCTAAACCAATATTTAAGAGAATGCTGCCTATCATTGCAGTGGTCAGGGTTTAACCATACCTCACAACTGTAACACTTTGGACGGGACAGTCCCGTTTTCCTGGGACTGTCCAGCTGTCCCACCTTCAGGCTGCAGTGTCCAGCAGTGGGTGGGGTGGCAGTTGGTGCGATTACACACCACTGTTCTGCTATGAGAGCAGCGGTGTTTGCTGGGCGAGCAGTAGGTAAATAAATGACATGTTTGTTGGGCAATACCCGTTAAGCCATACCCGTTAAGCCATGCCCCATTTTTTCAGGGGTGCACATGCCTTTGGCGCACAGGATGTCCTGCTTCACTGTTCACCAATGTTGAGAGGTATAGTTTTAGGCAGGATCTCAAAAGCCGCTGGCTGTGTCTACTACAACTAAACGTGTCACACTTATCTAAGTTACACTCATTAATGGTGGTGAGATGTTCTAACGTGTCATGTGCAATGTATTCTGTGTTTACGTATAGTACTTATAATAATTTACAAGAAGATATAACCCCTGGAGCGTCCTATTGTATTATGAGTCAACATCTACAGTAATTGTACAGATACATCCAACAAGCAAACACTGTATCTGTTTATTTAACAAATATAGTTACAGAAAAAGGTGCCAGGTGTCTACCCTAAGTGACTCCACCATAAATGAATGCATCATTCTGCATAAATAACATAATAGAGTAAGGTTAATACAAATATGGACAACGGGCAGTTCTAGAATGTTGGATGAGTGGGGGTATAAACAGGGCTGGAGTAAGCCTTGGTGGGTTGGTGCGGAGCCCTTAAAACGGGAGCCCGGGAGATGGGCGGTGTGTAGTAGATTGTGTATAGCTCTCAACATGACCCATACTAGGATGGCCAAAATTCTCTATACCTGGACTTCCCTCAATATTTGATTGGTGTCACCTGTGTTGAACTGAAAAGAAAGGTATTTAAATTCAAGTGATTGCAATGATAACTTAAGATCGAAGTCCAGGTAGAGAGCATTTGGTCTCCTGGAATGGGTCATGTTGGGAGGTATGGATTGCGTATATTAAATTTAAACCAGTAGTGTATATTAAATGTAAACTAGTAGTTTAATAATGCCTGGGTATTTTTTATAGACAGAGGGGGACTCGGGATACAGTATTCCCTTGCCCCCCCCCCCTCCCCCCACACCCCTCCTTAATCTAGCTATAGGTATAAGCAAATTTACAAGGGATGTTCTTCATTCGTTAGCATTACAAAACAAATAACTGTTGTTATGCATCCGGGTAGAGTTTTGATGTGCAAAGGATTTGTTTGAGTTACATGATTATAGAAGATCATTCTGTTAGATGCAGAGTAACAAGGACTACTGTATCCATGATTTTTTTCTCATTCTATACTTTTTTTAAATTGTTTTTTATTTATTATTAAAGAACATTCAATAGCTATAACTGTTGCTCCATAGCTCACATCTGCTTTCTTCATAATTAACACAATCACTATATAATTGTATTATACAGCTATACAGGTTAGACATATGTATAACACATTGGGGGTCATTCCGAGTTGTTCGCTCGGTAAAAATCTTCGCATCGCAGCGATTTTCCGCTTAATGCGCATGCGCAATGTCCGCACTGCGACTGCACCAAGTAAATTTGCTATGCAGTTAGGAATTTTACTCACGGCATTTTCATCGTTCTGGCGATCGTAATGTGATTGACTGGAAATGGGTGTTACTGGGCGGAAACAGGCCGTTTTAAGGGCGTGTGGGAAAAAACGCTACCGTTTTCGGAAAAAACGCAGGAGTGGCCGGAGAAACGGGGGAGTGTCTGGGCGAACGCTGGGTGTGTTTGTGACGTCAAACCAGGAACGACAAGCACTGAACTGATCGCAGATGCCGAGTAAGTGTGGAGCTACTCAGAAACTGCTACGAGGTGTGTAATCGCAATATTGCGAATACATCGATCGCAATTTTAAGATGCTAAGATTCACTCCCAGTAGGCGGCGGCTTAGCATGAGCAAATCTGCTAAAATCCGCTTGCGAGCGAACAACTCGGAATGACCCCCATTATTTGCACTGTACCAAATGGAAATGTTTTACAGGTTAAGTATCCCATATCCAAAATGCTTGGGACTAGAAGTATTTTGGATATCGGATTTTTCCGTATTTTGGAATAATTACATACCGTAATGAGATATCATGGCGATGGGACCCAAGTCTAAGCACAGAATGCATTTATGTTTCATGTACACCTTATACACACAGCCTGAAGGTCATTTAATACAATATTTCTAATAACTTTGTGTATTAAACAAAGTTTGTGTACATTGAGCCACCAGAAAACAAAGGTTTCACTATCTCAGTCTCACTCAAAAAATTCCGTATTTCGGAGTATTCCGTATTTCGGAATATTTGGATATGGGATACTCATAGGCATAGCCACAGTCACCTCTCCAAGGGGCCTATTTATCAAATGGAGTATAGCGCTATCACCGGTTAGCTACCCAGTAGCCTGAACTGGAGAAATGATTGGATGGCAGATTCTTCCACATGTAGGGCCTGATTCTGATTTGGAAGCAAGGCAGAAAAATCACGTAAGTTTGAATCTGGAACAAACCATTTTGCAATACAAGAGGAGGAAATACTGGCTGCTTTTGCATGTAGCCCACAAAGATTTCAGTTTAGACACACCCCACCCAAATCTAATTCTCTGCACATGTTACATCGCAGTGCAGCATGGTTTTGCCCAGTTGCTTGCTTTTTTAGTTTGCGTCCACATCTGAATAACCACGGTAAAGCCTGAGGGAGCTTATTTAAGAAGGACTGAGGCGGTACATGTATCACCGTAATTCTTCTGCGATAAGAGGAGAAAATGAATGAGTAAAAAGCTTTATTTTTCCAATAAAACATTTTCCTAATAGTTATTAGCATTTAAAATATTTTTTTATATATTTTTATAAAATGTAATATAATATTTTCTCTGACGTCCTAAGTGGATGCTGGGGACTCCGTCAGGACCATGGGGATTAGCGGCTCCGCAGGAGACAGGGCACAAAACTAAAGCTTTAGGATCAGGTGGTGTGTACTGGCTCCTCCCCCTATGACCCTCCTCCAAGCCTCAGTTAGGTTTTTGTGCCCGTCCGAGCAGGGTGCAATCTAGGTGGCTCTCTTAAGGAGCTGCTTAGAAAAAGTTTTTAGGTTTCTTATTTTCAGTGAGTCCTGCTGGCAACAGGCTCACTGCATCGAGGGACTTAGGGGAGAGAAGTTCAACTCACCTGCGTGCAGGATGGATTGGCTTCTTAGGCTACTGGACACCATTAGCTCCAGAGGGAGTCGGAACACAGGTCTCACCCTGGGGTTCGTCCCGGAGCCGCGCCGCCGACCCCCTTGCAGATGCTGAAGATTGAAGGTCCAGAAACCGGCGGCAGAAGGCTTTTCAGTCTTCATGAAGGTAGCGCACAGCACTGCAGCTGTGCGCCATTGTTGTCACACACTTCACACCAACGGTCACGGAGGGTGCAGGGCGTTGCTGGGGGCGCCCTGGGCAGCAATGTATAATACCTTATTCTGGCTAAAAATACATCACATATAGCCCCTGGAGGCTATATGGATGTATTTAACCCCTGCCAGGTCTCAGAAAAACGGGAGAAGAAGCCCGCCGAAAAGGGGGCGGGGCCTATTCTCCTCAGCACACAGCGCCATTTTCCCTCACAGAAATGCTGGTGGGAAGGCTCCCAGGCTCTCCCCTGCACTGCACTACAGAAACAGGGTTAAATCAGAGAGGGGGGGCACTTATTTGGCGATATGTATATATATATTAAAATGCTATAAGGGAAAAACACTTATATAAAGGTTGTCCCTGTATAATATAGCGTTTTTGGTGTGTGCTGGCAAACTCTCCCTCTGTCTCCCCAAAGGGCTAGTGGGGTCCTGTCCTCTATCAGAGCATTCCCTGTGTGTGTGCTGTGTGTCGGTACTTGTGTGTCGACATGTATGAGGACGATGTTGGTGAGGAGGCGGAGCAATTGCCGGTAATGGTGATGTCACTCTTTAGGGAGTCGACACCGGAATGGATGGCTTATTTAAGGAATTACGTGATAATGTCAACACGCTGCAAGGTCGGTTGACGACATGAGACGGCCGGCAAACCAATTAGTACCTGTCCAGGCGTCTAAAACACCGTCAGGGGCGTTAAAACGTCCTTTTACCTCAGTCGGTCGACACAGACACGGACACTGACTCCAGTGTCGACGGTGAAGAAACAAACGGATTTTCCTTTAGGGCCACACGTTACTTGTTAAGGGCAATGAAGGAGATGTTACATATTTCTGATACTACAAGTACCACAAAAAAGGGTATTATGTGGAGTGTGAAAAAACTACATGTGGTTTTTCCTGAATCAGATAAAATAAATGAAGTGTGTGATGATGCGTGGGTTTCCCCCGATAGAAAATTATGGGCGGTATACCCTTTCCCGCCAGAAGTTATGGCGCGTTGGGAAACACACCTTAGGGTGGATAAGGCGCTCACACGCTTATAAAAACAAGTGGCGTTACCGTCTCCAGATACGGACGCCCTCAAGGAGCCAACTGATAGGAGGTTGGAAAATATCCTAAAAAGTATATACACACATACTGGTGTTATACTGCGACCAGCGATCGCCTCAGCCTGGATGGGCAGCGCTGGGGTGGCTTGGTCGGATTCCCTGACTGGAAATATTGATACCCTTGACAGGGACAGTATTTTATTGACTATAGAGCATTTAAAAGATGCATTTCTATATATGCGAAACTCTGGCATCAAGAGTAAGTGCGATGTCCATATCTGCCAGACGATGTTTATGGACACGACAGTGGTCAGGTGATGCAGATTCCAAACGGCACATGGAAGTATTGCCGTATAAAGGGGAGGAGTTATTTGGGGTCGGTCCATCGGACCTGGTGGCCACGGCAACAGCTAGAAAATCCACCTTTTTTACCCCAAGTCACATCTCAGCAGAAAAAGACATAGTCTTTTCAGCCTCAGTCCTTTCGTCCCCATAATATCTGCCCAGGGATAGAGGTAAGGGAAGAAGACTGCAGCAGGCAGCCCATTCCCAGGAACAGAAGCCTTCCACCGCTTCTGCCAAGTCCTCAGCATGACGCTGGGGCCGTACAAACAGGTGCGGTGGGGGGTCGTCTCAAGAGTTTCAGCACGCAGTGGGCTCACTCGCAAGTGGACCCCTGGATCCTACAAGTAGTATCCCAGGGGTACAGATTGGAAATTCGAGACGTCTCCCCCTCGCAGGTTCCTGAAGTTTGCTTTACCAACGTCTACCTCCGACAGGGAGGCAGTATTGGAAACAATTCACAAGCTGTATTCCCAGCAGGTGATAATCAAAGTACCCCTCCTACAACAAGTAAAGGGGTATTATTCCACACTATATTGTGGTACTGAAGCCAGACGGCTAGGTGAGACCTATTCTAAATGGAGTCACTCAGAGCAGTGATAGCGAACCAGGAAGAAGGGGACTATATGGTGTCCCTGGACATCAAGGATGCTTACCTCCATGTCCAAATTTGCCCTTCTCACAAAGGGTACCTCAGGTTCGTGGTACAAAACTGTCACTATCAGTTTCAGACGCTGTCGTTTGGATTGTCCACGGCACCCCGGGTCTTTACCAAGGTAATGGCCGAAATGATGATTCTTCTTCAAAGAAAAGGCGTCTTAATTATCCCTTACTTGGACGATCTCCTGATAAGGGCAAGGTCCAGAGAACAGTTGGAGGTCTGAGTAGCACTATCTCAAGTAGTTCTACGACAGCACGGGTGGATTCTAAATATTCCAAAATCGCAGCTGTCTCCGACGACACGTCTGCTGTCCCTAGGGATGATTCTGGACACAGTCCAGAAAAAGGTGTTTCTCCCGGAGGAGAAAGCCAGGGAGTTATCCGAGCTAGTCAGGAACCTCCAAAAACCAGGAAAAGTGTCAGTGCATCATTGCACAAGGGTCCTGGGAAAAATGGTGGCTTCTTACGAAGCGATTCCATTCGGCAGATTTCACGCAAGAACTTTTCAGTGGGATCTGCTGGACAAATGGTCCGGATCGCCTCTTCAGATGCATCAGCGGATAACCCTGTCTCCAAGGACAAGGGTGTCTCTTCTGTGGTGGCTGCAGAATGCTCATCTACTAAAGGGCCACAGTTATGCATTCAGGACTGGGTCCTGGTGACCACGGATTCCAGCTTGAAAGGCTGGGGAGCTGTCACACAGGGAAAAAATTTCCAGGGAGTGTGATCAAGTCTGGGGACTTCTCTCCGCATAAATATACTGGAGCTAAGAGCAATTTACAATGCTCTAAGCTTAGCAAGACCTCTGCTTCAAGGTCAGCCGGTATTGATCCAGTGGGACAACATCACGGCAGTCGCCCACGTAAACAGACAGGGCGGCACAAGAAGCAGGAGGACAATGGCAGAAACTGCAAGGATTCTTCGCTGGGCGGAAAATCATGTGATAGCACTGTCAGCAGTTTTCATTCCGGGAGTGGACAACTGGGAAGCAGACTTCCTCAGCACGACCTCCACCCGGGAGAGTGGGGACTTCATCGAGAAGTTTTTTCCACATGATTGTGCACCGTTGGGAAAGACCAAAGGTGGACATGATGGCGTCCCGCCTGAACAAAAAACTGGACAGGTATTGCGCCAGGTCAAGAGACCCTCAGGCAATAGCTGTGGACGTTCTGGTAACACCATGGGTGTACCAGTCGGTGTATGTGTTCCCTCCTCTGCTTCTCATACCAAAGGTACTGAGAATTATAAGACGTAGAGGAGTAAGAACTATACTCGTGGCTCCGGATGGGCCAAGAAGGACTTGGTACCCGGAACTTCAAGAGATGCTCACAGAGGACTCAGGGCCTCTGCCGATAAGAAGGGACTTGCTTCAGCAAGTACCATGTCTGTTCCAAGACTTACCGCGGCTGCGTTTGACGGCATGGCGGTTGAACGCCGGATCCTAAGGGAAAAAGGCTTTCCGGAAGAGGTCATTCCTACCCTGGTCAAAGCCAGGAAGGAGGTGACCGCACAACATTATCACCACATGTGGCGAAAATATGTTGCGTGGTGTGAGGCCAGGAAGGCCCCACGAAGAAATTTCAACTCGGTCGATTCCTGCATTTCCTGCAAACAGGAGTGTCTATGGGCCTCAAATTGGGGTCCATTAAGGTTCAAATTTCGGCCCTGTCGATTTTCTTCCAGAAAGAATTGGCTTCAGTTCCTGAAGTCCAGAAATTTGACAAGGGAGTACTGCATATACAACCCCCTTTTGTGCCTCCAGTGACACTGTGGGATCTCAACGTAGTTCTGGGATTCCTCAAATCACGTTGGTTTAAACCGCTCAAATCTGTGGATTTGAAATATCTCACATGGAAAGTGACCATGATGTTGGCCCTGGCCTCGGCCAGGCGAGTGTCAGAATTGGCGGCTTTGTCTCACAAAAGCCCATATCTGATTGTCCATTCGGACAGGGCAGAGCTGCGGACTCGTCCCCAGTTTCTCCCTAAGGTGGTGTCAGCGTTTCATCTGAACCAGCTTATTGTGGTACCTGCGGCTACTAGAGACTTGGAGGACTCCAAGTTGCTAGATGTTGTCAGGGCCCTGAAAATATAGATTTCCAGGACGGCTGGAGTCAGGAAAACTGACTTGCTGTTATCCTGTATGCACCCAAAAAACTGGGTGCTCTTGCTTCTAAGCAGACGATTGCTAGTTGAATGTGTAGTACAATTCAACTTGCACATTCTGTGGCAGGACTGCCACAGCCAAAATATATAAATGCCCATTCCACAAGGAAGGTGGGCTCATCTTCACACCACACCCTGGCTGAGGAGGACCTGGAGTTCTCTCACTCGGTGCTGCAGAGTCATCCGCACTCTCCCGCCCGTTTGGGAGCTTTGGTATAATCCCCATGGTCCTGACGGAGTCCCCAGCATCCACTTAGGACGTCAGAGAAAATAAGATTTTACTTACCGATAAATCTATTTTTCGTAGTCCGTAGTGGATGCTGGGCGCCCATCCCAAGTGCGGATTGTCTGCAATACTTGTACATAGTTATTGTTACAAAAAAATCGGGTTGTTATTGTTGTGAGCCGTCTGTTCAGAGGCTCCTACGTTTGTCATACTGTTAACTGGGTTTAGATCACAAGTTATACGGTGTGATTGGTGTGGCTGGTATGAGTCTTACCCGGGATTCAATATCCTTCCTTATTGTGTACGCTCGTCCGGGCACAGTATCCTAACTGAGGCTTGGAGGAGGGTCATAGGGGGAGGAGCCAGTACACACCACCTGATCCTAAAGCTTTAGTTTTGTGCCCTGTCTCCTGCGGAGCCGCTAATCCCCATGGTCCTGACGGAGTCCCCAGCATCCACTACGGACTACGAGAAATAGATTTATCGGTAAGTAAAATCTTATTTTTTCTAACACTTTAAAAAAATGTTTTTGGAAATGACAGCTCAAGCACTATGCAAGCACAAACTGTGTTGGCTAACAGTAAGATAACTGGTGGGACTTGATTTGCTAAATGGGTGTGGCATGTATGCTTACTCTCCTGGAACATCTGCAGGCATACGAATTTTGGGCCATCCTAGTGAAATGGGCATGACAGGGGATGTAGTGATTCTATGAGAATTGTGTAATGTTTGGCCACGAATATGCAGAGGGGCAGCAGGTTATATTAAAGGGCCATTGTCCAAAAGTCGGTAGCCCCTTGAATTCTTATTAGGGATGTGCGCCGACAAATGTGTTTTGGATCTGGATTCATCCTCTTGTTTTGGTTTTGCTAATCCATCCTCAAGTGTTTTGGTTAGGATTTCGGTCCGGTTTAAAATTGGTTAAAAAAGCAGTAATCACTGATAAAAATCAGTAAAAACAGCTAAAATCATGTAATTTTTGTAATCCAAAACCCAAAATTCAGATTTAAAATCCGAATTCCGGACTGTGGAAAGATTCGACTCAGGACTTGATTCAGACCGGATCTCCTCTGGGGTTTTGGACTGTGGTTTGGTTCGGTTCGGATCCACAAAATTTGTGTGGATTCAGATTTCTGGAGAACCGATCCCCACATCTCTAATTCTTATAGCAGTTACTGTATATAGACTTTTTTGCTTCAAGGATTGTAACTTTGCAATTCTTGTCTGGCAAGATATAAATGTGATCCTTTTGTTTGCAATAAAACATGCTTTAATTACTGTCTGGTCTTGACATAATTTTCATCATTTATTTACCAATGATATCAATGTTTAAAGGCAATATGGTTAGGCTGTAAAAAATGATAGCAGAATATAGCAGAAATATTGTATGCAGGATTTATTGTACTGCATTTCAAAGTTTGTAAAGTAGCTCACATTTTGGTGAACCTACTGTAAGATAATGGCTCTGTAACCTGTAGCGCTCCAGATGTAAATCAATCTCTTTCACAATCTAATATCTACCTGGCTAAAATCAGAGTAATTGTGATTACATAGCATGGCCGCAACTAGGGGGGCTAACGGGGCATGTGCCCCGGGTGCAGAATCTGAGAGGGTGCAGAGATGGGTACTCTGCCTCCCCTCCTTCCTCTCAGCCCTTCTGCCAGGTCCAAGAACCCTCGCTGAAGGTACCCGCTCCCCAACACCACCAATGTGGACTCCTGGGAAACTCCCCCCACCCCGGCAACTAGAATGCTAACGAATGGACCATGAACTCTCCAGCTCCCCTTTCATTTCCCGAGCGCTGGTCCATGGCCTCTCACACACTCCTGTGCCTGTGTAAGTGATGTCGGCCCCCAGACCTGTTCCCCAGTGCCTCCCCCTTCCCGCAGCTCCACCAGAGGAGGACAGGGCCCCAAGGGGCTACCTAATGCCGGGTCCCAGACAGAACCCTCGCTGCAGGTCCACACTCCTCAGTACCACCAATGTGGACTCCTGGGAAACTAGCCCTCCCCCCCCCCCCCCCCGGCAAATAGAACACTTAAGAATGGGGCGGGGGTGGCCGTTTGCACACTCCCGTGCCTGTGTAAACTATTTCTGCTCCCAGCTTGTTCCTCAGCGCCTCCCCCTTCCATCAGAGGAGGAAAGGGTGAGAGGAAACAGCAGCAGCTGATAATTAGTCTGGGCGCTGAGGTGAGGTCTCTATACGTCAGGACAGCTGCTGCCTCCCAAAGAGTGGTCCCAGGTCCCGACTGACATGCAGGGCTTTGTAGTCCTACAGCAGTTGGTCAGTCGCAATCATCCCCCCCCCCCCTCCCCATGTGTGTGATACAGTGACTGCATGGCTTATATCAGGTTTATAACACCAGTCAGTCCTAGGGACTCCTCTCTGCAGCCAGGATAACCCACATTGTGTACCCCCTTCCCCAGAAAGTTGGTACTCCTCCTCTTCAATTGGCTCTAGGTCCTGACTGGCATACTGGGCTTTGTAGTCCTACAGTAGTTGGCCAGTAAGCGTCCCCCACGATACTGTATCTGAGGTGCATGTTAGTTTTCTTATGTTCCTATCAATTTTCCTAGGGAATGTGTGCTGGATGCACCCTGACGGTGCTGGTTGTCACTTTGCCGTTTATTACTGTGTTTTTAACATGGTTCCAAAGTGTCTGTGTGTGTGTGTGCGTGCGTGTGCGCGCATGGGGGGCACAAAATGGCTGCCTTGACCCGGATGCCACAAATCCTAATTTCGGCCCTGTACATACTAGTAACCGAGTACTCTCTATTTCCAGCATGAGTGTAATTACACCTAAAAATCTAATAACACTAGATTAATGATCAGAATTTAGCAGACCCCTTACCTTATGTGGAATGTGTTATAATGTTTTCAGGTTTTCGTGCTTTCAGTCTTTTTTCCTTTCCCTAAAATGCACCCTACTCTCACAGGGGCCTGATTCAGAGGTGTCTGTAATGTCAGTGTCGGACACAGTGGAACATTTGCTTGTACTATTGGGTATGCGCCTAAGCCGTACTGTGCACACGTGATTGAATAGCGATAGCGTGTGCAGAGAGGATTCATTCACAAAGGGAGTGACAAGAGGGCGGGCAGGTGTGTAAAGGGAGATAAGGTCAGAGATGTAAATGGGAGAGGAGTGGGTGAGGGCTCTGAAGTGAGTGTGAGACGCTTCACTTGGATTCTGAAGGGGAAGTCAGTGAAGCCCTTCACTGGCTTCCTTTCCTCTTCAGGTAAGAGAGGGGAGGTGGATGTAGTATGTTTGCTGAGGAAGATGAGCCGGGCTGCCGCATTTAGGATAGATTGGGGTGGAGAAAGGCATTTGTCAGGTATGCCATATGATTTCATTAGTATAGTCCAATGGAGATAGGAGATGACCAATGAGAGGTCCTGGGTGAGAAAGGGTCTGATGCTAGAAATATGTAAATGACAGGTTTGTGAGAGGTGCTGAATGTGTGGTTTGAAGGAGAGGGAGGTGGTAAGGATTACTCCAAGACCGTGCACTTGGGGTCTAGAGGAGATAGCAGTGCCATCTATAGATAATGACATTGTGGGAGGTGAGGTTGTGCATAAGAGTGGAAAGATGATCAGCTCGGTCTTAGACATGTTAAGTTTAAGAAAGTTCTGGGACATCCAAGAAGAGATAGAAAAGAGACAGTTGGATACACGAGTGAGGAGAGAGGATGAGAGGTCAGGAGAGGAAAGGTAGATTTGAGTAACATCAGCATAGATGATATTGTAAGTCAAAAGAACTAATGAGCTCTCCTAAAGAGGACGTATAGAGACAGAAAAGGAGCGGACCAAGAGCAGAGCCTTGGGGTACGCCTACAGTTAGTGGAAGTGTGTGTGTGTGGGGGGGAGTAATGAGAAGAAATGGTCAGAGAGCTAGGAGGATAGCCAGAAGAGGGCAGTATCATGCAGACCAAGGGAGTGAAGTTTTTGAAGAAGGAGAGGGTGGGTCACAATCAAAAGCAGCAGAGAGGTCAAGGAGAATAAGCAGAGAATAGTGGCCCTTGGATTTAGCAGCAAGGAGGTCATTGCAGACTTTCGTGATGGCAGTCAACCTGGAATCTCTATTACTGTAAAACTACTTTGAAGAAACTGCACTTTGGCCTCTCTCCAATTTAAACACCTGCCTTCTCCATGTCCTGGACAATACTTGCTGGGTACCTTGCCGGAACATTGCTTGATATACCTCTAATTGTTTTAAGTCTTTCCCCTACGACGCCTGCTCTCCACTCTGGATGACACTCGCCCCAGCTGGACCTCGCTGTATCTGTCCACATACTATAACTCCTACCCTTACCCTTAATCCTAACCCTTAATCCTAATACCTTCACCCTTACTTCCAATGCCCTAACCCTCACCCTTACGCCTGATACCCTAACCCTCACCCTTACTCCTAATACTCAGGACCGGTACTACCATTAGGCAGCTACCTAAGGGTGCCAGTCACTGGAGGGTGCTGCTGAGTCCACAAAAAAAAAAAAGTTTTCTCTATAGGCATTGGCAAGCCCCAGCCACCAGCAGTGTACTCCCACCTGTAAGTGCGGTAGACTTGAGTCAGCAGCAGTGGTGGCCGCCCCTTCACTCTCCTGCAGTCCTACCCTTCCCTCCGGTTGCTGCCAGCCTGTCACTCACAATCACATAGGAAGCTCTGCCCCCTACGCAACATAGGAGCTGCATGGAAAACACTGTGACATGGCATTTCGGATGCGGACAGAGTCGCAATTACACACAGAATATAGGCATGCTGCATATCATTTTAATCAGCAGAATCTGTTTGTGTGTCCTGTTGCATTACTTTGCGTCTAAGATGCATCTGCATGGAAAAATATGCAAAAATTACACTTGGTGCTACCGAGTCCTGCCACACCATTGCGCAACTTCAAGGGCTGTTTAGTGTGACTGCAACAAGGATGTAAGAGGACACATCTGTAGTTACAACATTTCCATTTATCCCATACTTGGTGCAGAACATGCAAATGAAATGCCGTGCACACTCCATGTGCACAATGCAGAATAGGCCGCAACTCTTGCTATAGGCCCTTGCCAAGCCCAATGGATGCTTCTCTTATGCGCAAATGTCACATGGCCCATTTGCCACCCATAATGTTCATTCTCCTTTCGGTGAGAAGCAATGTAATTCATACTACTTAGAACCGCCCTTAGCTGCTCAATGTTGCTTTTGTTGGGTATAAATCATGAGCTGCCACTGCATTCGGCCTTGAGTGCAACTCGGAATTAGGCCTCAAGCAGTATATAAAGCCAACCTGACCTCTAATGTGTGTTCTCAATTGCAATCACATGATCTGACTTTGTACTGTTGGGCAAAATGTATTTAACCCTATCAATAAGATAATAATACAATATCTGTGCCAACCTTATTCCTGTAAAAGTCTGTAAGTTACACATTTAAAAATTCTGGGAAACGGCAAAAATGTAAGTAAATTACTGTAAACATTTAAAATATGTGCAATTTTGCTACTGGTGAACCATTGTGCGTCTGTGTGGGGTAAATATATAGGGGCAGATATACTAAGCCGTGGAGAGTGATAAAGTGGAGAGATAAAGTGCCAGCCAATCAGCTCTTGTCATTTTTCAAACACAGCCTGTAACATGGCAGTTAGGAGTTAGGATTGGTTGGTACTTTTTCTCTCTCCACTTTATCACTCTCCAAGGATTAGTACATCTCCCCCATAAAGAGATGATTCTGCAAGCTCATAAGTATCAACTAATATATATTATATTTAAGTGTCTTTTTTTGCTACCCTTCTTTTCCTTAATTATTGATCTACTCCATTTGAATACATGATCCTTGCCACGATTATCGCAAACTGCATTGTCCTGGCACTGGAGCAGCACCTTCCCGGAGACGACAAGACGCCCATGGCTCGTAGATTGGTAAGTCTCCTTATACTGTCCTTCCAAATACTCTGATTTAATGTTTTGTTTCAATATTTAACATCATATTAATGTAATGTATTCAGTTGTTTGCGCTGCTGGGAGCGAGTGCTGCGTACGTCCTAACTTATTACAGATGCATTAGGATTAGCTGCGTAAACTGGCTAAACCCGAGCAATCTACTGGATCACTGCGAACTGGACACCTACATGGTAGTTAAGGTGCCCAAAAGTCCAAGTTTAAATGGTGGCTTTAAAGTAAAAATCAAACCTTAAACACAGAAATGTGTTGAAACTATAGATTGTTAGCAACTAATATATTTACTGGGGGCTAGGTAATAAATATAAATAATACAAATAGGTTTATTAACAGTTTATTTATTAAAACATTTTTATGGGATCTGGTCTGAAGATCGACACTGTCTAGGTCGACCGCTATAGGTCGACAGTCACTAGGTCGACAGGGTTTGAAGGTCGATAGGGTTTTTAGGTCGACCTGTGCTAGGTCGACAAGTCAAAAGGTCGACATGAGGTTTTCACTTTTTTTTCTTTCTATTTTTGAACTTTTTCATACGTAACGATCCACGTGGACTACGATTGTAACGGTAATCTGTGCCGAGCGAAGCGAGGCACCTTGCCCGTGCGAGGGGACACTTTGAACTAATTCGACTTCCCGGTCACTGTACGCAGAAAACGACACAAAAAACACACACCCCATGTCGACCTTTTGACCTGTCGACCTAGCACATGTTGACCTAGAAACCCTGTCGACCTATAGTGGTCGACCTAAACATTGTCGACCTAGACACTGTCGATTTGATGATCCACATCCCATTTTTATATAGTGCACACATTCTACAGCACTTTACTGAGAATATTTCAGTCATTCATCTCAGTCCCTATCCCAGTGCACCTTATAATCTACAGTATATTCCCTATAACATGGACGCACATACACACTAGGACTAGGTTTAATTATTTTTTTGTTAGAATTACCCTACCCGTATGTTTTTGGTATGTGTGAGGAAACCAGATCGCATCAAGAAAATGCATGCAAGCAAAGGAGAACAAACAAACTCCATACAGATAGTGCTTTGGTCAGGAAATGAACTCATGACCTAGGGCTGTGATGTAGTAGTGCTGCCCACCCCACCAAACACGCTTGGCTCATATAGAGAAGCCAACTGCAAGCTTTCATCTTTGCTTTCAGCACCTACAGTTGGCATATTCTCCATTCATTCTTTAGTGCTTACTTCATAATGTTATCCAAATATTTGATGACATTTGAATTATGTCTTGCGGGAAACCAGAAGTACCATGAACTGCATTATTGCGGCCCCACCCCCCACTGCGCAATGTGGTCCTCATGCCCCCAAACCATCTACTTCGCTTGGTAAGTCTCAGGAATCTGATAGGCTGGTCTACTCTCTGGGGTCAGTTGCAGTCGCAAGCAGTAAAACGCCCCCAAAGCGGTCACAACACGCCAGCACTTCCCCATTACCTTCGCCAAATGATCTCGGATTGTCAATCACTTCATAAATAAATCCTCTCTGCAACCGCCGCCACAAGACCACATGTGCAGTCCGACATAGACACATTCACAAACCACCGATAATCTCTCACCTGCGACAAAATCGGGCTTGCATCAGGTACATCGCTGAATCAGGCCCAAGGTGTAAAAGTGTAGATTTTTTGGATGATTTTTCTGTGAGATGTAAGCAGCGATTTGTTTCTGAAGGCAAAACCAACCTGATTTTAAAGCGGCAAAATCTCTGAGAAATCTGCACTTTTACAAACAAGCACCCTATATTACTTTCCCCCTATATACTCTGCAGTATTTAATGGATATCCACAAGTAAAACTGGAAAGTCTTTTAAAGGACAGTCTAAGACACGCTGTACAGCAGATCGATATGTACAAGCAATTTTATCTTATTGAAAGTGAATCATTGAGTATAAAAGGTCTGACCCAGGGTGTGCGTATCCTAATGAAGGCTTCACATACAAAATAATAATTGATTTCTCTGTCTCCCATTCAATCAAATTTGATGCGGACATCTTTATAATTGGCTGGTGGAGCATCCATAGTTTTCTTCTCTTCATTTCAGCCTCCTGCTTTTTATTTCCATTCACTTCTCTGATCCAGGATTATTGCCACAACATAAATAAGAAATATTCCTCCCCCACCTCGCAGCACAGTAGGTTACGGTATATAGAGCTCAGAGGTGATTATAAGAAACTTGATGTAATAGAATTTAGTAGCTCTCAGCCAGCATCTACAAACAGAAAGGGATTAAACCTCCGCGTAGGGATTATAGGTAGCATATGGTGCAAATAACATGGATTTTTTCAGTTTGAATTTGTTTGGGTCTTACGGCCACTTACAAAATCTCAAAAGCACAAAGTAACCGCTGTGCTCTTACATCATGCATACTTGCGCAAATGCACTGTTTTTATATATAGGAAAGAAGATAGATGTGGGAGTGCACAAACTTATGCTAAGTGCAGAGGGAACATCATGATTATTGAAATGAGGCACAGCTTTTTCCGGACAACAAAAGAAAGATGGAGGGCGCTGCAACGCCAACCTCAGCCCTATACTCTCAATGGGATAAATTTTTGTAGAAAAACACATTTCTAGATACACTTTTGAGCACTGTAATAAAAACATTCAAACATCCAATTGTGCCACAAATAATACATTCAGAGATGGACGCATTGGCGGTGACGGAAGCAAGCGGCCAATGTTTTCAGTCTGCGCGCTGCACATGTGTCCTGATGGTTTCTGCTCAAAGGCCACATTTAAAATGCATGCAGAGAGGTGTAATCTTGGTGGGAAATTCTGGGCAGTAAAAGGGGGGTGGCTAGCAAAAAGCCGGTGTGCATGGTCAGCAGTGGTGCAAGTAGAATTTTTTTCTTAGTGGCACTGCTAGTAAAAATGGGCGTGGCCACGTTTCATGAGGGGACGTGGTCACACGAAAATAAGGGAGTGGCTGCATGACAATAGAGGCATGGCTACATTATGCCACATGCCGTGATGCCCCTTACACATTATGCCACACACCGTAATGCTTATTACACATTATGTCACACACTGTAATGCTTATTACACATTATGCCACACACTGTAATGCTTATTACACATTATGCCACACATCGTAAATGCCCATTACACATTATGCCAGACACCGTAACACCCATTACACATTATGCCACACACCGAAATGCCCATTACACATTATGGCACACACCGTAGTGCCTATTACATATTATACAACACATCGTAATGCCTATTATATATTATGCCACACACAGTTATGCCACTGACACCATTTTTAGTGGTATTGCATACCACCACCATATTTCTTAATGGTACTCCGTACCACCCTACTTTCAGCACTGGTGGTCAGTGACTGCATATAAAGACGCTGTTGCACTGACTCAGACGACCATGTTCAGATGCAGATTTTTCACCGCCATAAGGCTAGTGCAATCTTCAGTGATGTGTTTGATGGTGCGTCTTAATATACACAGCAACTGATTTGCGCCAGAGCCGGTGGGCGTCTCAGTAGGAAGACCATCGACTGTGACATTAGCATAACATGCAGTTGCGTCTGCGTTCACCTCTGAATAAGGCCCATTGGGCCTGATCCATGTTTGTAAGTAAAGCAAAAGATTAAAAAAACAAGTAATTTTGGAACAAACCACGTTGCGATGCAAGGGAGGCAAATACATTTATATTGTGGGTCTAAAGCAGTTTACACTCTCTGAAGATAGTATAAATTATTGTGGCCATAGGTGTCAATTCATAATCTGCATTGATAATAATGGGGACTGCGATCTGCAGCGCTAATTAGCCTCTGCGGGAGATTTCTTTGAAATCTCCTGCATTAGGTTATTAGTACATACTAGTACCAACTTTTACATTTATTTTTCTTGCATCTTATTTGTCCACGTTCTATAAACCCTATAAGTAACGCGTTTGTATATTTTTCACGAGAGGGTTTTCAGACAGTAGATTTAGAACATCAAATATAACCTCACATTTCATCTGACTAAATATAGTACATTACCTTTCCAGACAAGCAGCATGGTGAATACAGATGGGTCACTTAATGAACTCAATGAAAGGTTTACACAATTTCCATTTACTTTACCAAAGTTATATCTAAAGTAGCAATGTTAGCCAATATTAGATTTGTATGAATCATTCCATCTGTGTTCCCGCATGACTTGGCTGCTGAAGTAGGAAGCTGTGTTTTAGTTTTGATTTTTAATGAAGCAAGTAGCAACTACTCAGCCCTAGAAAAGTTTTCAAGCCCAGTGTTCTGCGATTCAAAAATGGTAGTTGCTCAAATCATTTGTAGGCCCATCACAGGTGCATGTAAGGGAGGGTTTCATCAAGCCAAGAAAAAAATAAGATTTTAAACCTACTGGTAAATCTTTTTCTCGTAGTCCGTAGAGGATGCTGGGGACTCCGTAAGGACCATGGGGATAGGCGGGCTCCGCAGGAGACATGGGCACTTTAAGAAAGACTTTAGATCTGGTGTGCACTGGCTCCTGCCTCTATGCCCCTCCTCCAGACCTCAGTTAGAGAAACTGTGCCCAGAGGAGATTCATACCAGCCACACCAATCACACCGTATAACTTGTGATATACTATCCAGTTAACAGTATGAAAACGACAAAGCATCAGTCCAAGACTGATGAGACTATAACATAACCCTTATTTAAGCAATAACTATATACAAGTCTTGCAGAAGTAGTCCGCACTTGGGACGGGCGCCCAGCATCCTCTACGGACTACGAGAAAAAGATTTACCGGTGGGTTTAAAATCTTATTTTCTCTTACGTCCTAGAGGATGCTGGGGACTCCGTAAGGACCATGGGGAATACACCAAAGCTCCCAAACGGGCGGGAGAGTGCGGATGACTCTGCAGCACCGATTGAGCAAACAGGAGGTCCTCCTCAGCCAGGGTATCAAACTTATAGAACTTTGCAAAGGAGTTTGAACCCGACCAAGTAGTAGCTCGGCACAGCTGTAGCGCCAAGACCCCTCTGGCAGCCGCCCAAGAAGAGCCCACCTTCCTAGTGGAATGGGCCTTGACCGATTTAGGTAACGGCAATCCCGCCGTAGAATGCGCCTGCTGAATCGTGTTACAGATCCAGCGAGCAATAGTCTACTTTGAAGCAGGAGCACCAATCTTGTTGGTTGCATACATGACAAACAGTGCTTCTGTTTTTCTGCCTGTAGCCGATCTGGCCACGTAAATTTTCAAAGCCCTGACCACATCAAGGGACTCGGGATCCTCCAAGTCACGCGTAGCCACAGGCACCACAATAGTTCATATGAAAGGATGAAACCACTTTTGGCAGGAATTGAGGATGGGTCCGCAATTCCGCTCTATCCATATGGAAAACCAGATAGGGGCTTTTATGTGATAAAGCCGCTAATTCCGACACTTGCCTAGCCGAAGCCAAGGCTAATAACATGACCACCTTCCAAGTGAGATATTTCAACTCCACCGTTTTAAGTGGTTCAAACCAGTGTGACTTAATGAAACTTAACACCACGTTAAGGTCCCAAGGCGTCACCGGAGGTACAAAAGGAGGCTGAATATGCAGTACTCCCTTCACAAAAGTCTGTACTTCAGGGAGAGAGGCCAATTCCTATTGAAAGAAAATGGATAAGGCCGAAATCTGAACCTTAATAGATCCTAATTTTATGCCGAAATTCACTCCAGTTTGCAGGAAGTGAAGGAAACGGGCCCAGATGGAATTCTTCCGTAGGAGCATTCCTGGCCTCAGACCAAGAAACATATTTTCGCCATATACGGTGATAATGTTTAGATGTCATGTTCTTCCTAGCCTTTATTAGCGTAGGAATGACCTCATCCGGAATACCCTCATCCGCTAGGATCCGGCGTTCAACCGCCATGCCGTCCAACGCAGCCGCGATAAGTCTTGGAATAGACATGGCCCCTGTTGCAACCGGTCCTGTCTTAGAGGAAGAGGCCACGGATCTTCTGTGAGCATTTCCTGCAGGTCCGAATACCAGGTCCTTCGTGGCCAATCTGGAACAATGAGGATTGTTCTCATTCCTCTCCCTCCTACCATTCTCAACACCTTGGGTATGAGAGGAAGAGGGGGAAATACATAGACCGACTTGAACACCCACGGTGTCACTGGGGCATCTACAGCTACTGCCTGAGGGTCTCTTGACCTGGTGCAATACCTCTGTAGCTTCTTGTTGAGGCGGGACGCCATCATGTCTATCTGTGGCAGTTCCCACTGACTTGCAATCTGTGCGAAGGCTTCCTAAAGAAGTCCTCTCTTGGATGCAGGTCGTGTTTGCTGAGGAAGTCTGCTTCTCAGTTGGCCACTCCCAGAATGAACTGCTGAAAATGCGCTTACATGATTTTCCGCCCAGCGGAGAATCCTGGTGGCTTCTGCCATTTTCACTCTGCTCTTTCTGACGCCTTGGCGGTTTACATGAGCCACTTCGGTGATGTTGTCTGACTGGATCAGAACCGGTAGGTCGCGAAGCAATGTTTCCGCTTGCCGAAGGGCGTTGTATATGGCCCTTAGCTCCAGGATGTTGATTTGAATACAAGTTTTTTTAACTTGACCCAAAGATCTTGGAAGTTTCTTCCCTGTGTGACTGCTCCCCCACCTCGGAGGCTCGTGTCCGTGGCTACCAGAATCCAGTCCTGGATGGCGAACCTGCGACCCTGCAGAAGGTGAGCACTCTGCAGCCACCATAGGAGAGACACCCTGGCCCTAGGGGACAGGGTGATTAACTGATGCATCTGTAGATGTGATCCGGACCACTTGTTCCGTAGATCCCATTGGAAAGTCCTCGCATGGAACCTGCCAAAGGGAATGGCCCCGTAAGATGCCACCATCTTTCCCAGGACCCGAGTGCAGTGATGCACTGACACCTGTTTTGGCTTTAATAGGTTTTTTACCAGAGTCATTGGTTCCTGGGCCTTCTCTATTGGAAGATAAACCCATTTCTGGTCCGTATTCAGAATCATACCCAAGAAGGGCAGACGAGTCATAGGAACCAACTGTGACTTCGGGATATTGAGAATCCAGCCGAGTTGCTGTGACACCTTCAGCGAAAGTGACACGCTGTTCAACAACTGCTCTTTTGATCTCGCCCTTATTAGGAGATCATCCAAGTATGGGATAATTGTGACTCCTTGCTTGCGTAGGAGCACCATCATTTCCGCCAATTACCCTGAAATTGGTAATGACAATACTGTACCATAATTCTCAGGTACGCCTGATGGGGTGGATAAATGGGAACATGAAGGTATGCAGCCTTTATGTCTAGATACACCATAAAATCCCCCCCTTCCAGGCTGGCGATGATCGCCCTGAGCGATTCCACCTTGAATTTGAACCTTTTCAAGCATAGGTTCAGAGATTTTAATTTTAAAATAGGTCTGACCGAACCATCCGGTTTCGGGACTACAGCCAAGGTTGAAGGAGGGGAACCTTGAGCACCACCTGAATTGTATTTAATATTATCTCCCTTTCTGGGGGAGAAGCCGGTAGGGCTGATAAGGAAAACCGGCGATGAGGCACCTCTTCTAATTCCAGCTTGTAACCCTGAGAAACAATTTCTATTGCCCAGGGATCCACCTGTGAGTGAACTCAGATGTAGCTGAAGAGTTGAAGACGTGCTCCCACTGGGGCGGACTCCCTTAGCGGAGCCCCAGCGTCATACGGTGGATTTAGTAGAGGCCGGAGAGGACTTCTGTACCTGGGAACTAGCTGTGCCCTGCACCCTTACCTCTGGTAAGAAAGGATGCTCCTCGTACTTTCTTGTTTTTCTGCAACCGAAAGGACTGCATTTGATAATGTTGTTCTTTCTTAGGCTGTGAGGGAATATAAGGCAAAAGATCAGATTTACCAGCTATAGCTGTGGAGACCAGGTCCGAGAGCCCTTCTCCACACAATTGCTCACCCTTGTAAGGTAAAACCTCCATATGCCTCTTTTAGTCGGCATCACCTGTCCATTGCATGTTCCACAGGACAGGTCTAGCAGAAATCGACATAGCGTTGACTCTAGAACCCAATAGACCAATGTCTCTTTGAGCATGTCTTATATATCTTTTATATATCCTAGGGTCAATAACATGGTATCCTTATCTAGGGTTTCAATCTCCGCTGATAAGGTATCTGTCCACGCTGCTACAGCGCTATAAACCCCTGCCGACACAATCGCCGGTCTGAGTAGTGTACCAGAATGTGTGTAAATGGACTTCAAAGTACTTTTCTGCATGCTATCTGCAGGATCCCTGAGGGTAGCTGTATCTTGGTATGTCAGCGCTACCTTTTGGGTAAACGTGTCAACGCCTTGTCCACCCTAGGGGAGGATTCCCATCGTATCCTGGCCCTAGCAGGGAAAGGATACGCCATGAGAATTCTTTTGGGAAACTGCAGTTTCTTGTCTGGAGATTCCCGCTCTTTTTCACACAATTCATTTGGTTCATGAGAGGGGGGAAATGTTATCTCAGCTTTCTTCCCCTTAAACATGTGTACCCTTGTGTCAGGGACAGATGGGTCATCAGTGATATGCAAAACATCTTTTATTACAATAATCATATATTGAATACTTTTCTGCCAATTTTGGCTGTAACTTTGCATCATCGTAGTCGACACTGGAGTCAGACTCCGTGTCGGTATCAGTGTCTATTATTTTGGATAGTGGGCGTTTTGAGACTCTGAAGGTCCCTGCGACATAGGGACAGACATGGGTAGATTCCCTGTCTGTTCTCTAATCTTTTGTGCAATAAATTTACCTCAGCACTTAATTCCACATATCCAGTCAGGTGTCGGCGTTGTCGACGGAGACACCACACACACACATTTGCTCCATCTCCTCCTTAGAAGAGCCTTTTACCTCAGACATGTCGACACACACGTACCGACACACCACACACTCAGGGAGTCCTCTTATCTGAAGACAGTTCCCCCACAAGGCCCTTTGGAGAGACAGAGAGAGAGTATGCCAGCACACACCCAGCGCTAATACCCCAGGAAAAACACACAATATGTTTACCCAGTAGCGCTGTAATACTATTATTTGATGCCAATTATGTGCCCCCCCCCCCCCTCCCTCTTCTCTGAAACCCCCTTTCACCGTGGATAAGCAGGGGAGAGTCCGGGGAGCTTCCTCTCAGCTGTGCTGTGGAGAAAATGGCGCTGGTGAGTGCTGAGGAAGAAGCCCTGCTTAGATATAATAAAAACTGGCGGGGGCTCTTTATATTTACAGTGCCTAGCTGTATATATATCTCTTTTGCCAGAAATGAGGTTTATATTGCTGCCCAGGGCGCCCCCCCTGCGCCCTGCACCCTTACAGTGACTGCCGTGTGTGGGAGCAATGGCGCACAGCTGCGCTGCTGTGCGTTACCTCAGTGAAGATCATGAAGTCTTCTGCCGCCTCTGAAGTCTTCTTTTCTTCTCATACTCACCCGGCTTCTATCTTCCGGCTCTGTAAGGAGTACGGCGGCGCGGCTTCGGGACGAACTCCAGGGTGAGACCTGTGTTCTGACTCCCTCTGGAGCTAATGGTGTCCAGTAGCCTAAGAAGCAGAGCCTTGAAACTCACAGAAGTAGGTCTGCTTCTGTCCCCTCAGTCCCTTGATGCAGGGAGTCTGTTGCCAGCAGGCTCCCTGAAAATAAAAAAACTAACAAATATACTTTCTGTCAGAAAGCTCAGGAGAGCTCTCTGAAAAGCACCCAGTCTGAACTGGGCACAGTATCAAACTGAGGTCTGGAGGAGGGGCATAGAGGGAGGAGCCAGTGCACAGCAGATCTAAAGTCTTTCCTAAAGTGCTCATGTCTCCTGCGGAGCCCGTCTATCCCCATGGTCCTTACTGAGTCCCTAGCATCCTCTAGGACGTAAGAGAAACATACATAATAATAGAAAATGCAGAGATCTCGGTTTCATACATTTGCAAACATATGGTAAGCCCAAAGGCGCTTTAAGAGAGGAGGGGGCCGGTGTGCAGACTCCAATTGGGCCCCCTCCTCTCCGGCAGTACAATAGATTCTGGCACTGCACCAGAGTCTACTGCGCATGCACAGGTCTCCAAGAACATGGTGCCTGCACTCCGTTCCCGGGAACATCACTATTACGCATGCATGAATCACCACAAAATGGGCATGGTGGCTATTTTCCCAGTGATTTCTGCAGCTCTTTAGACAGCGCGTGGCCGTTGGAGCGGAAGGTAAACTTAAATGGGGGCAGGGTGTGAGATATGTGGGTTCCCCTAGACCCAGGGGCCAGTGTGCACCGCACACATTGCACCCATTATAGATACACTAGAGCAGGGGTGGGGAACCTCAGGCCCGAGCGCCGTATAAGGTCCTCGAAGCCACTTGATCCGGCCCGGCCAGGCTCACCTAAACGGGAGGAGATGCAGAGCGCCCGCTGAGATTTTACCACCAGCGGGCGCCCCGGCTCCTCAGCAGCAGCCAGACGCAGGAGCTCACTCATGAGCTCCAGCTTCTGGCTCAGGCAGTGTACATGTGTGGTTGTGCGGTGCTATGGGAGAGACGTCATGACATCTCTCCCATAGTTCCGAGGAGAGGGAGGGCAGCGGTTCGGAAGCAGGAGCAGGGCTGGTGAGCATTGTGGTTTTTTTTTCCTTTTAATGTGTGTGTGTGTAAGCGGCGCTACTAGGGGGCATATTTAATGGGGCATAACTACAGGGGGCATATCTAATGGGGCATAACTACAGGGGGCATATTTAATGGGGCATAACAACTGCCGGGGCATATCTAATGGGCCAAAACAACTGACAGTGGGCATATCTAATGGGTCATAACAACTGAATGGAGGCAAATCTAATCGGGCATAACAACTGACTGGGGGCATAACTACTGACTGGGGGCAGGCTAATTTTTAAGTTGATAATTTTTGTATGGCCCCCGAAGGATTTTATAAATATCCAAATGGCCCTTGGTCGAAAAAAGGTTCCCCACCCCTGCACTAGAGTGTAAGCCACCAACCACACCAAGGTGTCTCTGCTTCGGGGTCCTATGCTACATGATAATAGAACCTTCTTTGGTTAATATAAATTAAATTGAGAGCTAAACTGGAGGCTCCCCAAGATCCTCCTATATGGCACTACAAGATTCAGTATACCTGAGAACTACTTATCCCATCCGTGCTTCTCAGAACAGTGATACACAAAATGGTAGATGCGCAAAACTATTTATAGGCCCATCACAGGTGCTTGTAAGGGAGGGTTTAAGCTAACCAATAAAAAGCAAACAAAATTCCCCCTGCGCATTGCAAATAGGCCAACA
The DNA here is from genome assembly GCF_028390025.1 of Pseudophryne corroboree. Taxonomy (NCBI): domain Eukaryota; kingdom Metazoa; phylum Chordata; class Amphibia; order Anura; family Myobatrachidae; genus Pseudophryne; species Pseudophryne corroboree. The sequence goes on along the minus strand of NC_086452.1, from coordinate 116,444,278 downwards.
AAAAGTCCATGGTTCAGCTAATGCAGAAAATGTGTCCATTAATTCTAGATATCATTCACTGTGTATGGTGCAGTAATGTTGAGAATGGAGTATTGCAAATTGACCCCAAGTGATGTTAAGCAAACTCTTCACCAGATGTATTATATGGAGTTTGTCGGACTGATGCAGAATGAGAACTGCGTTAGTTGGCGTAGTTGGTCCTGCAAGAATTTTATTGTGCTGCCCAGTATGGAGGGCATATGCATTTATGACCATGCACATTTTTGTGATTCTGCCACTTTTACCTGCTTGTGCGTGTTTGGGTGGAATGGGCCATACTTACATAGGCCGAGCATAGCAAGGGCGTGTTTGCACACCTGTGGACCATTGGCATATCTATAATGGTTGCAGGGTGTGTGGTGCCCCCTCATCCAGTAGGGCCCACACACATACCCTGCACCCATATAATTATACTATCCTCTCCAGCGTTCCATGTCACCATGCACTGCAGACAAGAATAATCCGGAAAATGGCTGCAGCATCCAATTTCCGGAGATCTGCGCATGTACAGTAGTGAGCCCACTTACAGAGCACATGTAGGTGGTCCGAGGGGACCCGATGACGCAATTTGATCTGAAGCGTGTCACCATAGCCCTGCCCCACACTATACAATGCTTGTTTTTTCTGCACTGTAAAGAGCGGGATAGAGCAATGATGTTGAAATCATGAAGCCATGGGCACCCCCCCCCCCCATACACACAGCCCACTTTCACACCCTCTAAGTGCTGACCGGGGTGCCCCCTCACGGAGGAGGGGGCAGAAAAGTCAGAATGTCAGTAAGTACGTGTTAACACATACAGACCGGGGACAATACACATACATGCTTTGGAAGACACATTGGGCGAGATTCAAATCTTCTGTGCCCACCTCCCACCACCATCGTGCTCGTTGGCAGTATTCAAATGTTGCTGCCAATGGGGGTCATTAGAATATCGCCCCGCGATCTCCCGTCACTTTATACGGGAGATCGGGGGCAATAAAACATTTGAATCCCGCCCATAATGTGCTTGTGGTCATTGGCAGGTACAAATTGCAGATGATGATGATGATGACAGTTGCTGGCAGTAGTGAACCACATGTGATTGTATGTTTGTGAACGCTCTGCTGTACACAAGACTGGGAGATGTTTGTGTTGTACAGTACTAGAAAGGTTTTTGAAGTTTCATTGATAAGTAACAAAAATTTACTCCTTTGATGCTATGTTAACTGTTAAAATTCTTCTCAAACCCTTAAAAAGAAAATATTGGTACAATAGTACCTTGACCCAATTACCTCACAAAGTTACCAAGCCGAGACAAAAACACACAAAATAATGTAGATGTGCTGTTCTCTACTCCATATTTGTATATAGATTATTCCACTGGGATGTCACATTTTAGGCAGGACAGATCTTATCTGAGGTCTGCTAACAGGCATCATTCCATGGTGAATGAATGTCACGTGCACTTAAAACAGGTATGAGTATTTGGGGGGATGTAGTCAGAATGTCGACATTTACAATGTCAATATTCCGAATGTCAACACTGACATTAATGCGACATTGGCAAAATGACAACATTATGATTATTGTCAATTAGAATGTCGACACATGAAATGAGGTTTATGCTTAGTGTTAGGCAGTAATTAGGATTAGTGTTAGGCTGCAATTAGGGCTATGCTAAATTAGGAGTGTCGACATTCAGAACATGCTGAAATTTTGAACACGTCAACATCCTGAATCTTGACATTCAGACTGTCGATATAATTGTGCCAACATAATAATGTGAATATTCTGAATGTTGATATTTCATACCACACCCTAAGACAATTTAGCACTTCAGAACAAAACTCTCCTGAATGGGTCATTCCCTATCTGTAAATGGCCGTTCCTCCATTGAGAAATGGCCAGGTTACCTTTCACAGCCTGACCTGATACCAGAAGCAGGAAAGTTAGAAAGCATACACAGACCACTAAAGGGGGGTACACACGGAGAGATCCGTACTTAAAATCTAAGCAATCTTGCTAGATTGCTTAGATTTTAAGCACGGATCTGCCGTGTGTATGCCCTCCAGCGATAGCGATGCGCGGCCCCGCACATCGCTATCGCCGATGCTAGATTGAGCTGCATGCAGGCTCAATCTAGCGGGTCGCTCACTTCACCGTTGTGTGAAGTGAGCGGCCCCCCCGTCGGCTTTCCCCCTCGCTCAGCACATCGCGCTGTGCTGAGCGGGGTGAGAGATGTGTGCTGAGCGGTCTGTGTTAAGATCGCTCAGCACACATCTCTCCCGTGAGTACCCCCCTTAAATGTCTAACTATCACAAACAACGTTTCTAAATAACTGTGATAAATACGAGGTAAATAGTTAATGCTGTTTCCTTCATACATTCCCTTAAGCAGTCTACACATGAAATTCTGTAATGTAACGTTATGTACAGTATATCTCAGTTGATAGTTACCTCTGTTTTTACTTTTCGCCGTTTGTACTTGCAGGAAAAAACTGAACCCTATTTCATAGGGATATTTTGTTTTGAAGCTGGAATTAAGATTGTCGCACTGGGATTGGTGTTTCACAAAGGCTCTTACCTTCGTAATGGTTGGAATGTCATGGACTTCATTGTCGTACTGAGTGGGTGAGTGTCTCCTACCAACAGTCTAACTTCATCTCTAGAGTCAGTAGCAGATACATGGCAGCCTTGTGTCCTTAGTAAGTATAGCACGTGATGTATAACAGCAAAGGAAATGTTATATTGTCTTTATTTGATCTATTTTAGCAAACTGGAGATGTATAAATTTGCAAATGTCATCAAAGTAATTGAAAATTTGTGTTTCATTATCTGTTAAAATGCCAGATATAAATATAATTCCGATATTGTACAGGATGAAGAGGAAAAGTCAGCTCGATAAAATATTGCTACTGTATACAAAACACAAACAAGTGCTGAACTCAAACAGCAGGGGATATGCACTGGGAATAACATATTTGAAATGTACAGACCGAAGTGAACATTTAATTTCTGCGTTATTGATTGTAAAATTATAGACACATTCTAGTGTCTCTTTATCTCTATCTCTCTGCTAAAGTTTAGTTGTGCTACTTAAACGATCAGTTTGGTGCTTTGTTCCAGTCATGTCCTGATAAAATTGGTCCTCCTCAAAAGTACCCAATTAGCACATGAGATTGCAGGTGGTTTGCTTTAAAATGGCAAGAAAATGAAGGAGGTAGTGTAAGATTTGAAGAGATCTAGGAGAATAACCCCATAGCCGTTACTCATGAATGACGTAAAGGTAGAAATGGTCAGCGGATCAAGTTTTTAGGAGTGCTCAGGGGGGTATTTATTAAAGCTCAGACATTGATGGAATTGTGAAAAATAAAATACCAGCCAATCAGCTTCTGCCTTACATTTTTACAGGCTGTTTTTGAAAAATGACAGGAGCTGATTGGTTGGTACTTTATCTCTCATAATTTTATCTCTCTCCAACCTTTGATAAATATCCCCCTTAATCTTAATGTTGCTTTACTGTGGTCTTTTCATATTTCAACTGTAATTGAGAGGGCTCAACAACTCCTCTTTTTCTTAAGCAGCCAGCAGGCAGTGGGTTTAGTGAGACATATTTGTACAAATTCTATAGCTGTGTAATTGAGAGCCTCCTAACTTACGCTATCACGTTGTGATATGGGAATTCCACGTGTTCGGAACGTGAATATTTAATCAGGGTGGTTAAAGCGGCTGAGTGATCCATTGGTTAGAAAGAGCTTATTAAAATGTAATACGATCATTGCTGATCCTAGTCATACATCTCACTCCCTTTTTCCTTATTTTCCTCTAAAAAACATTATAGGTGTCATAGATTCTGTACCAGCAGGTTGTGAAATAGTTTATTTCCTCCTGTAATGGCTAGTTTACTTGTTTATATTTGTTGTCTTATATTATTATATTAGAATTTTGTGTGATCTCAATGTAAATATAATTTATGCATTTTTAATGTTGTAGTGATAATAAATAAATTGGGTTGGATGGAGGCTATTGTAAGACTATCGTCTCATTACTGTAGCCCTGTTCAGTGACAGTAGCTGCCTGGAAGTTTGGAATATAAATATGTCAGCAGGTTAGAGAGGTAGAATGAGATGGCGGGAAAGAGGCTCGATGTTGTGCTCTGCTGTGACCTCCATAATGGTCCCTATTGGCGCAAAGGAATAATAGGCTGGGGAGGAAAATTATTCCTAAAACCACTTTTGCAAACGTGAAATTAGTCTAATGAAATCTTCTCTCCATTCTCCATCATTTTACTTGCAAATTGGTCATTGATGTCATTACAAATTAAAAACTGGTGACTTTTGAACAATGTTCTGCCACAGTACAGTATCTAGAAGATGATCTAACGTGGGTGAAAATGTATAATTTAACCATCTATAATGCACTATAGATTATGTGCTACAGTTTCAAATGTGACTGTGCTAAATTATGTGATTATTGTTATGACACCTTGTGGAAATGTGGTATGTTCTTCAATATTTGCAAGTTCAGTGTAGTGTTTTAATCTGGATGTGTTAGGTCTGTGAACTTTAGAATTAATATTCAGGTTATGTAATAAACCACATGTTTTTCAAGATGTTGATAGATTAGTTATTGTCTGATGTTGGCTGCTACCTATCATTTTATAGAATGTACATGATAAATGCTAGCTCTAAGCTTATTGGTTGCTACGGGCAGTGGTGTACTGAGGACCAGGGTAGTAGGAGATACAAGTGCTCTGCGGCAGTATGCTCACGGCTCAGCTGTTCAGGATGCAAACAGCGGCCACCGCACCCACAGAACTATGGAGTTGAATCTGTATGAATGTATCTCAGACTCTCTGAGTCCTGACTATGGGACACAGTGGTGGGAGACTGGGAGGTCACTCCCAGTGATCAGTGGAGTAACATCATGGTATTGGTGCTGAGCCCTATCGGAGTAACTCAGTGAGTGAGCCTGCAGCAGCTCTGTATTCTACATTCATAATGCATTCAAAGCAGCTTCCGAATCCCCACCTCAGTGGCACTGATGTAGGGAAATTAGGCTCTTGTCTAAGGCCCAGTGGTGACATTACAAGACACATCAGATCCGTTCCACTGATGTAGGGAAATTAGGCTCTTGTCTAAGGCCCAGTGGAGACAGCAGTGACATTACAAGACACATCAGATCCGTGCCACTGATGTAGGGAAATTAGACTATTGTCTAAGGCCCAGTGGTGACATTACAAGACACATCAGATCCATGCCACTGATGTAGGGAAATTAGGCTCTTGTCTAAGGCCCAGTGGTGACAGGAGAGCCTTGTCTACTTTACACTGGTTTCATGTTGGAGAAGGGGCCCCAAAATGTTATCTTGCCTAAGGCCCCCATGGAGTGTACAGTACGTCAGCTAGCAGCAGCAATGGAATGACATGGTGGTTTTGAGGCCAGCTTCATATTACACTGCACTGCAGACAGCTCTGCACATTTGCCTAGTTTTGAGTAGGATTGAAAGCACAGTAACTGTGCACATTGATAAAACTATGTTGTATTAGCAGCACTGGCTTTGCAGCATAGTCTGTTCCAGGGCAAAGTTACTTGTTTTTTCGTGTTTTTTAATGTGCTCCAAAGTAAGTCCCTTGGTCTTGCTTTGTGCAGCATTGATAAGTTGGGGACGGGTGCTTCTCCGCACTGCAGAGGAAGAGATTTCTCCTGCAGGGACCCCTATTGTTGTACATGGGGTATATAATTACTGACAGTTCCTGAAATACTATCTACACCGAGGCATTGGCGGAATTAGGGGGGGGGGGAATGGGGATGAGGGTGATTGCCCTCCCCCCGTAACACATAGCCCCAGTCCCGCCTACTTGCTACTCCTGCGGGCAGCAAAGGTCGGGGGAACTGCGAGTGCTGGATGGGACCCTGGCCGCTCTGGCCATGTTCAGTCAGGGCAGCTGAGTCGGCGCCGGGTGTGCCCCTACCTCGGCTACTAGCAGAAACCTTGCGTGTTGCTTGCAGTAGGGAAAGTGTCTCTTGCAAGTCCCTGTATCTAACAGCACTGATTGGGCACCACCAACTGAGTGACACTTTGCTCTTTAATCACAATGACAATGAGTTTTGTTACTAGGACTGTACCGCTTAGGGATGGGGATCAAAATAAAGATATAACTGCACCTATTGATTAATTAATTCAAGATATATATGTGTGTTAAGGCAAGATAAAAATCAGTCTCAAATCCCCCCCCCCCCCAAAAAAAAAAAAAAAAAACCAAACCCCCCAAATAATATTTTTTTGTGCTATGAAACATCTGGAGACTGCTGCTGCTGTCATGCTCATTGGGTTTATTTATCACTAATCGCGTAATCAATGCGTTCTGTGTGCGATATTGGCAAAATACAAGAGATAAAGGTATCATGTGATGTTGCTGGCTGAAAATGGGAGGAGACGGGACTGGAGGAAGTGGGTAGAGGAATGAGTAGCAAGGGGGGGGGGAGTCAGAATTTATCCTTCAACCACCCCCCTAAAGCAAAAGTCTAGATCAGCCCTTGCACAGAGGAAACATGTTTATTTAACATGCCTTCATAGTTTAGCTAAAGATGGTTAAGATCTACACTTTTATTTAAAAAGAAATAGTGTCTGGGTAAAACGTATAATCACTATTTTTAATGTAGCCGGACACTGTAAGTAAAGACTAGCATTTAAGAGGATCTTGTAATGCAATATATGACCATTATCTGGGGCTGCAACAGGGATGACCTCGGCTATGGACGGAGAAAGGAATACATAACAATGAAGGACAGGTCCATTAGACTGAACTTCCCTACTCTGATTATTCATCGCTCTGTGTTTCATTTCTAATTATGTTAATGAGAACAAGGCTTCTGCGTGAGTCAAGCTGCACCAAAGTATCTACAAGCATTTGGCATATCGCTACAGATACCTTTCAGTTGTTAGTAACTGATGAGTGCAGTGGCGCACTGGCAGGCTGTTTTTTTTTCATGGCTGCGAGATCGGGCACTGTTATTGGCACGAACCCCCTCACAGCAAAATACCCTGATTTGAGGGTCAATGGTGACACTCGCAAATTGCCTTATGACACAGGGGCCAGTTCCTCTCCCATATACAACCTGCAGCATGATAAGTGTGTGTGTGCGCATAATGTATGACATATAGATGTGTGCCATATATAAAGAAAAGAAACAAAACAGAGGACGCTCACCAATACCTTAAAGAAGCATAGTAGGTTATTTATTCAACATAGAGTTATAGTTATCCGGATGATAGGTCGACTGTTCAAAGGTCGACACCAAATGATCGACAGGTTGAAATGGTTGACATGACAATGGTCGACACAGCATATGGTCGACATTCATTTTTTGGCTTTTTTTCATTTTTAGGACTTTTTCATACTTTACCATCTACGTGGACTACAATTCAGAACAGTAACTTTGCCCAAATCATGGCAAACGAAGCTGTGCATTAATTGGGGTCCCACGTGCTGGAAGGGACATTTTGACACCAAAATAACATTAAAAACTCATGTCGACCACTTCCGTATCGACCTGTTGGCCTTTTGATCAGGTCCACCCTGTGCATGTTGATGATTTGGTGTCAACCTAGACATAGTCAACCCTTTGATCCATAACTATATATACTGTATATATACACAGTATACACATGGAATTCCCCCCACCCCCTCGTAAAAAACGAATGGTCATCCATATTTCTATACTTAAACAGTGGTTCCCAAACTTTTTGGTATGAATCACATAAATTAGATAGCACATGGTTTCAGATCACCCATTAAGTACTAAGCATTGGAGAGTGATAAAGTGGAGAGAAACTATCAACCAACCAGCTCTTATCTCTAACATGGCAGTTAGGAGCTGATTGGCTGGTACTTTATTTCTCTCCGCTTTATCACTCTCCAAGGCTTAGTAAATTTTACACCTCACCCCTCGTATCTACAGGTGAAACTCAGAAAATTAGAATATCGGGGGTCATTCCGAGTTGTTCACTCGTTGCCGATTTTCGCAACGGAGCGATTAAGGTAAAAATGCGCATGCGCTAAGTATTTTAGCACAAAACTTAGTAGATTTACTCACATCCGAACAAAGAATTTACATCGTTGAAGTGATCGGAGTGTGATTGACAGGAAGTGGGTGTTTCTGGGCGGAAACTGACCGTTTTCTGGGAGTGTGCTGAAAAACGCAGGCATGCCAGGATAAAACGTGGGAGTGTCTGGAGAAACGGGGGAGTGGCTGGCCGAACGCAGGGCGTGTTTGTGACGTCAAACCAGGAACGAAACGGGCTGAGTTGATCGCAGTGTAGGAGTAAGTCTCGAGCTACTCAGAAACTGCTAAGAATTATTTAATCGCAATTCTGCTAATCTTTCGTTCGCTATTCTGCTAAGCTAAGATACACTCCCAGAGGGCGGCGGCCTAGCATTTGCAATGCTGCTAAAAGCAGCTAGCGAGCGAACAACTCGGAATGAGGGCCATCGTGCAAAAGTTCATTTATTTCAGTAATTCAACTTAAAAGGTGAAACTAATATATTATATAGACTCCTTACATGCAAAGTTAAATATTTTAAGCCTTTATTTGTTATCATTTTGATGATTGTGGCTTACAGCTTAAGAAAACCCCAAATCCAAAATCTCAGAAAATTAGAATATTACATAAAAAAGGATTTTAAATACAGAAATGTCGGCCCTCTGAAAAGTATAATCATGCATATGTAGTCAGTACTTGGTTTGGGCCCCTTTTGCATGAATTACTGCCTCAATGCGGCGTAGCATGGATTCTATCAGTCTGTGGCACTGCTGAGGTGTTATGGAAGACCAGGATGCTTCAATAGCGGCCTTCAGCTATTCTGCATTGTTCAGTCTCATGTCCCTCATCTTTCTCTTGGCAATGCCCTGTTCTGGCTCATTTTAACCCCTGCTCTGTGGATTCTCAAGTTATTAACCTCTGCAAGCTCTCATTTGACTTTCGTGCTTTATTTGCTGTTGCCATGTTATGAAGGATCAGTACTTGGAAATAGATTATGCAGTTAATAAAGTCATCACAAACTTCATCATTCCTGTGGAAGATCATTATTCAGAGCAGGGGGTATTGGGGGTCATTCTGACCCGTTCGCTTGCCGTAGTGCGCCTGCGTATGCGGGACGGCCAAAGGCCGTAGCAGGACAGCAATCGCCTCTGCCTGATTGACAGGCAGAGGCGATCGATGGGCGGGAGGGAGCGAAACGGCGGCGTTTGGCCGCCGTTTCGTAGGCGCGGTCCGACCAATGCAGGCATGGCCGGACCGAATGGGGGGCGGGCCGGAGCGGCTGCGTGACGTCATACGCAGCTGCTGCGGGCCAGGGAGTGAGGAGTAGCTCCCGGCCATCATGCTAAAGCTGCGCTGGACGGAAGATACTCCTGAAGTGCAAAGGAATCGCCGCTGTGAGATGCCTTTGCACTTCTGCGAGGGGGGTCCAGACTGACATGTGGGGTGGACTAGCCCCGTGCTGGGCGTCCCCCCACATGTCAGGAAAGCAGGGACGTGCGGTGAGCTAGATGGCTCAGGAGCCACTGGCTAGCACCAGAGCCAGATTTACAAGCAATATATGACCCAAAGGGTACATCTGGGAATTATACACAGATGCAGCAGTATAAACTCCTGGAAATGTTGTTAGTTTTAATCAGAGATGAGCATAAAAGTAAGGCAGGTAAATTTAGCACAGCTACGATCAACTCGGAATGACCCCCATTGTCTTTTGCTTTTGTGCTGCATCCATATTCTAATTCAGATGTGAGCACTAATTTCCCAGCTGCAGTCACCTGTGTTTTAATTCTGTGCAGCATTATTTAACTCTCATTACGTCTTTGGTACAGCTACACATTCATAGCCTGCATATCATAATTCTGATTGTTCCCAGCTATCCTGTTCTAGAACCAGGACACTCAGTATCCAGTGATTATTCTGTTAACTACTCCCTTGCTAGATTGTCCTACCTGCAGTAATTACTCCAGCATTTAACCCTGTCTTACAATTCACCCGCCAACCATTATGGCAGGTGAATCCTAACACTGAACACTAACAGGGCCGACATTTCTGTATTTCTGAGATTTTGGATTTGGTTATCTTAAGCGGTAAACCACAATCATCAAAGTGATAACAAATAAAGACTTGAAATATCTCACTTTGCATGTAATGAGCCTATATAATATATTAGTTTCACCTTTTAAGTTGAATTACTGAATTTTTGCACGATATTCTAATTTTCTGAGTCTCTCCTGTAGTATACCTCCCAACATGACCCTCTCCAGGAGGGACACAATGCTCTGCTCCTGGACTTTTCTCTTAATTTATGATTGCCATCACCTGTACTGAAACACCTTTCTTATCCATAACTAGTTCAACACAAGTGACGGCAATCTTAAATGAAGAGAAAAGTCCAGAAGCAGAGCATTGTCTCCCACCTGGAGAGGGTCATGTTGGGAGGTATGCCTGTACTAGGCACCAATTGCCTGGCTTAATATCATGCATTTCTATGTACGTTTTTGACAAATGGAGGAGGGGTAGGGACACCTAGTATCTTGCCTGGGACCCCATGGGGTCTTCTTCAGGCTCTGCGTTTTGTGCTGTTTTCATGAAACAACAAAGCTAAAATATTGTATTAAATCCTTTTTGGGAATCAATATTCCAAAGCTTTGTAGAATACAGATTTCTGGCACTAACAGTGGGACTAATTTAAAGGATTATTCATTTGATCTACATAATTTATGCATATTTATTCATTCATAATGAGTGTAAAATACAACAGAAACTAAAATTCATTATTGAATGAATTTAATGCTGCTGCCCTCTCTAAAATGAGAATACTGTTTGGGATGTTCGAAGAAAGTGCCGCAACTGCAGAATAACTTGTGAGAGTTCAACCTAGACATTGTCAACCCTTTGATTCATAAATATATGTTTCAGACTGGTGACCTAAGCACATGTATTTATTTGGAGCCTGGTATTAAACAATTGTGATTCCACTATACAATACCAGTGAGTACATTGGTCACCAGACAGAACGTGTTGTATTAACATAGGGCATTTTTTGGATGCCATTTTCCAATTTCGTTTAAAAACTCCTATTTAAAGGAACCCGTGTCACTATATTAAGTGATTCAGATCACGGTCTTCAGGATTAATCCGAGGGATGAGCGTGTCTACACACTCAATTTAAAATCTAGTTGTTTCATACCCCTGATGAAGTCATTAAGATGAAACGCGTAGGGTTAACCAATCACTATTCATCATGTCTTTGTGTTTGTGATTTCCACCCAAAGCTCACACCTTTGTTAAGGTGAGGGTGGGATTAATTCCAACTTCTGTACTCTGACATGTTTATGAATTTATTGGTGTTATGATGAATTGGCTGTCATTTTAGTAATTTTTAAAAGAAAAGTAAAATTTTGTCTAATAAATGTCAATATCTGATCATTCTTATTTTTTGGGGTGATTTTTGGTGAGAGGGTCTATTATAGGTGGCATTGCTTTGACCCACCGAACAGAATATCCTTGGTATACCGAACATTGGATTGGTCCATTGAGGCAAATCCATCCACTCTGAACTGAATTTACAGTTTTATATATACTAGTGCATGGAGATATCGTTTGTGTGTATGTGTGTGTATATACTGTATGTGTATATATTTATATATATGTGTGTGTGTGTGTGTGTGTGTGTGTGTGTGTGTGTGTGTGTGTGTGTGTGTGTCTATGAGTGGCCTCTTTTCCTAAGGTCTTTTATGGCATTGACAATGGCTATAAATATATTACATACCCTCCAACTGTACCTTTTTGGCCGGTACAGTACCGTTTTTTTATGGTCTGTACCTGCCAAAAAGGGCTTTGTACCGATTTTTTACTCACTAACTCTCCATAGAAAGTACAGGAAAGAGGGTGTGGCCACATCCCCTTTACCCATGGCCATGCCCCGTTTCCTAATTTGTGCTGGTTTTCGAGGGTACAATGTTGGAGGGTATGAATATTATACTTCTACACCTAGCAAGTGATACATGAATTACTGATGTATTCAACTGAGTTGCCTGTATTACCGTAGCCTAGGAGGGCTCACTTTTTTCATTACGCTTTCAAATATAATAATACTAATAATAATAATAAGATAGCTATATTTGTAACAGCAGGTGTTTATTTGTAATTATATCTGATGTTATAAATTCTGGTAACAACCTTTATGAATCTGTGTGCTATTTGCTTTGAAGAAATCAGAGGAGTGTTAGCTCTTGAGGATTTTGCTTTATGGTAATTTATGTCTCCTTTAAGAAGAAATACAGTATATTGTTTTGCCATATGTGCCTTAGAAGCTGTGTGCCTATGTGAATTTTAAAACAGATTAAAATAGCTATCACACGTGAATTGTCAACACAGTGCTGTGAATAATTAGCATTAGTAATTCTTGAAGAACCAGTAAAGAGGAACCACAGATGTGTTCTCAGACTTTTCTTTGTGCTCATAAAGTGAAAACATACAATTAGCCTTATTTGTTAATGTGGAATTAGGTAGCTATAAAATTATTACAGTACAGTAACTATTCACTTTCTGTTTTTTAAAAATAAAAAAATATATGGGATTTAAAAAAATCATTTTAACTTCATGCCCGGAAAAAAACCCTCAAAACAAACAGCTTTTAAAGTTGGTTATTATTTGAGTGCAACTAAAACAAACATTGGGAAAATACTAATATTATTTTTTTCCCCCATCACAATAACTCGCAACAATAAAACTACTTTTAGTCTAAATTGTTTCATGGAAATGGAAATAATTCCTATGTATGTACCTCCCACTAAGGAATATTGCTGAAACTTACCATGAGACAGACAGACCAATTATCTGACATGGTCATACACTGTCAGGTAATTGGTCTCACGGTCTGATGGTGAGTACTGTACATCCACTGTCAGATCTCAGCACCAATTATCGCATGTGTCTCATCTCATGCTCCACTGAGCGATATAATTGGTGCTCTGTCATCGTCATACACTGTGCAGTTATTATTTAATTGTACCCCTTGCAACACAACATGGTATACCCCTTTCCTACCTCATGTCTGTCCAGCTGTAGATATTTGTTTGCCTCCTTCTTGATAAATGTCTTTCTTAGCTTTGTGCTCTTCTTGTCCACCTATTTACTGATTTCTTCCTGTTCCCCTTGTTGTTAGTCCTTTCTTTACTCCTTTCTTCCCCAGTTCATTGAGCATTTATTGGGTACTCTCATGGTCTGACTTCTTGGCATATGAAAGGCTTCTATGCATACTTATGCACTATCCCTGCCTGGTCACAGGGATATTCAGGGAGGTCCAATTTGGATAGAAGGGGCTATGGTGTTACGAATTGCATCTTCATATCCTCGCCCCAGTGATGTCATGTTTTAATAATAATGTTAAATTCTCAATTAGCATTGTACTGTTGCTCTTTGTGATACGCAATTTGGGTTGGGAGTATGAAAGTACATAGCGAGCATGGCATAAATGTGTATACTCATCTGTTGTGAGTTATACTAATGTTGATGAAAGCTCACTCCTACCAGTGGTCTTCATCTCATACATATGGTACTGTATATAGAGTAACCTACAGTACATTGTATATATTTGTTATGTGTAGATCCTATGGGAGGACACCCCATTACAGCACAGTTACACCTCCTCATTCATAAATGGAGGATGAAATGCTTATGACCCTGTATTTCTTGTACGATATGGCACATATGCAGAGCCGTAACTAGATATTTTGGTGCCCTGTGCCAGCAAGAGAATTGGTGCCCAACCATATTAAAAATAAAGATACTGTACACCGAAGGCATGCATCAAAAATATAGTGTTCATTATTCATATTATACCACACAGTAGTGTCCGTTATTCACATTACACTACACAGTAGTGTCTGCTATTCACATTACACCACACACTAGTGTCCGTTATTCACATTACACCACACAGTAGTGTCTGTTATTCACATTACACTGCACAGTAGTGTCCATTATTTACATTACGCAACACATTAGTGTCCCTATACATGTTATGTCAGACAGTAGAGCCCCTTATACATGTTAGTCCTCACAATAGTGCCCCTTATACACGTTACACCACAGTAGAGCCATTATACACTTTACACCACAGTAGAGCTCATTATACACATTATACTACAGTAAAGCCCCTTATAAATGTTTCACCACAGAAGAGCCGCTTATACACATTACACCACAGTAGAGCACCTTATACATGTTACACCACGGCAGAGTCACTGATACATGTTACGCAACAGGATAGCCCAGTGGTCGCCAACCCAGGTAGCTCGACCCCCGGCGTCCTGCTGCCCACCTCAGGAGGAGTCCTTATTTGACTCCCCTTAGCCCGTAGGTCCATATGCCCGCGGCTCTCCTCTGCCCGTCTATCAGCGACTCTGCTCTCCGCCTCAGAGCTAGAAAATGCTAGAGGTCTTACTTGACCTCTAGCATCTGACTTGGATCACAGCGCTATAGCACCACCCAGAAGTGCCGGGAACACTTAGCATGGGGAGAAGTTGCAGCTTCTGCAAAGCTGCATCTTCTGCCCTGACACCCCCTCTGACAACGAGCATTGCACCCACTGCCTGAAACCCACTATCAACGGGCATTATACTAGAGATTGAAACCCGTGGCAACAAGCATTACACCCAGAGCCTGACGCCTCAGTCAGCGAGCATTACACCCAGATCCTGACTCCCATGGCAACAAGCATTACACCCAGAGCCTGACACCCCTGTCAATGAGCATTACACCTAAAGCCTGAAACCTGTAGCACTGAGCATTACACCCAAAGCCTGAAACCCGTGGCAACGAGCATTACACCCAGATCCTGACTCCCGTGGCAACAAGCATTACACCCAGAGCCTGACACCCCTGTCAATGAGCATTACACCTAAAGCTTGAAACCCGTAGCACTGAGCATTACACCCAAAGCCTGAAAATCGTGGCAACGAGCATTACACCCAGAGCCTGACACCCCAGTCAGCGAGCACTACACCCAGAGCCTGACACCCCTGTCAATGAGCATTACACCCAGATCCTGACACCCGTGGCAACGTGCATTACACCCAGAGCCTGATACCCTGTCAATGAGCATTACACCCAGAGCCTGATACCCTGTCAATGAGCATTACACCTAGAGTCTGATACCATTGCAACAAGCATGACACCCAGAGCATGAAACCTCTGGCAGTGAGAGCAAGACACCCAGAGCATGAAACCCCTGGCAAAAAAGCATGACACCCAGAGCATGAAACCCCTGGCAACAAGCATGACACCCAGAGCATGAAATCTCTGGCAACAAGCATGACACCCAGAGCATGAAACCCCTGGTAAGGAGCATAGAAACCAAAGCATGAAACCCCTGACAATGAGCATGAGACCCCTGACAATGAGCAGGTAATTTAAAAGCAATTAGAAGCCTTACTGTGGGGCATAATGTATAATGGGCATTACGGTGTGTGGCTTAATGTATAACTGGCATTGTGGGGGTGTCATAATGTGTCACAGGCATTACAGTGTGTGGCATAATGTATCACGGGCATTGCGGTGTGTGGTATAATGTGCAGGGGCATTGTGGTGTGTGGTATAATGTGTCAGGGGCATTGTGGTGTGTGTCATAATGTATCACGGGCATTATGGTGTGTGGCATAATGTACTGTATCATGAGCATAGCAACAATATCACTGTATTAATTAAATCCATCATTGTTTTTCTGTGTAACATTTATTTAATTTTCATTAAATGACCTTCAATTTTTTGGTTATTAGCCTGATTTTTTGGGGCAAAATTTTTAGTGCTCTTTAGGAGGTTTATTTATTCTCGAGTAGCTCACACCCCACTTAAGGTTGTAGACTACTGGTATAGCCCCTTATACACATTATGCCATGGTAGAGGCCCATATACATGTTACACCACAGTAGAGTCACTTATACATGTTACGCCACAGTAGAGCCCCTTATACACATTATGGCATTCCCCGGAACAGAACGGCTCCTTAGCCCGTTGAAAGGCCCAACGTCACTGCCAGTCCCTGCAAACACTGCAGGAAATGGGGAGGGGGTGGTGGAGCATATGGGGTAAGCAGCTACAGCTCTGCCAGCTGTATTGTATATTAGCAGCGGTTCGTCCATCAGAGAAGCTGCTACTATAATACATTGGAGCGGGTGGTTGATGGTCAGTGGTGGTGGCAGCGCGCCGCATACACAGATGGTTCACTGGTGGAGGCGGTCAGTTCCGCCAACAGGGCATGTGCGCTCTGTGCAAGTGCACCCGTCACACCACTCTAGTTACGGCGGTGAGCAAACGCAGTGTGCAGCTACACAAGGTATGCACTACATACAGGCTCAATTCTGCATCAGCCCAAAGAATGTTAGAGTGCTGTGGATTTTAGCTTCTTTCCCATTCAAATATTGAAGGTCCTAAGCTGTAATATCTGTTTTTAGTACCAGTGTAGCTTTTTATTTTCTAATAAAATCAGCTAATAGTAACGATTCAGGAATGGAGGACTTTTCTGGCCCTAGAACTGTAGCACAGACAGAAAGGGTGTGGTATGTAAGGTCGACCACACTTAGGTCGCAAGTGTCTAGGTCGACCCCTATTGGTCGACAGTAACTAGGTCGACAGGGATTCTAGGTCGACATGTTCTAGTTCAGTGATGGCTAACCTTGACACTCCAGCTGTTGTTGAACTACACATCCCAGCATGCCCTGCTACAGTTTTGCTATTTGGCCATGCTAAAACTGATGAAGGGCATGCTGGGATGCATAGTTCAACAAGAGCTGGAGTGTCAAGGTTAGCCATCACTGTTCTAGGTCGACAGGTCAAAAGGTCGACATGAGTTTTTACATTTGTTTGGGTGTTGTTTTCTCTGTACAGTGACCGGGAACCCCAATTAGTGCACCGTGTACATTACACCATCTCATTCTCAACTGGTAAACTCCATGAGATACAGTATTTAGTCAGATAAATCCTGTCAAACTTTTCCTTTTCCATAGTTTAGTTTGTACACTACCGGGTCTATTCATGAAACAGTGAAAAGTGTGGAGAAGTGAGCCATAGCAACTAATCAACATTGAAGTAACATTTATAATTTGCATACTATAATATTATACAGAGCAGCTGATTGGTTGCCATGGGCAACTGCTCCACTGGCTCACTTCTCCACTCTTTTTTACTGCTTCATGAATAGACCCCTACAAGGAGCTGATGCATCACATGCTTGGAACTAAGCTATGTCCATGACCTGTATGCAGTTGTAGGGCCTATCTGTATGCTTGGTTTGTCATCATCATCAGTGCACACCTGTATCAGGAATATCCTAGGTGAAAAGATATACTGTATATGGAAACAGGTATATTTTCATGTACTCCCAGCTCTGCATAGCCTGTTATTCCTTCTAATGCCTCACATTGAACTTTGCCTTTGTAAGAATGATCCGTCACTATCCAGCTACACAAGTTGAAATGTGACCGATTGTGTATCCTACCTGCTTCCGCTCAGCGGGGCTGATTGTGATACGGAAGTGCAGAAGCAGGTGCATCTGGGCCTTATTCAGAGTATGTGGCCAGCAAACTGCTTGTCATGATCCCGGCAGTCACAATGCCAATGCCGGGATCCCGACGGGGGCACCATACCGTTGCCGGTATACTGGCGAGATAGGTGATTCCCCCTCTATGGGTGTCGCCACCGAGCCCGCAGCATGGCGAGCATAGAGAGCCTGAAAGGGGCTTCCTTGCGCTTACCCCCCTTGCGGCATTCTACTGCTAAGGGATGCTGATGTTGGTATACTGACATCCGGCATCCCATGCGGCAGTAATACATGCCGCTCCCCTTATTCAGATGTGGTTGTTCTAGCGATTGCTGTTGCTATCTTTTGCAATTGTGATTATATGCTATATGGGCAGAAGCTAACCTGAATATAGGTACGTCCACTGCGGTCTCATTTCCGTCTGACAGCATACAAAGGCAGAAACATTGGTACCAATGTGGCATATCGGGTCAGTGGGAAAGGGGCCTGACGCAGGTTGCAGCCGGGTAGCATCCATGTCAGGCTCCCGGCTGCAACCTGCGATTTTAGTGTAAAAGAGGTATTACTCTATTTAGCATCTCATTGGGTAGATTCAATTCAGTTAGGTGCTGCTGCTGCTGCTGCACCACCTCAGGAGCTGTGAGGAAAAATCTGAGTTAAATGTATCCTCCGCGGCTAAACGCACGGGGAATCTGAAAGATTCAGCACTTAACTCGGAATCTATGGGTTAACGTTGTGGAATTTACAGAATATTTGATATTCTCAGGCGATAGACCCTGGAGCTTTCCCGTAGCGGTAAACACCGCGGGTAATTGAATCTGCCCTATAGTGTCATTACATTACAATCTGTGCTTGACAGCCACGTAGCAGCTCTCTCTGTGCACTCTGTTCCTCTCTCTAATAAAAAGCGGACACTGGACATCCTGGAAGAAGTCACATGTCACATTACAAATGAATCATGTCAGCTTGATACAGTATATTGACTCTTTGTTGTTATGGATGGCGAGCTATTGATGTATATTACAGTCCTTGTCAATTTGTTTGGCAACCTATAACCCCTTCGGCGAGATTTTAATAGTACACTAAGGCTATTTGTGTTATTTATGTGCATACAGTATATCACAGAGACTGAGAGAAGCAATGTATAGATTCTCCATTTGCCTACATCTTAAACTGAAAATATCTATATTGTGTACAGCCCTACAGAGCTAAAATATGACTAACGGCTATTTGGTGCTTTATACAGACAGAATTCCCTAATTCCTTAAAAAATGGGGCATTTTTGCAGGATTTCGAGATTTTTACTATCAAAGTGCGCCCTTTGGTGAAGGGTATATGTGGAGACAGTGCTGAATGAATACAGCTGCTCCGTTTTCTACAAATGATAAGGGACGGGTTTTTATGCATGATATGGGGATAAAAGGGCCGCTTTTGAGAAAGGATGTCATCCGAAACACTTGGCTACAGATGTGTCCTCCTACATCCTAGCTGCAGGCACGTTAAACAGCCCTTATAGTCGGGTATAGTTGTGAGCGCGTTTACTAATGCCAGGCGTCTTTTTGTGAATTTTTTCCCGGTAAATGAATCTTATTTGCACTGCTATGATACACAAACAGACTCTGTGAATTAAAATATGTGGCATGCCTGTATTCTGTGTGCGACTGCGGCTGTATCTGCATTCGAAATGCTACATTTTCCTGGAAAATAATATTTTAAACCTACCGGTAAATCTTTTTCTCTTAGTCCATAGAGGATGCTGGGGACTCCGTAAGGACCATGGGGTATAGACGGGCTCCGCAGGAGACATGGGCACATATAAAGAACTTTTAGTATGGGTGTGCACTTGCTCCTCCCTCTATGCCCCTCCTCCAGACCTCAGCTAGAGAACTGTGCCCAGAGGAGATGGACAATACGAGGAAAGGATTTTGTAAATCTAAGGGCAAGATTCATACCAGCCCACACCAATCATACCATATAACCTGGAATACACATAACCAGTTAACAGTATGAACAAACAACAGCAATGGTCCAAGACCGATTCCAACTGTAACATAACCCTTATGTAAGCAATAACTATATACAAGTCTTGCAGAGTTTCCGCACTGGGACGGGCGCCCAGCATCCTCTACGGACTAGGAGAAATAGATTTACCGGTAGGTTTAAAATCTTATTTTCTCTTACGTCCTAGAGGATGCTGGGGACTCCGTAAGGACCATGGGGTTCATACCAAAGCTCCCAATCGGGCGGGAGAGTGCGGATGACTCTGCAACACCGACTGAGCAAATGCTAGGTCCTCATCAGCCAGGGTATCAAACTTATAGAATTTAGCAAAAGTGTTTGAACCCGACCAAGTCGCTGCTCGGCAAAGCTGTAATGCCGAGACGCGCCGGGCAGCCGCCTAAGAAGAGCCCACCTTCCTAGTGAAATGGGCCTTTACTGAATGTGGTAACGGCAATCCAGCCGTAACATATGCCTGCTGAATCGTGTTACAGATCCAGCGAGCAATAGTCTGCTTTGAAGCAGGCGCGCCAATCCTGTTGGCTGCATACAGAACAAACAGAGCCTCTGTTTTCCTAATTCTAGCCGTCCTGGCTACATAAATCTTTGAGGCCCTGACTACATCCAGGGACCTGGAATCCTCCAAGTCACTTGTAGCCACAGGCACCACAATAGGATGGTTTATATGGAATGATGAAACCACCTTAGGTAAAAATTGAGGACGAGTCCTCAATTCCGCTCTATCAACATGAAAAATCAAGTAGGGGCTCTTGTGAGACAAGGCCGCTAATTCTGACACCCTCCTTGCAGATGCCAAGGCCAATAACATGACCACCTTCCAGGTGAGAAATTTCAACTCAACCGTGTTAAGGGGTTCAAACCAGTGTGATTTTAGGAACTGCAACACCACGTTCAGGTCCCATGGTGCCACTGGGGGCACAAAAGGAGGCTGCCTGTGTAGCACTCCCTTTAAAAAAGTCTGGACTTCTGGAAGAGAAGCCAATTCCTTCTGAAAGAATATCGACAGAGCCGAAATCTGTACCTTAACAGAGCCTAATTTTAGGCCCAATCCACTCCTGTCTGTAGGAAGTGAAGAAAACGACCCAAATGGAAATCTTCCGTAGTAGCATTCCTGGTTTCACACCAAGAGACATATTTCCGCCAGATACGGTGATAATGTTTTGCCGTCACCTCCTTCCTAGCCTTTATTAGAGTAGGTATGACCTCTTCCGGAATACCCTTCTCAGCTAGGTTCCGGCGTTCAACCGCCATGCCGTCAAACGTAACCGCGGTAAGCCTTGGAACATGCAGGGCTCCTGCTGCAACAGGTCCTCCCTTAGAGGAAGAGGCCAAGGATCTTCTGTGAGCATTTCCTGAAGATCTGAGTACCAGGCCCTTCGAGGCCAGTCTGGAACTATGAGTATTGTCTGTACTCTTTTTCACCTTATGATCCTCAACATCTTTGTGGTGAGAGAAAGAGGAGGAAACACGTAGACCGATTGGAACACCCATGGCGTTACCAGAGCGTCTACTGCTATTGCCTGAGGGTCCCGGGACCTGGCACAATACCTCCGGAGCTTCTTGTTGAGGCGTGACGCCATCATGTCTATTCGAGGAACTCCCCAAAGACCCGTTATCTCTGCAAAGACTTCTTGATGAAGTCCCCACTCTCCTGGATGGAGATCGTGTCTGCTGAGGAAGTCTGCCTCCCAGTTGTCCACACCCGGAATGAAGACAGCTGACAGAGCGCTTACGTGATTTTCCGCCCAGCGAAGAATCCTGGTGGCTTCTGCCATCGCGACTCTGCTCCTTGTCCCGCCTTGGCAGTTCACATGAGCCACTGCTGTGACATTGTCCGATTGAATCAGCACCGGTAGGTTGCGAAGAAGACTCTCCGCTTGTCGAAGGCCGTTGTATATGGCCCTAAATTCCAACACGTTGATGTGCAGGCAGGACTCCTGGCTTGTCCATAGTCCTTGAAAATTTCTTCCTTGGGTGACTGCTCCCCATCCTCGGAGGCTCGCGTCCGTGGATACCAGAACCCAGTCCTGAATGCCGAATCTGCGACCCTCTAGGAGGTGAGCACTTTGCATCCACCATAGAAGAGACACCGTGGCCCTGGGGGACAGTGTTATCTTTTGATGTAATTGTAGATGGGACCCGGACCATTTGTCCAGAA
Organism: Pseudophryne corroboree; assembly: GCF_028390025.1. Classification (NCBI taxonomy): domain Eukaryota; kingdom Metazoa; phylum Chordata; class Amphibia; order Anura; family Myobatrachidae; genus Pseudophryne; species Pseudophryne corroboree. The sequence goes on along the minus strand of NC_086452.1, from coordinate 116,422,496 downwards.
GGTCCCATTGAAACGTCCTCGCTTGGAACCTGCCGAAGGGGATGGCCTCGTAGGCCACCATTTTCCCCAGAACACGAGTGCATTGATGAACTGACACTCTTTTTGGCTTTAGCAGGTCTCTGACCATGTTCTGGAGGTCCTGGGCTTTTTCCAACGGGAGAAAAACCTTCTTTTGTTCCGTGTCCAGTATCTTACCTAGGAACGCTAGTCGAGTTGTTGGAACCAACTGTGACTTCGGTAGATTGTGATTCCAACCGTGTTGCTGGAGTACTCTCAGAGAGAGTGATACGTTTCTCAGCAATTGCTCTTTTGATCTCGCCTTTATCAGGAGATCGTCCAAGTATGGGATAATTGTGACTCCTTGCTTGCGCAGGACCACCATCATTTCCGCCATTATCTTGGTGAAAATCCTTAGGGCCGTGGAAAGCCCAAACGGCAACGTCTGAAACTGGTAATGACAATCCTGTACAGCGAATCTCAGGTACTCCTGATGAGAGGGATATATGGGGACATGAAGGTAAGCATCCTTTATGTCCAGTGACGCCATAAAATCCCCCCCCCCTCCAGGCTGGCTATTGCCGCTCGGAGCGATTCCATGTTGAATTTGAATCTTTTCAAGTACAGGTTTAGGGATTTTAGATTTAAAATGGGTCTGACCGAACCATCCGGCTTCGGGACCACAAAAAGGGTCGAATAGTACCCTTTTCCCTGTTGGTTCAGGGGAATCCTGATAATTACTTGCTGTTGACACAGCGTTTGAATTGCACCTAACACTACATCCCGCTCTGGGGTAGAAGCTGGTAAGGCCGACTTGAAAAATCAGCGTGGGGGCACCTCTTCGAATTCCAGTTTGTAGCCTTGGGAAACTATTTCCAACGCCCAAGGATTCACGTCTGACCTGACCCAGACCTGGCTGAAGAGTTGAAGGCGTGCCCCCACTGGTGCGGACTCCCGCAGGGGAGCCCCAGCGTCATGCAGTGGGTTTTTGTAGAAGCCGGGGAGGACTTCTGTTCCTGGGCACCAGCCGAAGCAGGTGTTCTCTTTCCTCTACCCTTACCTCTGGCAAGGAAGGAGGATCCCTGACCTCTTCTGGACTTTTGCGACTGAAAGGACTGCATGTGATATTGTGGAGTTTTCTTTTGCTGTTGGGGAATAAAAGGTAAAAAGGTAGATTTACCCGCGGTAGCTGTGGAAACCAGGTCCGCGAGCCCATCCCCAAACAACACGTCACCCTTATAGGGTAAAACCTCCATATGCTTTTTCGAATCCGTATCACCCGTCCATTGGCGGGTCCATAAGGATCGTCTCGCTGAAATAGCCATGGCATTGGCTCTGGAACCCAGCAACCCAATGTCCCTTTGAGCGTCTCTCATATACAAGACTGCATCTTTTATATGGGCTAGAGTTAACAAAATAGCATCCCTATCTAGGGTATCAAGGTTAGCCGACAGGGTATCTGTCCAAGCTGCAACTGCACTACATACCCATGCCGACGCAATTGCCGGTCTGAGCAAAGCACCAGTATGTGAATAAATAGACTTTAAGGTAGTCTCCTGCCTGCGGTCCGCAGGGTCCTTGAGGGCCGCTGTGTCTGGAGACGGCAGCGCCACTTTCTTGGACAGGCGTGTTAAAGCCTTGTCCACAGTGGGAGAGGATTCCCAACGTACCCTGTCCTGTGTAGGGAAAGGGTATGCCATATTAATTCTTTTGGGAATCTGCAGCCTCTTATCTGGAGTCTCCCAAGCTTTTTCAAATAACTCGTTAAGTTCATGAGATGGGGGAAAGTTTATTATCTGTTTCTTTCCCTTAAACATGTGTACCCTCGTGTCTGGAACAGAGGGTTCATCAGCAATATGCAACACATCTCTTATTGCAATAATCATACACTGAATACTCTTTGTCACCTTAGGGTGCAATCTAGCTTCATCATAGTCGACACTGGAATCAGAGTCCGTGTCAGTATCAGTGTCCACAATTAGTGACAAGGGACGCTTTTGAGACATCGACGGGCCCTGTGAGTCGGTCCAATCCGAGGATTGACCCCCTGATGCCTCCCTGGATTCAGCTTTATCTAGCCTCTTATGTAAAGATGCCACACTTGCATTTAGCATATGCCACATGTCCATCCATTCCTGAGTCGGCACTACCGACGGGGACACACCACTCATCTGCTCCACCTCCTCCTTGGAGAAGCCTTCCGCTTCAGACATGCTGACACGCACGTACCGACACCCCACACACACAGGGATATACCTATAAGGGGACAAATCCCCAACCAGGCCCTTAGGAGAGACAGAGAGAGAGTATGCCAGCACACACCCAGCGCCAAACTGACACTGGAAAATCCAGACAGCGCTTTTATATTATTATATAATGTCAATCTTCCCACTTACTGCGCTCCAATGTGCCCCCTCCTCTTTTTCAGCCCTCTGAAGTGTTCAGCAGGGGAGAGTCCGGGGAGCCAGCGTTCTCTGCAGCCTCTGTGGAGAAAATGGCGCTGGTTAGTGCTGAGGGATCAAGCTCCGCCCCTTCCAGCGGCGGGCTTCGGTCCCTCTTCAATTTTAATAAAATGGCGGGGGATCATCTATTTGCTGCCTCCGCAGCCTAATGTGACCTTTTTTGCCCAAAAACGAAGTTTATTGCTGCCCAGGGCGCCCCCCCTGCGCCCTGCACCCATCAGTGCTTTCTGTGTGTCTGTGTGTGGGAGCATTGGCGCGCAGCTTACCGCTGCGTGCTTTACCTCATGAAGATCTGAAGTCTTCTGCCACCTTTGACGTCTTCTTGCTTCTCATACTCACCCGGCTTCTATCTTCCGGCTCTGTGAGGAGGACGGCGGCACGGCTCTGGGACGAACCCCAGGGTGAGACCTGTGTTCCGACTCCCTCTGGAGCTACTGGTGTCCAGTAGCCTAAGAAGCAGAGCCTATCATTTAAGTAGGTCTGCTCCTCTCCCCTCAGTCCCACGATGCAGGGAGCCTGTTGCCAGCAGTGCTCCCTGAAAATAAAAAACCTAACAAAATTCTTTTTTTCCACAGAAAACTCAGGAGAGCTCTCTGCAGTGCACCCTTCTCCTCTGGGCACAGGATCTAACTGAGGTCTGGAGGAGGGGCATAGAGGGAGGAGCCAGTGCACACCCATACTAAAAGTTCTTTATAGGTGCCCATGTCTCCTGCGGAGCCCGTCTATACCCCATGGATCTTACGGAGTCCCCAGCATCCTCTAGGACGTAAGAGAAATCAATGTAACGTTGCACACAGGCACACAAAATATAAGCATGATTGGCTGGTACTTCATCTCCGTCCACATTATCTCTCTACAAGGCTTAGTACATAGACTGCCAAAGTACCCACCAATCAGCTATTAACTGCCATGTCCCATCTGCCCCTGTTATCATTACAAATGTCATATAATCCGGGTAAAGGCCTAAATTGGAATACATATATCATTTACTGAAGGGTATTGCAATAACAGGGGGTGCCCACAGGTAAAATACTTTATTATTGATATAAATTATTTTTTCTTTTCGCCTTTTTTATGCATTTTTTTAAGAGGTTGGCTAGCAGATATTTGCCTGGGGGTCAAGTACACAACACTGGCCCATAAGCAGTACAGACAAGTGTCTACATAAGCCAGCTAGCCAGTTCATGGATGTGCAAGGGAGCTTTCACTTTTACAGATAAAGAAATTATGAAAATATAATACAAAACATTTATTTCTTTCATTATTTTGGGTCCCCTGACAAATTTTGGTTCCACTTCTGCCTACTTGAGATAGCAGTTTGAAAAATGTTATGACAATGTTTAAGAAGATTAACATGTAAAACAAAAAGTTTTACATGCTTTAGGATGGATAAACAAATCGCAACATCATAGACTGTGATGGCTTTCGAACAGGTAGAAAGAGCACTTGTAGATTGCAGATAGTTCGGTGGCTTTCACTATTAAAAAGGATTTTCAAAGCAGTCTGTTTCGGTCACATTCAGTTTGTAGATCAGAATGAGCAAAACTTTAAAAAAAACTTGGCATGGCACAGAGCATAGAGACCACATTTGGAAAAAAAAACTGTTTTTTTATAATAAGGTATAGGGCCTAATTCAGATCTGATCGCAGCAGCAAATTTGTTAGCTAATGCGCAAAACCATGTGCACTGCAGGGGGGCAGATATAACATTTGCAGAGAGAGTTAGCTTTGGGTGGGTTATATTGTTTCTGTGCAGGGTAAATACTGGCTGCTTTATTTTTACACTGCAATTTAGATTTCAGTTTGAACACACCCCACCCAAATCTAACTCTCTCTGCAAATGTTATATCTGCCCCCCCTGCAGTGCACATGGTGTCGCCCATTAGTTAACAAATTTGCTGCTGCGATCAGATCTGAATTAGGCCTATGGTGTGGGGACTTATTGCTTCTAAGATTCTACTCGTACCCCTTACAAACGTCTTCTGTCATTATTATACTTTGGAAATCTATATATTTATATAAATGTGAAAGCACTCACTCACTCACTCACTCACTAATTCTCTTACTTCCCGATATGTTAGGAAGATGAAATTTAACATAGGTATTCTGCAGGTGGGAAATAGGGAAACAATATAATAACATTTTTAATAAACCTCCCCTAAGGGGATGGAAAGGGGGTTGACATAATGACGTCATTACCGATGCGTGGCTTGCATTGCGTGAACAATAACACCCAAGCGTATAATCGGATCAAAATTTGGATTGCATCTCCAGTGTGTATAATTTAATAAAAATGGTCCTGTCACTTTTTACCGTATCTGCTACGGGTGATCCTTGGGTAACGCCAAGAACCACGGATTAATAGTTACAGTACTTACATTAAAACATCGCAAATTTACATCTCTATACATTTAACAAATTTTTAACACTCATTTATATTTACAACTGTGAAAATCAGAATTTCCCGTGCGAAGAACGGGTAGAACAGCTAGTGTATTATATATTCCAGTTTGGATGCAAACATGTTTCTACTTTGCCTGATTGCTGTAGAAACTGACACTTATTATGTAAGTATAATTTGGACACTTACTAAACCATATGCATTATACTACTTTGCACCACAACAATCTGGGAATTCACGTTAAAGAATGTTCCTCAGTTCTAATTAGATTTTACTTTAGTAATCTTTTAAATATAATTATTCTCATATTTACCGGTACACTCTGTACAACGCTCAGGAATGAATCAGCTTCTCGGGATTTCAGTTCAGTAGAGAACAAGGTGAAACCATACTGTTTTATTCACTTAAGGTATTGAGTGCTTTATGGAATAAGAAAACAAGGATGCAGCTGAATAAAGAAAATTATTTTAAGATGTACTATATGTATTAATACTGAACTAATAAAGCAATGCTGGTAGTCTGTGGCATGAGGTGAAATGGAAGCAGAGTATTAGGGAGTTTTTCATATCACATCTGTGTGACCCGTCAGATACAAGTTTTCCAATGCTCAAATTACGTATGCTCATACCTTTATCTCAGCCAGTCATGGGCACCATCTGCAAAACCTAATGCAGAAGAAAACTGAAAGTACAGTTAACCCTTTCACATCGCCAAAATAACTCGGGTTATTACCGGGTTGTTGCCTGGTCGAGGTGCGGTGTAAATGCGCCAAAGTGAATAACCCAGGTGGAGCAACCCTGCATTTCAACCCGGGTTAAAAGAAGGGTTAAACACGGGTAGGGACCCGGCTCGTTGTGCAGTGTGAAAGCCTCTGATCCGGGATATTCAACCCGGGTCTCAGAAAAAGGTGCTGATTGGCTGTTTATGTGTCTGCTCAGAGCAGTGCCCAGCCCTCCTTTTATTTCCTTTGAAACCTCATCAATGTGAGATGACGTGAGAAAAGTCCATTTTAAATCATATCACATGTTTAACATGGGTGACCCGGGTTCAGTGTGAAAGGCATCAACCCAGGAATAAACTGGGTTGAAACTACAATGTGAAAGGGTCTGAGGCTGCTCGGACTCTGGTTGGACCCAGGTTTAAAAGCCGGGACCGACCTGGGTTTGCGATGTGAAAGCGATAACTAATTCTAACATCTAAGCAATTTGCTGAGTTTTACATAGAGAAGCATGCTTAAAGTGCACACGGTTACTCTAAGCAGGCTGTCAGAGTTATGGGCTACCAGTAGATATTTGGAAATTGACAGAACTTTTTCAAAAATATTTACCTAATTTGTGTAAGGTAGTAAAATTTCATTGGTGGAAGTGTCCCAGTACTATGCAGTCCACAGCAAACAGCAAAATGTATTGGCCATACTTATGGGGTAATTACTAGAGATGCGTGGTTCAGTTCCCCAGAAAGCCGAATCCACCAGCACTTTGTGGACCAAAACCCAGTCCAGATATCTGAATATCCGATAATCCAATCCAAACCGAGTCCCAGTTTGGATCTTTTTGGGGGTGTTTGTAGACCCTGAACGAGTCATTTTGTCTCATCCAGCCCCAGGCACCGAAAGTGTGTAGGATTCTGTATAAAGTACAGCAGAGGTTCTCAAACTTGGTCCTCGTGGGCCCACACAGTGCATGTTTTGCAGGTCTCCTCACAGAATCGCAAGTGAAATAATTAGCTCCACCTGTGGACCTTTTAAAATGTGTCAGTGAGTAATTAATACACCTGTGCACCTACTGGGTTACCTGCAAAACATGCACTGTGTGGGCCCACGAGGACCGAGTTTGAGAACCTCTGAAGTACAGTATATAGCACAATATTGTATGCTAAGCTATCCATTTACGATGCAATAAATTTTAATGAAATTGGAATCTATCCATAATTTAATTCTTATTTTTAGTTTATATCCATAATAATCCGCCTAACAAGCTTGGATTAATTACTGTACTTACACAGGACTCTATTAAGCCTCTTCTGTTCTGACTTTATCTTTCAAACCAATGTGATACATCTATTACTAATGATAATGATTACTTACAGTATTTTTAATTACTACTCAGTCACATTTGTGTGTGATCTGCTTAAAGGTGCAATCTCATTCACAATTTCTTTTTTGCAGGTAGTTTGTACTTTTTGTAGTCATTTTCCAGGAGGTTCTCCTATCCCTCAGCAAAATTACTAGTTGGTGGAGACTTATATGGCTGCACCTACAAAACGGCTCCCCTCCTGGAAACATTTGGTTTCTACTTGTTCACCGAAGAGTAATGCCTGATCTCTTAGCCTGAGTCATTCTGTTTAGTGGAGGTTGCCATAGATGTCGGAACAGGGGGAGGAGGCTATGAAGGAGGGGCTCCCCCCACCCCCGAAAAAAATTGTAGAGGCGCTAGTCAATGTACTGGGTCATGGGGCGCCATCTAGGGTTACCATGGGCAGTGTGTCTGTAGTCTCTGTACGGAGACCCTACTGGTGCCTCTTTCCCCCCACCTGCACCTAGCTCTGACCCCTACTGTGTATGGCTAGTTACTCTGGGCTGGCCCCTCCTGTGGGACCATCCCTGTGCGCTTCTTACCTCTCGCTTCATATATCCTTCCTCCCCTCTTCCCCCTCAGCTCCCACTTCATCCCATCCCTCTTCCTACCTTGGATCTAAACCTCACCCCTCTCTCTTGCAATACCCCTCAGCCCCCTTCATTTCCAACAATGTTCAGCTGAAAATGTGCCCTTAAAAGGAAAGAACCAAATCTCATTACCCCCCACGCACATCCTCAAACAGGGTGGGAGCTATGAGTTGGTCCTCCGGATCCCTCCCCGATAACACCACTCGCCTAAGCGCTGTCTACTGACTGCACATGTGCAGTAGGTCCGCAGTATAAAGAAAGCAGTGCAATCACTTTACATTATACATCGCAGGGCAGGCTCCTATCAGATGTCATTTTTATGAAATCTGGGTGGAAGAGATATATATATATATATATATATATATATATATATATACATACAGGTTGAGTATCCCATATCCAAATATTCCGAAATACGGAATATTCCGAAATACAGAATTTTTGGAGTGAGAGTGAAGTAGTGAATCCTTTGTTTTTTGATGGCTCAATGTGCACACACTTTGTTTAATACACAGTTATTAAAAATATTGTATTAAATGACCTTCAGGCTGTGTGTATAAGGTGTATATGAAACATAAATGCATTCTGTGCTTAGACTTGGGTCCCATCACCATTATATCTCATTATGGGATGCAATTATTCCAAAATACGGAAAAATCCGATATCCAAAATACTTCTGGTCCCAAGCATTTTGGATAAGGGACACTCAACCTGTGTGTGTGTGTGTATATATATATATATATATATATATATATATATATATATATTATATATATATATATATATATATATATATATATATTTATATATATATATCTATATATATAAAACGTTCAGGTGCCCCTGGTGGTTGCATAATAACAAAGGAATGAGTATTTATGGTAGGGAAAAGGGTAAGTTGGTGGGGTTACGGTCATTAGGTTGACAGCACTTAGGTTGACAGTCATTAGGTCTACTACTATTGGTCGACATGCATTAGGTCAACATGGTTAATAGGTCAACATGTACTAGGTCGACATGGAAAAAGGTCAACATAAGTTTTTCAAATTTTTTAACATTTTTGGAACTTTATCATACTTTACGATCCACGTGGACTACAATTGAGAACGGTAACCTATGCCGAGCGCAGCCCGAAGCATGGCGAGCGAAGTGAGCCATGCGAGGGGACACGGTGCACTAAGTGGGGTTCCCCGTCACTTCACGAAGAAAACGACACCAAAAACAGTAAAAAAAAACCTCATGTTGGCATTTTTCCATGTCTATCTAGTACATGTCGACCTATTGACCATGTCGACCTACTGCATGTCGACCTATTGACCATGTTGACCTAATTACTGTCAACCTAAGTGTGTTCGACCTAATGACCCATACCCAGTTGGTGAATGTTCCAAACCTAGGAACATCTTAAGAAATACACCCATCATACCGGTGCCTTCTGTACTGTTGTTCCAGTGATGTCTCAGAAGAAAGTAAAGATTCTTGGACATTGCCAGAGTCTTTGCTATATCCTATGCCGGAGTCATCTTTATGACATATTGCCAGAGATATGGTGCTGCCAGCAGCAGTTATAAGGGAGCGCCCACTGTACGGCACAGAGAAACAGTCTATAATGGGTGCAATGTGTGTGGTGTGTGTACCCCCCTTGACCCATGGGCCTGTATGCACTCACACACTCCAACCCATTATATTACTGTATGTTACTGTTCCCGATCCTCTATTATAACTACACCCCAAGTCATGTGTCTGTGGTTACTACGGCAATTGCATGACCATTAGAAAAATTGTAACTCATTAATGGCAGCTTCAATCTAAACCATAAGGAGAAACTAATATTTGATCTACAGATTTAATTATGTTAAAGAATCACATCTCATCTTTGACAATACCTCAAAAATCTCTAGTTACTGTAAACAACTAATTAGGTTAATCTCATGTGTCTGCATTTGGGGGGTAATTCCAAGTTGATCGCAGCAGGAAATTTTTTAGCAATTGGGCAAAACCATGTGCACTGCAGGGGGGGCAGATATAACATTTGCAGAGAGAGTTAGATTTGGGTGGGTTATTTTGTTTCTGTGCAGGGTAAATACTGGCTGCTTTATTTTTACACTGCAATTTAGATTGCAGATTGAACTCACCACACCCAAATCTAACTCTTTCTGCACATGTTATATCTGCCCCCCCTGCAGTGCACATGGTTTTGCCAGGTTGCTATCAAAAATCCTGCTGCGATCAACTTGGAATTACCCCCTTGGTGTGGTTTCATTGTACAGTACTTGGTATTTGTAAGATCACTAAGATGTTAATACATTTGAACGTATGAGTTAGTGACTTCCCTATCTTCTCCGTCCTGCTTCTGACAGGTTAGCGGAGGAAAGACAGAAGCTAGATTTCTTCAGAGAGAAGACGTGCAGTGAGCACAGTTCTCTTCACAAGGCAGATGACGGATGGGGGATCGGAAAGTAGAATCTGCTCTCGTTTTCTCCATCCCTGGTCCACCCTCAGCCTTACATGCACAGCGTGTTTAGCCATAAACTCTCTGTGGGATCATCTGTCTACCCTTACGCAGATAACAGAACAGAATGAATTAAGAGCTATGTGAACAGGCCCTAAAAGAAAAATATTCCTAATTAACACAGATGAGTAAAAGAAAAGGTAGCGCTAAAATGGAGGTTGGAATGATGGAGATTGGAATGATAGTGGTATTTAACAAACACAGTTTATGACATTAAACTGTACAGACATGGAGTTTGGGTTTACTGAAAGTAATGAATCCCACAATATGTCAGTCTAAATCAGCTGAAAGATGCGATTATTATTTTGAGAATAGTACGAAATAACTAAATCACAATGAATTATACTCATCCAGTTTTAATGTATTTTCTAAGAGAAAACCATGCAGAGATAACATGGTGTCACTCAGGTTTCTGAGAATGGCAGCCTGAACTAAGACGCCGGAACCAATGAATCTGCGTCGGAATACGCAGACGCTGGCATATACAGAAATAGCCATGCTCAGCTTTGCTGTGATGCAGCATGCTGCAACACGGCTTGCTGCATTGCATGCCAGGCTGCGACTAATCGCAGCCGGCGATCGATCCATTAATTCCTGGAGCGATCGCTGGTAGCGATTAGTCGCAGCCTGGAACGCCATGCAGCATGTCGTGATACAACATGTCGGGTTGCAGTAAGATGAGCACGGCTACTTCTGTACTTGCCCCAAAGGAGGTCACGACACAGTCTATCAAACACTCTGTGTCTTAATTATACTCATCGACTATTCGGCTGTCCCGTCCGGAATGAGGCGACAGTGGTATCCAGATGAAGGCTTATGTGGAGTAGGGATAGACATGGGTAGCCTGGAATTAAATGGTTGCCAAGCTTCCAACATCAAATCCAGCGATGCAGTGGCTACGAGACATCGCATGAAAATCATCTGATGGTATAACCCAGCAGTTATCAAACTGGGTACCAAGCATAGCCAGATTAAGGGGGGGGGGATGCAGGGCATACTGTACCCCGGGCCCCCCCTTTGTCAGGGGGACCCCCGGCCAGAGCACACTGACATCACTAGCTTTCCCTCTTAAGCAGCAGCAGAACCAGCAGCCAGAATGTGAGCTGGATAGTATGCAGTGCAGGCAGAGACACAGGAGTATCATGTTTAATGAGCTACCAACAGAACTTTCTGACCAGAGAAGAGATAGGAGAGTGGAGAGAGCTGTAAGTGACACAGGGATCCCAGCTTCTTCTCCTCCCTGCTTGAGTGTCTGAGTCCTGTGTAAACTGTTATGCAACTAAACCATTTGGGTCTAGAGATAGAAACACACACAGAGTCCTGTCCCAGTGTGTAAGTAATACAGAGGCTGCTGCTATTCTTGCATGTGACGAGATAAATGATTTTAGTTTTCTATGTGTATTTTAAGGTTAAGTTGTCTTTGTTACACTACAAGAACATTTTTATAAAACAATTATCTTTCAATTAGGCGAAGCTATAAACAGTACCCAGGCATTACTGAACTATTAATTTAAAACTAATATAAACAATTGGTTTAAATGTAATATACACAATCCATACCTCCCATCATGACCCATTCCAGGAGGGACAAAATGCTCTCTACCAGCACTTCCCTCTTAATTTATGATTGCAATCACCTGTGTTGAAATACCTTTCTTATCAATTAACTAGTTCAACACAGGTGGCGCCAATCATATATTAATTAAGTGGGAAGTCCAGGTAGAGAGCATTTTGTCCATCTTGGAATGGGACAAGTTGGGAGGTATGCACAATCTAATATACACTCCCCACCTTCCACTGGGGCCCCCCTGTCTTAAGTGTCCCGGGCACCCCCAAGGCTTAATCCGTCCCTGGTACCAAGGCACCCTGGGGTGCCTCGGATCATTTACAGGGGTGCCTTGGGTTGGTGGTCCAGCACCAACTCATATTTGGTCAATGTAATATGCATAACCAGTGCTTGTGACTTCCTGTGGACAAACCGAAGCAAATACCTTACCTCACCACATACAGTAATTGACCCTAAGATTGACCGCTAAACACAATTAACTTAATCTAATACTATTTTCAAAATTTCTCAATAAGAACCTTTTGGCATAGGGGTGCTGTGAAAAAATAGGATTTTAGTACCTACCGGTAAATCCTTTTCTCCTAGTCCGTAGAGGATGCTGGGGACTCCAAAAGGACCATGGGGTATAGACGGATCCGCAGGAGCCTGGGCACACTATAAAGACTTAAACTGAGTGTGAACTGGCTCCTCCCTCTATGCCCCTCCTCCAGACCTCAGCTAGAAAACTGTGCCCAGGAGAGATGGACATTTCGAGGAAAGAATTTATAATTTAAACACAGTGAGTGTTATACCAGCTCACACCACAAACATACCGCAAGACATGGCCTTCAACAGAATACCAGTCCACGGTAGGAAAACCATCCAGCCATATGCTGAGAGAATATGTAACACAACCTGTGTGTCAGTTTACCAATAATAAAAAACCACATGCCATGGCATGAACAACGTCAGCAATAGCCTGACAGAAAAAAAACTACCACAAAGTGCAACCAAAATCTATAACTGCAGATATAGTACGCACTGGGATGGGCGCCCAGCATCCTCCACAGACTAGGAGAAAAGGATTTACCAGTAGGTACTAAAATCCTATTTTCTCTTACGTCCTAGATGATGCTGGGGACTCCAAAAGGACCATGGGGTCTATACCAAAGCTCCAGAACGGGCGGGAGAGTGCGGACGACTCTGCAGCACCGATTGAGCTAACATGAGGGCCCCATCAGCCAGGGTATCAACCTTGTAGAGCACAGCAAAGGTGTTTGAATCCCGACCAAGTAGCCGCTCGGCTAAGTTGAACCGCCGAGACTCCTCGGATAACCTCCCAATAAGAGCCCATCTTCCTAGGAGAATGGATCTCTCCCAACAACGGTAATGGTAATGCAGCCGTAGAATGATCACGCCGAATCGTATCACAGATCCAGCTTATAACAGACTGCATAGACGCAGGTGCCCCAATCACGCTGGGAGCATGCCGGACAAACAGAGTCTCTGTTTCCCTAACCTGAGCCAAAATGGCGACAAATTAGTCAAAGCCCCGACTACATCGAGAGTTCTTTAATCAGGCTACGCTGAAGTAACCACCGGCATCACAATAGGCTGGTTTCTGCGAAACACAGAACCACCTTCTCTGCCGAACTATTATTCGAGTTCGCAATACCGCTCTATCCACATGCAAGATCCAACAAGGGCTCTTGTGAGACAAAGCCGCTACTTTCTACACCCGCTTTGCGGACGCCAAAGCCAGTACCATGACCACTCAACACAATCTTTCACAAAAGATCCAAACATTGTGACCCAAGAAATACGCAATACCACATCAGGGTCTCTGCCAATGGGCACAAACGGAGATTGGATGTGCAGTACTCCTTTCACGAAAGTCCGAACCTCCCGAAAGGTGGGCAATTCTTTCAAGAAAATTTATAAGGTCAAAACTGGACTGAAAAAGCCTAACTTTAGGCCTGCATCCCCAACTGCTTGCAAGGAACGGAGAAGAACGACCTAGCCGAAAATCTTCGGTAGGAGTCTTCTTGGATGTACACCAAGACATAGCTTTACGCCAACTACGGTGGTAAGGCCTTACCGTTATTCTTTTCTAGCCAGAAGAAGTGTGGAAACAACTTCACTGGGAATACCCTTTCTGGCTAGGATATGGCATTCAATCGGGACACCAACAAACGCAACCACGGTAAGTCTTAATATACGCCCGGATCTTTGTAACAGTTCCTCACGTAAAAGAAGCGGCCAGGAATCCTCTATGAGTAATCATGAAAACCTGGAAAACCAAGCCATGTTTGGCTAGACCGGAACAATGAGGATCTCCTGAACCTTTGTTCTTCTTCTTCCGGTATCACCTTCAGAAAAAGGAAACGGAGGAGACACATAGACCGACTTAAAACGCCCAAGGTGTCACGAGGGCGCCCACTGCCATCGCTTGAGTGTCCCTTTACCTGAAACAATATCTCTGAGGCCTCTCGTTGAGGCAAGACGCCAACATGTCTATTTTAGGTACTCCCCAAAGACTCGTCACTTCCTTGAAAATTCCTCGATGACGACTGTATTTCTCCCGGAGGGAGATCTCTTCTGCCGAGGAATCTAATTCTCCGTCGTTTACCTGCGGAGGGCAGACCGCTAATATAGCGTTTACCAGTCTTTCCATCCAGCGGCAAACTTTTCCATCCTCTGCAATTGGCGCTGTGCTCCTTGATTCGCCCTAGCGGCTCACACACGCCACTGCTGTCAAATCGTCCGAGAGAACTAACACGGGCAGACCACAAATAATCTGTTCGTCAAAAATAGCTCCTAATACAGGAAAGCATTTTACAGACAAGCCTCCCAGCTTGACCTTTTCCTCCGGAAATACGTCCCTTGCAAGGACTAATTCCCATTTCCGGAGATTTGTATGCCTGAACACCAGGATCTAATTTTGTATCCCGAACCTTCGTCCTTCTAGATGGTGAGAACCGAGCAGACACCACAGGAGCGATGTCGTGGCCATTAGAATCATATTCCGGTGCATTGGCGGGTGAGACCCGGACCACATATCCAATTGGTCCCTTGAAACCACTCCGGCATTTGACCTGCTCACCGAAAAGGCCTCTCAGGCCGCACCCATCCGCTTCATAACGGAACATAATGATGGTTTGTCACTGCAAATCTGATTCGACTCCAGAACCTCAGACCTTCTGCCACCGGAAAAACATAGAACCTCAACCTTGCAGTATCTACTCTGATACCTACCCCCAACATCTGCAACGTTGGGAACGATAGCCATTCCCTTTGCACCACTTCTTTCTTGACCTCGCCTTTCCAGCGAGGTAATCGTAATGCGGAAAACAACGCATTTAAACCTCTTTTTTTTTTTATTAACAGGGGACAGCAGGACAATGCCTTGAACCTGACGCCCTCTGGTCTGGCGTTGCGTATTATCTCCCCTTTCAGAGGGGAAACGGTAGGATCTATTAGAAAACAGTGAGGGGAAACATCTGTAACTCCATACACCCTCTGGATTCTATAATTAACTCACGGGTCCTGGTCTATTTCCGGACTAATTGAAAAGTAGTAGACGAGTGGGGTACAGTCAGGCAGACTCAGCTCCCTGTGGTGGATGTGTGAGAAACAGAAAACGACATCCGCTTCTGCAAACCTAACAAGGCTGCAGAACACTTACCTTTTCACCTTCCAGCTGCACAGAAAAGTAAAAAAGAACGGTATTGAAATAGGTAACGCGACTGCATCCCACAAAGGAATGCGTAACCAACCGTTGTGAGGGAATCTAACTCACGAAGTTAGAGTCACCAGCAGTATCCACCGAGATTGACTGAACTAAGGCATCCGCAGAGCGACCAGCACATGAGAAGGAATACTATTACTTCAGCATTCATTATAAATCATAAGATGAATATACATAATGTAATACACATATCCACATATCCTACCTATATATACATAAAACATAGTCTGGTATAAATCCGGCACTCAAATGGTCAAAAAGTCAACTGCCTGTGTGCCTTTGCTGAATTATTCATACATGCAATTGTTCGGAATAGTTTCCCTTCAGAGTGAACGGTATAGCCGGGTTGCCATGACGACTGAGCATCTGAATGATATCATCAGGACGGCGCCCTGAGATTACCGGAAGCCCCACGCGGACCCGAGGTTGCACACGCCGGCATGGGGAGGCTACTTAGGTAAGTTCATTGCCATCACCTTATACATGTTTGTTTTTTCTTTTTATGTTTAGCACTTGCATGTACCTGACGAAGGGACCCTGCGGGGCCCGAAATGCAGCATTGTAGTAATTGCTAGTGCTCGGTGATGTATACACATTGCATATATGTGTTGACATAAAGATATTTTTTCACTAAGTCCTGGAGTGCCGTGCCTGTTCTGAAGGGAAACTGTTCCGAACAATTGCATATACATACAACATACATATAAGCGGATTGTCCGGCACCCCCGGGCCCCAAATGACATTAATGTGTACTGAATGTGTATGACCATGTACTGAAACCGCAGTCGTTGCTCTACCAGAAAGCATTATAGTCGACATAAAAGCTAGTAATCGTCGACAGCAGAGAGTAGTAGCCAGGCAAACAACATACTTGCGACCCCGAGGGGTCCGAGGGTATTATACACAAATAAGTTAAATAATATTCCCTCACAAAAATAACTATGTCTGCGCTCAAGCTACAGACTAATGGAGCCGAACCATATAAATACATTTAAATATATATACAGGTATAAGTTAGTTACAGCATGTTAATTTACACCCGGTAATAACAATAGGTGCCGACAGGGTCACCCACATACTACTGTGTCTCCCATACCGTGTTTACTATGAACAAGTATAACACAACCGAACTGTTGACTCAATATCTACTGTATCAAGTACCAAATAGGCGTCGGCGATGCCGACAATGAACCCCAGAGGTGTTAATGACAGAATATTCACCCATGTCGACACAAGTGTATATCAGACAGGGAGCACACAGAGAGTACATGTCCATTTCCAATTAAATAGTGTTATACATACATAACACTAACCATATGTGCCCCCCCTTGTTTGTACTGTTTTGGCGGGGACAGTGATTAAAATGTCGCCGTCTCTTGCTGTGAGGGCTAAGCTCCGCCCCTTATCGGCGCGCTGTAGCCCAGTATATTACAAACATTATATGCAAGCAGGGGAGCATATACAGTGGCTACCCACTGTATATGCTTCTGGGAGTGTAAAATTAATGCAATACATACTGCCCAGGGCGCCCCCCCCCCCCCCCCCCCCCGCCCTGCACCCGACACCAGCCGTTGGTGTGTGGGAGCAATGGCGCGCAACGGGACCGCTGCAACATTGTGGCGCTGTCTGCTGTGAGGGCTAAGCTCCGCCCCTTATCGGCGTGCTGTAGCCCAGTATATTACAAACATTATATGCAGGTAGGGGAGCATATACAGTGTTTACCCCCTGTATATGCTTCTGGTAGTGTAAAATTAATGCAATACATACTGCCCAGGGCGCCCCCCCCCCCCCCCCTGCGCCCTGCACCTGATGCCAGCCGTTGGTGTGTGGGAGCAATGGCGCGCAGCGGGACCGCTGCGACATGCTGGCGGGGGTACCGGACACGGTGCCCGGGCACCGAATAACAACTCAGGCCAGCTTATTTAGTGTAAAAAAGTCTCAGTAACATTGCTGCCCAGGGCGCTCCCCCTCAGCGCCCAGCACCCTGTGAGTGCCGTTGGTGTGTGGGAGCATGGAGCGTAGCACGATCTGTTACCTCCGTTACTGAAGTCTTCTGCCGTCACTGAAGTCTTCTGTTCTTCACATACTCGCCCGGCTTCTTTCTTCTGGCTTCTGTGATGGGTTGACGGCGTGGCTCCGGGAACAAGCAGCTAGGCGCACCAAGTGATCGAAACCTCTGGAGCTAATGGTGTCTAGTAGCTGAGAAGCAGAGCCCTTAAACTAAGAAGAAGTAGGTCCTGCTCCTCTCCCCTCACTCCCACGCTGCAGGGAGCCTGTAGCCAGCAGGTCTTCCTGAAAATAATAAACCTAACTTAAAGTCTTTTAGAGAAACTCCTTAGAGCTCCCCTAGTGTGTGTCCATTCACTCCTGGGCACAAAGTCTAACTGAGGTCTGGAGGAGGGGCATAGAGGGAGGAGCCAGTTCACACCCAGTTTAAGTCTTTATAGTGTGCCCAGGCTCCTGCGGATCCGTCTATACCCCATGGTCCTTTTGGAGTCCCCAGCATCCTCTAGGACGTAAGAGAAATAATCATCATTAACCATTGATGCGCAGTAGCATTCAGTGCTTCACCCATGCATTTATTAGCTGAGCAGTGGACAACATTTTCGGGTTTCCGCAGCTGCATAGAAGCTGTCAGCCAACGGATGGGCTTTGGAAAGCTGCATTTGTTGGCTGGCAACCATCGAATACTTGCAACGCCAATCGAAAACATGGATGGTTGCTAACAACCAGCTTATGATGTCAATCCTTAATGTAGCCCTTCCACATATCTGGCCCTAAACATTGTTCTACTGTATATTTGTAGACAACTAATGGCCTGATTTAGGGATATACATAAACCCAATATTTTCGCAGTTGAGCAAATATCGGCTGACTGTACATGCGTCTAAGTGGCGGCTGACGCAAGGCGGATTTATTCACAAAGTGATTGACAAGGACCATTTCTAGGAGGTAATAGGCAGTGGCAGCAAAAATGCAGGCATGTCATAGCCTGTGCCTGCGATTCCATACGCAGTAACAGTGGTCCTGGCATCTCACTTCCTACGGCCATGCTGCTTGACCATAGAATCCCTATAATTGACTGATCTGTGAGCAACGCTGCATCTCTGTACACAGCCGCTGGGACCCGCAAAGCCACCAGTGGGCGTCTCAATGCAAATCCAGGCGGCATTTGCAGCAACATTAGTGCATATCCCTGAATCAGTCCTTATAGCTGTTATCTACAGCTGACATAATATCAGGCAGTATGACATGTGAGTAATGATCACGAGGTAAATTCTGCATGATCTGACTATTCCCTTATCCTCCTATTTATAGCTCACTCAAATAGGACAAAACCTGCATAAACAATTCCCTATAAATATATATTACCATCCTCACTGTGGGGCTGATACATGCTCTATTTTTGTGTTTAAGGCAGAAAACACGCTTCACCTTTGCCAATATATACAGTATAAACTATTCATTTAACTGGGGGAACACATCTCTGAAACATCCGTACCAGAGGCTCAGTACACACACAAGTGCCCTAAAGATCTATTGTATAAAATATGAGTTATTTGGACCATTATTAAAGCAGATGTAAGAAATGGTACAAGAAATGCATAACATTCTTGCTATCAGAACTTCCAATAACAGTCTTAGAACATTACAGCAATTGCTTAATGAACTGAGCTGTGGGCTATAGCGATTTTCATCCTATGAAATCATTAGGAACTAGTGACATCACCAAGGGATAAAGTAATTTCTAGACGCAGTATCGGATCACCTGCGACACCATTGGTCGGCTGAGTAACCCATGAGGCTATGCAGACCAGCCGCTGCAGCTCCATTGCTGAGGCCAGGAAATCTCTGTCAGAAGACAGAGACCCTGGCCTCAGCACTCCCACAAAACAGAGTCACCTCTCCACCATTGGCTGTAGACTGTCAATCAAGTGACGTCTGCATCCATTCTACGTCTGAAAACACTAGATCTGTACTGCACATATGCAGTACGGGTCCAGCTCATGCGCATTGTGCCAGCCATCGGTACATTGCATAATTTTTCATTTGCTAAGGGACCTATATCACGCCCTGTGTATGTAGTTTATGTTGATGACTTCAGGGCCACCAAGAGGGGGTGTAGCGGGCACTAAATATCTGGGCCACCTGGCTGCAGCAAGCGTGTCTCCTCCGCGGCTTCATCTTTCCAGTGGCATCTTTGGGAAGATAGCGCTGCACTGTGCAAGCAAAGACTCTGGCACTGTGCAGTAGACTTTGCTCTCTAGTGCACATGCGCCATCTTCCTGAATATCACTGGCAAGATGGCACCGCCAAGGAGGATGATCCCACTTGTTGAAGTCAGGTAAGAAACTGGTCCGTCCCCATGAAAATCTGCCCCTGACAGAGGGGCAAATAACACCCAGTTGTTTGTGGCAACGCCCATGATTATGCCCCCCCCCCCCACCCTGATAAAGCTGATTGTTTACCTTAGAACACAAGCTATTTATTAATATCGTGAAGCCGTAATGGCCGCTGTCCCTCGTGCACGTGCTACGCACTTTGTACGCTATTTGCGTACAAAGACCTCGCACGTGGTACGCTAGTTACGTACACACGCTGCGCTGTGAGTACAGAATACACACAGCGAGCGTACACACAGATAATAACCTTTTTAAACCTTACACAGAGTATGCTTATACTGTAAATCTTAGTGTTGAGATACTGCAATGATATAATGCTGTTTAACCGTGGTCTGTAAGCTAGCTGTTTGAGCGATTGAGATACTCCGATTACCCTCAGCAATGCAATAAACACACAATACCTTGCTAAGGTTCCAACACCTTTACTAACAATATTTAGCTAAGTAAAAGGGAAAAGAAAACAGTGAACAGTTCATACACTACAGGCTAACATTAATATCTAACAGAATAACTAAACAAAAATATACACAATAGCGAACGATCGCAAACACAAATACATCGACTAAGAATGAATGGCTAACATTAAAACGGGTAACAAAGTGGCCACAGAGAAACATACCATACGGGGAACACTCGCAAGCGCAACCGGAATCCAGTCCTCCAATTATCAGAGATAAATGTTGAAGAGAGAGAGTACTGGCCGGTCTGGGGACAGTGACCCTTATATACACAACATACAGTGTACTACAAAGGGCCCTACAATCTTATTGTTCATTGGACACAGGAATGTCTCTCTGCACTGTAACAAAAGGTCATAGGTGGATTTGAACAGGTGGGCTGTGTCTATATCAAACTGCTCACGTGGGAGGGAATCTCAGAATTCCCGCCGCATGGATAATGAACTGCAAATATGAGAAATGTCCAGAAACTACTAATGGCCATAACTATATGCAGGAGCGATTAATCTTTACCTAACCAACACCGGATTGTTGCTGTTAAAATACTCTTCGGTTAGGTACCAGACACCACTGTTCAACCTTAATCAGACCCTTTGTACCACGTAAAGAGGGATTCCCAAGTCCGTGAACAAGTCACATTAAACAAACTTACAGTTATCATTAAGGGGAACATTACCTATAAAACATACCATTTGGTTTTATTATTTAACGATTGAGTCGCCCGCTAGACGCACACAAACTCTACCGTAAATGCACATACCATGCGCTCGAGCGCACGCCCATAGGGGCGCCGTCACGCAACTGCGAATATGTGCACGCACGCCAGAGAAAGTGCATGTGCAGCGGGCAAGCGCATAAGGTGAATTTATGGCAACGTGTAGCATGATATTTTTCCGACTTTGACAACCCCCACACACACAGCACCTGGGCCCAGCAAACCTCTCTATGGCCCTAGATGGCTTTACTTTAGTGAGATCATCTCTTCTCCTCTACTTGGTAGTTATGGCCCTGCCCAAATGGATGTGACAGACAGTATTTACTGTACCTCACTTTGCTCTAGAGTTATCAATGCTAAGATACAGTAGATTGCTCTTAAATACAATGCAGTCTACTCAGTTCTTTTGTAGTAATAAACAGTAATTGTAGCTGTCATACTCTGGACAAGTCCTCAGATGCATCTTCTTCATCATATGCAAATCTCTATATATTAATTGGCTGAGCAATTTTTTTTTGTGAGAGCAACTACTCTGAAATGACAACACTGATTTTGATGGTTCAGGTGTCATTCCATAGGGTGTGTGATATAGATGTGCAATAAGGGCACATAATTTTGATAAGTGGTCAGGTTGTTGAGGAATAACATATCAAAGTCGTGATCTTTTTTTCCCATAGAAAAAGCATTGAGTGGTGAGTGCGCACATTTTTTTCTTTTGTTCGATTTCAAACAACGGTTGACTAGTACTACTACCGGGACGCAGTTCATTTACCGGCTGTCGGAGACCAACGCCGGAATCCCAACAGCCAGCGAAATGCTGCTGGGCAGAATCTTAACCAGAGCCCCAAATTCCCACTCGGGTGGTAACCCACACCACTACCTGAGGGGGAATATATGTCCGAGGCATGGCGAGCGCAGCAAGCCTTTGAAGGGACTTGCTGTGCCCGCCGATGGCCTTTTGGCAGTCTGGATTCCGGGGTCAGTCTCCTGACCGCCGGGATCCCAACCACATACTGGACCCCAACTACCTACAGTCTAGATTGCATTGCGTCCCGCACAATACTCAGGCCATACCAGAACCTATATGAGAGGTATGTCCATTATATCATTTCAGGTAAATCGCACAAAGTGTGTACTTGATATGTGTCTGGCATGTGCTGAGTTCTTTTTGGAGGGGCTCAGTATAAAACAGAGTGGCCGGAAAGGCTTACCATACAGATCAGCATCTTTACTGAGCAGGAAGGAGAATTGGCAGCTATACAGTACATACCAGTGACATGCGGTAGGGTGAGGTAGGTGAGGCAGAGCCTTTCCTGTCATACTTACGTTCAAGCCAGCGTTTTGACTGTATAAAGTATATGAAAAATAGAAAGAATATGTTTGAAATATCTTCTTTGCATTATTCTAATAATTTTTATAGCCAAAACTCTGGAGTAAAAAGTCTATGGCAGGGGAGGCAGTTCATCACGTGCTTATCTCCACACATCTCTGATCAAAACTCACCAAATTTCCAGGAGTTTATACTGCTGCACCTGTGTATAATGCCCAGATGTACCCTTTGGCTCATATATTGTGTGTAAATCTGGCTCTGGGGCTAGCCAGTGCCTCCTGAGCCATTTAGCTCACCGCACGTCCCTGGTACATACTGTAAGTAGAATTAAAAAAAATTGTTCCGTCATAAAGTATACAGTAGCTACCACATTTCCTTCATACTAAATAAAAATGCTGCTACTCAGTATTGCCAAGTACTGCAGAAAAGAAGCACTGAGTCTGCTCCATCTGCATACCTGCCTACCTTTTGCCTTTTGCCGAGAGTGTCTTAACTCCACGACCCAGGAAGGGGCATAGCTTATTGGTTGGAGTTGTGTCTCCATTGGAATGTGTATATCACGGGTGGAACTGGGCATTCAAGTTGATTTGGAGCAGAGTTTATTTTCATCCCATGAAACTTGAAATTTTCAGTGGGTACAAGCAGGACTTCTGGGAAAACTGTGGCACAGTGTAATCCAGGGTGTAGTATGGTATGCCTGCGGCCGGGCTCCCAGCGACCAGCATACCGGCGCCGGGAGCCCGACCGCCGGCATACCGACAGCGTGGCGAGCGCAAATGAGCCCCTTGCGGGCACTTTATTCTCCCTCCAGGGGGGTCGTGGACCTCCACGAGGGAGAAAAAGTGTCGGTATGCCGGCTGTCGGGATTCCGGCACCGGTATACTGTGCGCCGGGATCCCGACAGTCGGCATACTGAAGACCACCCTGTAATCGACTAGGTGTGGGTTTGTGTCTTCTTACCACTTTTCCTTCTTACATAAGCATGCAAAATGAGAGGATAAAGTATTGATTTCAATTACTGGTATTTGTAATAATTTAGAATACATAATTTGAGATAACCAGTAAAGATCAAATAGAAGTTGGCATCACAGATCTCTACAGAGAAATGTATCATGATGGAATTTTAGTTAGATAGATGCATAGATATGTCGTTTATATAAACATAACCATTGACTTCAAGGAAAGTTTATATCAGTAAAATGTTTGTATCACACAAAGATGTAATGAATGTTCCCATTATATCCCGCAGGCATAATGGAGGGAAATTGCATTTGTTTTATTGTATTACCTCCATGGAAACATTTGAATGGATATTGTACAGTAAGTGGTCACATTGTAGTGGGGAATAAAGACATATTGCTTCTTATGCTATAACATGATATAACAGTACTGATGGTGTAATGGTTAGCATTACTGCCTCACAGCACTGAGGTCATGGGTTCAATTCCCACCATGGCCCTAACTGTGTGGAGTTTGTATATTCTCCCCGTACTTGCGTGGGTTTCCTCCGGGTACTCCGGTTTCCTCCCACAATCCAAAAATATAGGTTAATTGGCTTCTGACAAAATTAACCCTAGTATGACTGTGTGTGCTTATAAATGTGCTAGGGAATATAGACTGTAAGCTCTACTGGGGCAGGGACTGACATGAATGGCCAAATATTCTCTGTAAAGTGCTGCGGAATATGTGTGCGCTATATAAATAACTGGTAATAAATAATAAATAAATAATATGATGAGGAGAAGCAGTACATTCCATGCAGCATTTGATAAGTCCTGTGTTAATAAGATCTAAAACGCCAGTATGATATCCCAACAGGAGACCGACTCTGGTATCCTGACAGCCGGGATACTGGTGGCCAGCGCAGCGTGTCCCCTCGTGGGCTTGCTGCGCTCACCATGCTAAAGGCCCGGTGGTGACCTTAGGTCTCCACAGAGTTATATTCCCCCTCGGGTGGTGGCGTGGACCACCACCCAAGTGAGGATTCCAGCCGGTGGTCGGGATTCCAACAGCCGGCATTTCACTGGATGTCGGGATTCCAGCGTCGGTATGCTGACAGCTGGGATCCCAACAGTCGGTAAATTGACTGCCTCCCACAGGAACTCCAGTCACCCATCTGCATCATTCATACCTCTCAGTATTCCAACACCAGTGCTATTTTTCAGCGGGAACTGAGTTCCTGAAGCTCTCATTAAATATGACATCATCAGGAACTGGGTTCCTAAACCTGTCCTGGCCCAAAATGTATTTTCCATTTTGAGTGCCTTCTTTTCTAAAAACTATCCATCATCTATGTATAACTTTTCTAATAGCTCCGCCCCCAGATCTTTAGTTCCCGAACCTATTTTTCTAAAAAAAAAATAGTACTGGTGTAACTGGCATTGCTGAGGGCATTGTGTATCTGGCACTGCTGGGTACATTGTGTATCTGTCACTGCAAGGTGCATTGTGTATCTACCACTACTGGGGGCATTGCATAACTGGCACTGCTGGGGGCATTTTGTATCTAGCACTGCTGGGGGCATTGTGTAACTGACACTACTGGGGGCATTTCAGTGTATCTGGCACTACTGGTGGCATTATGTTTATATATGTGTTTAAAAAAATAGTGTATGTACCAATTGATGCCCGCCCTTTGGTAGCTCCACCCACATCACCGCTCACCTCTGCCCCGCCCACAGTTCCTGAACCTATTTGAACCTAATATAGCACTGTCCAACACTATCATGCAGTAAAGGATTAAAGGTCACATGGCCCTGGGTCTACAAATGTTCAAGCGCCTACACCAGGCATTCCCAAGCTTGGTGCTCGAGGCACACTAACAGTCCAGGTTGTAGTGATATCCATGCTTGAGCACAGGTGACTTAATTAGAGTGACCATATTATCCCTTTTACCTGGGACGCTCATGGATTACACAGGTTTTGCGGCTGATTAAAACCAGCTGAAATGTAGGCTTGAAGTCAGCCAGCCACAGAACCTGTGTAATTCATGAGCGTCCCAAGTAAAAGGGATAATATGGTCACTTTAACTTAATTTTTACCTTAGTTTTTTTAATTTAACCATCTGTGCTGAAACCTGGAGATCACTGAAACCTGGAGATCACACGCTCCGGGTAGCGCCGGTCGGCAAAATACCAGACGGCTTTTTGCCGTGGCCGTGCTGCTGAGACACATGCAGAGCAATGCCAGGTTGTAGCCGAAAATATCCACTGAAAGGTCCGGCTGCCGTGCCAGGGCCGTGCAGTCCTTACAGGCAGTGAGCTAAGTGTGTGTATGGGCGCATTCACACATAACGGGTTTTTTGTGCCGTGCTGCTGCTGCGGCGCATTTGCAGAGCCTTAAACACGGCACAAAACCGTTGTGTGTGTAAGGCACTGACGGATGGCAAAAAGCTGGACAAAGTTTGTCCGGCTTTTTGCCATCCGGTGAAAACCGGGTAGTGTGCCTTGAGGACCGAGGATGGGAATGTCTGGCCTATAATGAGAAGAGGAGGAGCTGTGACCATCACTTTGTTGGTGTGGACAGTGTCATGTGGGTTAGGACAGTGTCACGTAGTTGTGTACACCCCAGTGACGTGCGGTGAGGTAAATGGCTGGGGAGGCACTGGCTTGTATCAGAGCCAGATTTACACACGCATATATGAGCCCAATAGAGGAGTACTGTATGTCAGGGAGGACTATACTCTGTTGCACACTGTGCACACTTTACCCAGGTTACATTTTGTTAGCTTTTGATTGTACAGAAGTTCCAAACAAAACTGCTGACATCACAGTATACTGCTAGTCCTCTTTGATTGTTCTTCTTCTTCTTCTTTGACATTCTACTCAACTAAGACATATCATAAAATAGATATAGAGTTCTATGAAATGTATTACTTTATAAAAAAAAAGATAGAGCTATTTCATGGATTTGTCACAGATTAATAGTACAACATTTTACCAGGGATCAGTATGAATTGCCGATGGACGGGATGCCGGCTGTCAGTATACCGACAGCAGCATCCCGTCCATCAGAATCCCGACAGCCCCCCATTAACTCCCCTAACCCTCACCTTTACCCTACCCTAACCCTCCCTTGTGGGTGCCTAACCCTAACCCTCCCCACTAGGTGCCTAACCCTAACCTCTCCTGCTAAGTGCCTAACCCTAACCCTCCCATCCCTGAACCCTAACCCTAAACCCCCTTCTGACGGCTAAACCTAACCCCCCTTCCCCTCCTCCCACGTGATCGCGTCCCGCTGAAAGAAGAATCATGATTACGAGCATCGGTATTTAGATACCGGGATTCCGAGTCCTGTCTGGATGTCAACGCCGGTGTTCCAGCTGCGGACGTGATTCCAGCGTCAGTATTTCCAGCGCTGGAATCCCGTCCATTGGTATCCTCACTGCTTACCTTTAACCAGAGGGAGCATACAAAGTAAAGTTACAGTACTTTTTATTCCAGTACTGCTATGTAGATAAAAAAAAAAACATGTTGGCAATTATGTGATAAAACCACACACAAAACTAAAAATAATACCAAAAATTGCAGTTAATGTTATTCCAGTTTCAGAGGGCAACACTACAAAACACCTTAAAGTGTTCTATACACACATTAACTGCATTCTATATTAAAGACACATACTGTAGCTAAAGGTCCTGCCTAGGCAATTCAGATTGGTTACTGCCACTAATCACATACAGTATAAATGTGCAGAGTATGCTACATGTAGTACTGTATTAATAGCATACTTGCCTACCCTCCCGGAATGGCCGGGAGGCTCCCGAAAATCGGGTGACCCTCCTGGCCCCCCCGGAAGGGTGGGCAAGCCTCCCGCTTTCCCCCTCGGCCGCCCGCAGCAGAGAACAAGCGGGCGGCCGAGGGGGTCCGATGACGCGATTCGCGCTGAAGAAACCCCTCGTTTCTCGGCACAGCACAGCGGGGGGCGGAGTCACGATGACGAGACCCTGATGTTACGCCCCCGGACCGCCCATCCTGCTGCCGGCCACGCCCCCGGAGCGCCTATCCTGTGCCGGCCACGCCCTCCATACACCTACAACGCTGCCTCCTCCCGGAGGAGGAGGCAGCACAGTAGGTAACTATGATTAATAGACCTAGAGCAGCATGAATGGTGCACTGCCCTGCACAGCCAAAGTCCTGCGGTTCCCCGATGCAGAGCTCTCAGCCAGCAGCTTCACACAGAGACTGCTGCATGCTGTGCACAGGGGTGGGCTGCCAGTGCCGATGAGCCTTGACCTCTGCACCAGTCTAGGGCAGTAGGCAGGCTCATGTCACATAGGAGAGAATGATTGATCAGCTGTGTGATAACAGTGCACAGCATACTCACTCACTTTGGGGAACTGTGAGTATACACAGCTGAGGCACAGAAAATGTGTTACAGGACCGTACCTAGCCAGGGCACAGGAGGCTTAGGAGCATCACCGCAGCAGCAGTGCTCTGTCGGAAGTGAGCTGTCTGAACTTCCTGGTTACGTCCTAGACAGGTCACCTGGTCATTATTGAGGCAGATGTAGTAGCTGCCTCTAGTGGTCCGTTTTCTCTGCGGGATTATTGGCTGCTGGGGAGTCCCGCCCCCCTGCACCAGGCAGTTCTTATTATCACAGGGGAGGCTGCGCTGGATGCTGCCTCACGACTCTCGGTGTCTTCCTGGAGCACTGCAACATTTGTGAGTTTACACTATGAAAATTATTTGAAGAATACAAAGATTATATATGATTATATTTATAAGTTAGAAATAATTACTTTATATTTTCCAGATTATTTTTTATAATAAAAACTGTGTAGTATGACAGGTGAGGCTCTGCCTCCCCTGACTGCACGTCCCTGGTACACCCCTACACTGTCAGCCCCACTGTCTCTCTAAATATATAAAAATAGAAAAATCTATCTTTTTGTGAGAATGACAGAAATACAGTTTTAATACTTACGATTTATTGCCAGCTGTGTGGCCAGTTTGAAGCTGGTCCTCACCTTGCTGGGCCTGTTTTCATGTGCAGGCCAGGAGCTCAGTCGAGCTGGAGGGGGATACCCACTTCCTGCTCTCGGGGACGGGAGATATCTCCTCAAGATAGCAGTGTGTTTTGTGTGCGGGGAGATGCATAAATGCAGATGTACTGTACTGAAAGGGCATATGCCACAGATCTACTGTGGGGACATGGGAAACGTCTTTATGTGGAATTTTTTTGTATGTAAAAATTATAATTATAATGCTCAGAGTGCGACCGGAGGCGTATACAGGTCCCATTATAAGTAGAGATCCCAAGATCACATATCTTAGCTGGTGCAAAATTGAATTTGTCTTGCACTGTTGGTTTTGCCAAGTGCCCTGCCACTCAGCCTTGTGCCCCTTTTGGAGATTCCAGTGGGGAGGTTTAGGTGGGAAGGGTCAGGATCCCAATTACATTATTCGCTGCAAACTGTGTTAAGCTCATGACCAGCACAGGGGCGGATTTAGGGGGGAGGCCGCCCCTAGGCACAACAGTAACATGCGTCCCCCCCTTGCCTAATTTCATTGATTGGTTATAAGCCCTCATTTGATGATAGCCAATTGAATAAAATAATAAAGAGTCACTAACATTTTTTTTATTTTTAATTATGTATACATATTAACTAAGTAAGACAGTTTACAGGGGCAGTCTGTGCATGTCTTTCCTGGTTACACTCCATTCATGACGGTGTATAGTACAGTGGAAATATTTGGCAGTTACTGGTAAATTTCAGGCTGACACGTGCCTAATGAGAAATTCACCACTGGACCAGCCTACTTCGGTGACGGTGTCCTGAAAGTGGTTTACTTTTTGGCAAGTGTGATAAAAGCCCCCACACCCCCCAAAATTCTTGTGTGTACTGGACATTTCAGCAGACTAAGCAATAGTTTGGAACACCCCTAAAAATTTAACAGGTGTTTATGCCTCAGTAATGTCCTTTAATGTAGACACAATTAGGCAATTAACCCAATGTAACACCAAGTTGATGACGGGTATGTCTAAGTGGTTGGAAGCGGTATCACAGATGTTAGGTGGCTATGTGACAGACCTTTTCGCTAAAATATTATTCCCTGTCCCTTGTCTGTAGTACCTTGCTCAGAGAGGTAGGATAGATTGATATGCAACAGGAATGAGACACAGTTCCAACAGGATGTCTTTTTATTGAGCCGCAATGAACTCTGGATTAAAGAGGATGATTAGTTAGCAAAAATTAGACAATCACAAGAATGACATTGGCATCAAAGAATACTGGTAAATCACAGTTGACTTTAGATAATGGCATACAGAAAACAATTAGTAATTCAATAGGATAATCAATCTAACTACAGATATATGCTTATTCCAATGCAACACAATAATAACGTGGTGATGAGAAGAGTGATGAAAAATACAATTCGCAATGACAGTTTCTATATACCTAGCTTTCTCTAACAAGGATGTTTCAGTCTCCACAAGCAAATAATGTTCGAGCTCTTTTTAAATCCTGAAGTGCTGCTGGTTTACAATGAGGGTGATGGCACATGTAAACACGGTGAATCCTGGATTAACAAGAATGTCACTATAACTCAGCCTATGCAAAGAGGATGAAACTAGCGAAGGTATATTAGTGTCTCTCAACAAATGCAGCTTACTTAGTAGTAAGGATTCCTTTGGTAAATAAACCCTATCCTTTCCATGTAAAGTAACTTAATTTCACTTGTGCAAATGACTTTCTCCTTAAAGGTCACTAAATATGTCTTTCAGCTGTTCCTGAGCAAAGTGTATTTGTCTTAGTAGCTGTACTCAAGCAGGGGCTGGTTTGTAAGATGTTGCTTTGAAGGGCAGTATTACACCGCTTGAGCCATTTACATTTCGCAGCGTGTGACAGATGGATACTTGGCACTTTGTTTTCATGTTACCCGTAATAATAACAGTCTCTGGGGTAAATTTACTAAGATGGGAGATCTATTTAAGATGGGATGTTGCCCATAGCAACCAATCAGATTCCTGGTATTATCGTCTTGCAGTGAGAAGTAGAATCTGATTGGTTACTATGGGCAACATCTCATCTTAACTAGAACTCCCATCTTAGTAAATTTCCCCCCCTGTGTACTCATTCAGAACTTCTGCGGTACTCACTAGCTGGATTTGTCTCAGCCTTTACTCACTGCAAATGATGGGCGCAGCATCCGCGCGTTTCAGTAGGCCTGACACTATCTGGTCACCGGCTGCGATGTCTCACACTTGCTCACCTGGCTCTCTGCTTCCTGGTAGCACCCCGCTGCTTCTGCTGTGCAGCGCTGCTCTCACCACCCAGCGTGGCCATGTGGTTTACATCCATTACTCAGCTCCCACTCCTCACTCAGCGTGTCCAGCACCTCCAATCACTTTTATTAGACTCCTTTTTCTTCCCACAAGGCTCCTCTGCTCTCAGACTCCCTTGTCCAATCAGCACTCACCATCTGGAACATGTGACCAGACCAGGGTCGTCTTTAACCACTGCTGCACCAGCATTTCACCTTCTCCGGCTGCAGACACTGCAAGTCAGCCTTAAAGGGGCATACACATCACTTTCTGGGGTGCCACACCTACATGACCAAATGTACCCTTATCCCTTCATACTTGCCTTCTATTTCAGAATATCTGGTAGACGCTTTGATGTTAGTGTATTAGAATGCTTAATAGTTGTAGACACTCCCTTACTAATCTGTTTAAGCCTGAATCTTCAGTGATGGTCCCTAGGACCATGGGGATGCTGGGAAGTGGGTGGTCCAGTGTGCAGTGTGTCTGGAGTTGGTGATGGAATAAACAGCACAGCAGTGAACTCACATGTCTCTGTGTCCTTATGACTGGATTTACAAACATATGAACAAAACATGGTGTCAGAAGAAGTTTAACTTGGACTGCTAGTGCTCTCAGAGTGTGAAAGAATCTTGCAGCAGTCTATCAGGCTGTGATACTCAGTGTCTGCAAAGCCTGCCGTGTACTCCTCTCTTCAAACAGTGAGTAACCATGGATAAACTGGCGCATCCAACCAGCATGCTGATGTCTGGTAACTTGTCTGAAAACTGGAAAAGATTTAAGCAAAGGTTTAATATATATCTTGCATGTGGGGCTGATACAGAGGCTGACAAAACGAAGGCATCCATTTTCCTCCATGTGATAGGAGAGGATGTGCTGGACATTTATAATAGTTTTCAGTTTGCTGAGGGGCAGAATATGGTGCTATCTTCTATAATGCAAAAGTTTGAAGATTACTTTGTGCCAAGGAAAAATGTGACATATGAAAGATATAAGTTTTTCACATGTGATCAGAAGTCTGTAGATGGATTTGATCAGTATGTTACAGAGCTGCAATCACTTAGTAAAACCTGTGAGTTTGGTGATTTAAAGGATTCACTGATTAGAGATCGTATTGTCTGTGGAATACCTGATAATGGTAGACCTAACACTAGACAAGGCAGTGACTATGTGTAGATCTGCAGAAATAACTAGATTTCAAGCCAAAACGTTACACAAGGAAGCTGCTGTCCATGTAGTGCAGAAAACAGAGCCAAGTAAATCACCATTCTCAAGAATGAAGCAGTCTAAGCCACAGTATAATAAGGAAATGTGTAGTAGATGTGGAAATGCTTACAATCCTAAAATGTGCCCTGCTTATGGTAAAACCTGCATGAAATGTGGTAGACTTAATCACTTTGCCAAATGCTGTAAAATGAAAAGGGAAACAACCAATGTGCACGCTGTTAAACAAACAGAGGAATTCTAAGTGGATTGCATTGAACTTTGCAGTGCAGATAGGAAATAATGGATTGTCCCTTTAACTGTGAACGAGATTGTCATTCCCTTTAAGCTTGATACTGGCACGCAGGTGAATTTAATATAGTTTCAAGACTATAAGACTTTTAGAGTAAAACATAAAATTCATCCAGCCAAAGTGAAAGTTACAGGGTACACTGGGGAGGAAATTCCTGTGAAAGGTACATGCTTAGTGACACTGAAATATAAGGGACAACAGTTTAAAACATCTCTACTGATTACGGATAAAAATGTGCAACCGATTCTAGGATTAAGTTCCTGTGAGAAACTAAGCTTGCTAAAGAAAGTTTTTATGGTGACATCACAAGTAGAAGATCACTGCAAATCTATGTTTACAGAATACAGAGACTTGTTTGAAGGTCTAGGTTGTTTGCCTGGAGAGCATAAAATAAATATAGACACGCAAGTTTCTTCAGTGATACACCCCTGTAGAAAAGTGCCGTTTGCGCTGAGAGAAAAACTGAAACAAGAGTTAAATCGCATGGAAGCCTTGGGTGTGATACAGAAAGTTGATGAGCCTACTGAATGGGTAAGCTCCTTAATAATTGTTGAAAAGAAAAATGGACAACTCAGAATATGTCTAGACCCCAGAGATTTAAACAAAGCTATTAAACGAGAACATTTCAAACTACCAATCAGAGATGAAATCATGTCGCAATTTGCGGGAGCAAAAAGGTTCAGTAAATTGGACGCATCTTCAGGATTCTGGCAAATGAAGCTAGATGAGGCCAGCTCAAAGCTTTGTACATTTAATACACCAGAAGGTCGATACAGATTTAGTCGACTACCATATGGAATATTGTCTGCTCCAGAAGTATATCACAAAAAGATACACATGACTTTTGAACATATTCCAGGTATTGAAACAATGATGGATGACATTATTGTCTGGGGATCTACAAAGGAAGAACATGATTCTAGATTGAGACAAGTAATGGAACTTGTCAAGAAAGTGAATCTAAAGCTAAACAAGGACAAATGTGAATTTGGCATGAATACACTTACCTTTATGGGCGACGTGGTCTCGGAGCAAGGTGTAAAACCAGACCCAAGGAAAATATCAGCCATAGTGAACATGGAACGTCCTAACAACAAAGACGATGTCAAAAGATTCCTAGGAATGATTACTTACTTAGGAAAGTTTATTTCACAACTCTCTGAATGAACAGCCTCTCTTAGATGGTTTTTGGACAAAGATATCGAGTGGATGTGGTCACATGAACAAGAAGAAAGTTGGCAAAACTTGAAACAGAACATTACAGAGCAACCAGTGCTAAAATTCTTTGATCCTGCGTAAAGAATAAGAATTTCAGCAGATGCTTCGCAATTTGGCCTAGGATCAGTGCTGTTACAAGAACATGAGGATACATGGCAACCAGTAATCTATG
Organism: Pseudophryne corroboree; assembly: GCF_028390025.1. Taxonomy (NCBI): domain Eukaryota; kingdom Metazoa; phylum Chordata; class Amphibia; order Anura; family Myobatrachidae; genus Pseudophryne; species Pseudophryne corroboree. The sequence continues at coordinate 116,389,090 of NC_086452.1, read as the reverse complement.
CATCAAGAACACTGACAAGTGCTGAAACAGGGTATGCTCAGATAGAAAAAGAACTTCTAGCGATCACATATGCATGTGAGCGATTTCATCAGTTTGTGTATGGTCAAACATTTACAGTGGAAACTGACCACAAGCCATTGGTAGCTATCATGACTAAATCATTACATGACTGTCCCATGAGAATTCAACGAATGCTTATCAGACTTCAGAAATATGATGTACACTTGCTGTACTGTCCTGGCAAATACATGTACATTGCTGATACACTTTCTCGTGCTGTGGATAAAAGTGAAAGTTCCAAAAGTCTGATGGATGAAGAGATAGAAGCCTATGTTAATTTAATAGTAGCTTCTCTACCAGTGTCTCTTGCAAGACAAGAACAGATTAGGAAAGAAACTGAGACAGATGACACAATGAAAGTGTTGAAAGATATCATTCTGAAAGGTTGGCCAGCAGAAAAACATGCGTGCCCGCTGTCTATCCATGATTATTGGATGTACCGCAGTGACCTTACAGTTGTCGATGGTATTGTTTACAAAGGCAATAGGTTTGTCATACCTGCACGACTAAGAAAAACTATGCTGTGCAAGATACATGAAGGCCACTTAGGAGAAGAAAAATGTAAGCGGAGAGCACGTGAAGTTATGTATTGGCCAAGAATGAACCAAGACATAGCACAGACTACAGCTACATGTGAATGATGTCTTACGTATAGACCGAAACAACAAGTCGAACCACTGAGTCCTCATGCAGTGCCAGAGAGACCGTACCAGAAAGTTGGCGCAGATTTGTTTGATTGTAATGGGAAAACATACATTGTCGTGACTGATTATTACTCTAACTACCTGAGGTGAAGACACTACATACAACTACTAGTATAGCCGTAATCAATTGCATGAAGTCAATCTTTGCAAGGCATGGTGTTCCTATGGAAGTGTTCACTGACAATGGTCCTCAGTTTTCCAGTGCTGAATTTAGACAATTTGCTGATGAGTGAGAATTTGTCCATACTACGTCAAGTCCCCACTAACCACGCTCAAATGGGTTGGTGGAAAGTTTAGTAAAAAAAGAGTCTCATGAAAAAAGCTCAAGAAGGTAAAGAAGATAGAAGATTTCTACAAATGTCTTTTAATCTACCGCAGTACGCCTTTACAGAATGGACTTTCTCCTGCACAAATGCTGATGGGAAGGAGGAATAGAGCAAATCTCCCGATACATGATGAACTGCTTAATACACATAACTCAGCGTTGGTCAGACTGAGTAAGGAACGTCAACAGGCGAAACAGAAACTGTTCCATGACAGATGAACAAAAAGCTTATCTGATCTAAAATCGGATGACCAAGTCCGTCTCAGAGATCACGAGAAAGGTATTTGGGTGCAGAAAGGTATTGTGCAAGCACAAGTAGCACCAAGATCTTATACTATACGTACAGAGCGTGGAACGGAAGTAAGAAGAAATCGGGTGGATTAAAGATCTCAACCTAACCATAATGAAGACAACATGACTGAGGAATACCCTTCATCTGACATGTATGATGATCCTGATAATGGTGAACCAACCACAATTCTAGAAAGGTCCAACATGGTCGATGAAACACAGACTGTGTATGAAAGGCCCAAAAAGGGAAATACGCAGACCTGAGAGACTCATTGAAACGTGTTAGATGATATTCTTAATATGACGTTGTTAATTGTTGCATTGAAGCGTATAGGGCTTATCTTTAAAGAAAAGAGGATGTGATGTTAGTGTATTAGAATGCTTAATATTTGTAGACACTCCCTTACTAATCTGTGTAAACCTGAATCTTCAGTGATGGTCCCTGGGACCAGGGGGATGCTGGGAAGTGGGTGGTCCAGTGTGCAGTGTGTCTGGAGTTGGTGATGGAATAAACAGCACAGCAGTGAACTCACATGTCTCTGTGTCCTGATGACTGGATTTACAAACATATGAACAAAACAGACGCCCTCATTTTTAAGAGCTCTACTGGACTCCTGGAAGCTAGATGATGCAATTCTAGCTGGATTTTATCAACGTGGCCCTGTCGCCCCCAGCACAATGCCATGAAGCAGGGTAGTGATAATGTAATTTGCAGCACCATAATCAACACACCTCTGTCACGAACCGGTCTCTTACCTTTGCGGGTTCTGGGGTTCATCCGTTGCCAGTGCGGTTGCTCGCGGTGCTGTGCGCCCGTGTGGGGACGCGGCGTGATCGGTGGCACAGGTAATGCAGAATCTGGGAACTGTGAGTGCGGGGACCAAATGGCCTAAGGCACTGCGGTGTGTCTGCTGTATAGGAGGTGGCCATGTTGGAGACCAAATAGGTAATACAGAGCACTTGTGAAAACACCTGTGGGCAGGTGTAAGCCAATCCCGTGCTTGTGCTGCCTTTAAGTAGGCTGGGATTATGTTACTCTGGGCCAGTGCTTTGTTGTATCAACGCTGTGCTCTAGCTCTGAGCTCTCTCCGTGCATTCCTGTGTGATTCCCGTGGTCCAGATATCGCCTCCGTTCCCAGAGGTCCGTCTGCAGCCTTCACTGCTAAAAGATCCACCAGCTCCCCGCTGTGCTGTCAGTTAATTGCACACCTACTGGAAGCAGTTGGATTCCCAGAGTCCTGCATGAGGTTACCTTGTCTGCCTACCATACAAAGTTTGGAGGATTCCATTACCCTCAGCTGTTCATTTGTTCTACTCAGCATTTAACCCGTTCATCACCTTGTCATCTGCTACAGTTTTCACAGTGATCTCCGGAACCCGCAAGTAACCCAATTAAGTACTTTTATTTTCTATGTTACCATAACAAGGATAATTCTTCACAGCCTCTCAGTTAACTCTCAAAACTTCATTGCAAATCCTTACAGTTATTTCTTCATGTCTGCATTACCCAGTTAAACACATTCTGCCGTTCAGCATCAAAGCTTGTTTATATTTGGACAATTCAACATTTATTCTTCAGCTTGTTTCATATACAGTTCCATGAACATTTCTTTTATTTGTCTTTGAGATTCATCCTGCATATTATTTCTGCCATTCCTGCAATACTTCAGTATAATATGATGATTAACAACTTGTCATTTAACTCTTTACTGAATTGTTATTTTTAATAAATATATGAAACGGAACTTTTCTCGTGCTTTCTTCATACCCCAGCACCTACACCTGTGGTTGGTCCCGGGTTAACGGATTCACAAAAAACACCCGGACCTGACAGTAAGCACTGGCCACATGGATCCGTCAAGTGACCAATTCGCAGGAGGCGGTGCTACGTCAGATATCCTTTCCCGTCTGGAAAACCAGGAGTCTATACAGACACAAATAGTGCAGTTTATGCAAACTATGGCAGACCGTTTAGAGACTCTTCATACGGCTATTAAAACGTCTCAAGTCCAGATTCCAACTCCGGTTGTCCCAGTAACCACTACAGCTTCTCCTGTGACGCTGCCTACGTCCCGCTTGCAGTTACCCTCTCCGAGTAAGTTTGACGGAACTCCAAAACTTTGCAGAGGATTCCTGAATCAATGCGAGATCCAGTTCGAACTGTTGTCCGCCAGTTTCCCATCCGCTCGTTCTAAGGTTGCATATATTATTGCCCTCCTCTCCGGTCAGGCTCTGGAGTGGGCATCACCATTATGGGAAAGAGGTGATCCTATCCTCTCTAATTACAAAGAGTTCGTATCATCCTTCCGGAGAATCTTTGACGAACCAGGCAGGACCACCTCAGCATCTTTGGAGATTCTCCGTCTACGTCAAGGTTTACGTCAGTCAATATATTATTCAGTTTCGCACGTTGTCTTCAGAGTTAAACTGGAATGAGGAGGCCCTGATCGCCGCGTTTTGGAATGGACTTTCAGAGAGAATCAAGGATGATTTAACTATCCGGGATGTGCCAACTAAACTGGATGAATTGATTTCTCTCTGTAACAAACTTGACCTACGCTACAGGGAGCGATGTTTAGAGAAATCCAGGGCAGAGCGATCCAGTCCACGTTATCATCCTAGGCCTCGACAAGATTCTTCATCACAGTCTCCGGTGACGACAGAAGAACCTATGCAGATTGGGCACTCTCGCCTCACAGAGGAGGAACGACTTCGTCGTCGATAGGGTAACCTCTGCATGTACTGTGGGTCCTCCGAACACTTAGTTAAATTCTGCAAACTCCGACCGGGAAACTCTCGCTCCTAGCTTATTCAAGAGAGGTTAAGCTAGGAGTTACTTTAGAATCACGTTCTGGGAAAGAGCCGACCTTGTCTATTCAATTAGAAGTTCCAAGTTCTACAGTGAAAGTTTCAGCTCTCCTAGATTCCGGGGCAGCCGAGAACTTCATCTCCTCAGCCTTTGTCATACGGTCTAAAGTTCAAACCATGCCTCTGGAAGCAGCAGTTGCTGTTACAGCAGTGGATGGAAGTCGAATTCCAGATGGTATAATTACTCATCGAACCGTATGTCTCAAGATGAAAGTTGGTGTGCTCCATTCCGAATACCTCTCCTTCTACGTGATTCCCAAAGCCTCTCAAGATGTGATACTTGGTTTACCTTGGCTGCAGAAACATAATCCTCAACTTAATTGGCAAACCATGGAAGTCCTTTCGTGGGGTAAATCTTGTACCAAGAACTGTTTAGCCTCAATTGTACCTCTCCGGTCAATTAGTCTTCCCGACCTACCTCCGGTGTATCAATCCTTTGCGGATGTTTTCAGTAAACAAGCAGCAGACTCTCTACCTCCTCATCGCGAATGGGACTGCCCAATCGTCCTGGTTCCGGGCAAAACCCCTCCTAGGGGACGAATTTATCCGCTATCCATCCCAGAGACGCAAGCTATGTCTGATTATATAGAGGAAAATCTAACCAAAGGATTTATCAGACCATCTTCTTCACCTGCAGGAGCCGGATTCTTCTTCGTTAAGAAGAAGGACGGTGGGTTACGACCATGCATAGATTACCGTGGACTCAATGAGATCACTGTGAAAAACAAGTACCCATTACCCTTAATTCCAGAATTATTTGACCGGGTAAAGGGAGCTACTGTGTTTACGAAATTGGATCTCCGAGGGGCCTACAATTTAATCCGCATCCGGGCAGGGGACGAGTGGAAGACTGCTTTTAATACCCGGGATGGGCATTACGAATACCTTGTAATGCCTTTTGGTCTTTGTAATGCACCTGCAGTTTTTCAAAGCTATGTGAATGAACTTTTTCGTGATCTTCTTTACAAGTGTCTAGTAGTGTACTTGGATGATATCCTAATATTCTCTAAGGATCTAAAGGCTCACCGTCACCAAGTTAAAGAGGTACTGACACGTCTGAGGAAAAAAATCAACTTTATTGTAAGCTAGAGAAGTGCACTTTTGAAGTATCTTCCATACCGTTCCTTGGTTACATCATTTCTGGATCAGAGCTATGTATGGATCCCGGTAAGGTACAAGCTATCCGAGATTGGTCCACTCCTACAACTCTCAAGGGGATTCAGCGATTTCTTGGTTTTGCTAATTTCTATAGGAGATTCATTAAGAATTATTCTTCGTTAGCTGCTCCCATCACAGCCCTAACTCGCAAGGGAGCAAATCCTACGAACTGGTCTTCTGAAGCAATCAAAGCCTTCTCTGATTTAAAGCAAGCCTTTGGGTCAGCTCCCATTCTTCGACAGCCTGATTTGAATCGTCCCTTTCTACTAGAGGTGGATGCATCTACAGAAGCAGTAGGAGCTGTGTTATCACAAGTCTTTGAAGATAAAAAAGTCCATCCCTGCGGATATTTCTCCCGTAAGTTCCTCCCGGCAGAACGTAATTATGCAATTGGTGAGCAAGAATTACTTGCCATCAAGTTGGCATTTGAGGAGTGGAGATACCTTCTAGAAGGAGCACAACATCGCATTACAGTTTATACTGATCATAAGAATCTTCTGTATCTGCAGTCAGCTCAGTGTTTGAATCCACGACAAGCTCGATGGGCGCTTTTCTTCACACGATTTGATTTCAAGCTCACCTATCGTCCAGGGTCTCAGAACAAAAAGGCAGATGCCCTTTCCCGGTCCTTTGCTTCTTCTGAATTAAATGATGCTACCACGAATCAAGCCAATGTGAATCCTACGTCCTTTTTAATGACTCGAACCTCTCCAGTTCCTCCGCCTGGCAAGACCTTTGTCGCCACAAGTCTTCGAAAACGGCTGCTTAACTGGGCTCATTCCTCTTCCTTCATGGGTCATCCTGGGGTTCTAAAGACTCTCAAATTTATTCAACAGTCTTATTGGTGGCCACGTCTCAAAGCCGATGTCCAAGAGTTTATAGCAGCATGTCCTAAATGTGCCCAACATAAGAGTCCAAGAAGTTCTCCACCAGGTTTATTACATCCATTATCCATACCCAAACATCCATGGACTCATATCTCAATGGATTTCGTGACCGATCTACCGCCATCAAAAGGGCGAAATACCATTTGGGAGATAGTGGATCGATTTTCGAAAATGGCACATTTCATTCCATTAACTGGGTTACCATCAGCCCCTTTACTAGCCAGATTGTTCATCTCTGAAATCTTCAAGTTGCATGGCCTTCCTCGAGAGATTATCTCTGATCGGGGAACACAGTTTGTGGCCAAGTTTTGGAGGTCGCTTTGTTCATCTTTAAATGTCAAGTTGAATTTTTCTTCTGCATATCATCCTCAGACAGATGGACAAACTGAGAGAGTCAACCAAGACCTTGAAACATTTCTCCGGCTATATATATCGTCCTCACAGGATGACTGGGTTGACTACCTTCCATTGGCAGAATTTGCTCATAATAATCTCTTCCATTCATCTTCAGAATCTACGCCCTTTTATATTAACTTCGGCTTTCATCCTCGTGTGCCAGAGTTCCATCCACTGCCAGCCCTAGAGGTTCCAGCGGCAGATCAAGAGCTTCAACGTCTATCTAGAATCTGGAGTTGTGTACGTAAGTCCTTGGTCAAAACTTCCGCTCGTTATAAATCTTTTGCAGATAGAAAACGTAAAGCTGTACCGAATTACAAAGTGGGAGACCAAGTTTGGATTTCTACGCGCAATCTCAGGTTCAAAGTTCCTTCTAAGAAATTTGCTCCCAAGTTTATTGGTCCATTTCCCATTGTAAAGGTACTCCACCCTGTGTCATCCAAAGTCAAGTTGCCACCGTCTTTGAGAATTCCTAACGCCTTTCATACATCTTTACTGAAGCCTTTGATTCTCAATAAATTCCGTACTACCCAGTCCAAATCTCCTAAAGTTCACTCTTTGCAGAATGAGGAATTTGAAGTTAAAGAGATTGTGGACTCTCGTTCCCGATATGGACGTTTACAGTTTTTGGTTGACTGGAAGGGTTACGGTCCAGAGGAGAGATCCTGGGTTTTCTCTGAAGATGTTCATGCTCCAAGACTGGTACAGAAATACTTCTCCAAAAATCCTGACAAGGTTCGAAGGTGTTCGGAGACCACCCGTAGAAGAGGGGGTACTGTCACGAACCGGTCTCTTACCTTTGCGGGTTCTGGGGTTCATCCGTTGCCAGTGCGGTTGCTCGCGGTGCTGTGCGCCCGTGTGGGGACGCGGCGTGATCGGTGGCACAGGTAATGCAGAATCTGGGAACTGTGAGTGCGGGGACCAAATGGCCTAAGGCACTGCGGTGTGTCTGCTGTATAGGAGGTGGCCATGTTGGAGACCAAATAGGTAATACAGAGCACTTGTGAAAACACCTGTGGGCAGGTGTAAGCCAATCCCGTGCTTGTGCTGCCTTTAAGTAGGCTGGGATTATGTTACTCTGGGCCAGTGCTTTGTTGTATCAACGCTGTGCTCTAGCTCTGAGCTCTCTCCGTGCATTCCTGTGTGACTCCCGTGGTCCAGATATCGCCTCCGTTCCCAGAGGTCCGTCTGCAGCCTTCACTGCTAAAAGATCCACCAGCTCCCCGCTGTGCTGTCAGTTAATTGCACACCTACTGGAAGCAGTTGGATTCCCAGAGTCCTGCATGAGGTTACCTTGTCTGCCTACCATACAAAGTTTGGAGGATTCCATTACCCTCAGCTGTTCATTTGTTCTACTCAGCATTTAACCCGTTCATCACCTTGTCATCTGCTACAGTTTTCACAGTGATCTCCGGAACCCGCAAGTAACCCAATTAAGTACTTTTATTTTCTATGTTACCATAACAAGGATAATTCTTCACAGCCTCTCAGTTAACTCTCAAAACTTCATTGCAAATCCTTACAGTTATTTCTTCATGTCTGCATTACCCAGTTAAACACATTCTGCCGTTCAGCATCAAAGCTTGTTTATATTTGGACAATTCAACATTTATTCTTCAGCTTGTTTCATATACAGTTCCATGAACATTTCTTTTATTTGTCTTTGAGATTCATCCTGCATATTATTTCTGCCATTCCTGCAATACTTCAGTATAATATGATGATTAACAACTTGTCATTTAACTCTTTACTGAATTGTTATTTTTAATAAATATATGAAACGGAACTTTTCTCGTGCTTTCTTCATACCCCAGCACCTACACCTGTGGTTGGTCCCGGGTTAACGGATTCACAAAAAACACCCGGACCTGACAGTAAGCACTGGCCACATGGATCCGTCAAGTGACCAATTCGCAGGAGGCGGTGCTACGTCAGATATCCTTTCCCGTCTGGAAAACCAGGAGTCTATACAGACACAAATAGTGCAGTTTATGCAAACTATGGCAGACCGTTTAGAGACTCTTCATACGGCTATTAAAACGTCTCAAGTCCAGATTCCAACTCCGGTTGTCCCAGTAACCACTACAGCTTCTCCTGTGACGCTGCCTACGTCCCGCTTGCAGTTACCCTCTCCGAGTAAGTTTGACGGAACTCCAAAACTTTGCAGAGGATTCCTGAATCAATGCGAGATCCAGTTCGAACTGTTGTCCGCCAGTTTCCCATCAGCTCGTTCTAAGGTTGCATATATTATTGCCCTCCTCTCCGGTCAGGCTCTGGAGTGGGCATCACCATTATGGGAAAGAGGTGATCCTATCCTCTCTAATTACAAAGAGTTCGTATCATCCTTCCGGAGAATCTTTGACGAACCAGGCAGGACCACCTCAGCATCTTTGGAGATTCTCCGTCTACGTCAAGGTTTACGTCAGTCAATATATTATTCAGTTTCGCACGTTGTCTTCAGAGTTAAACTGGAATGAGGAGGCCCTGATCGCCGCGTTTTGGAATGGACTTTCAGAGAGAATCAAGGATAATTTAACTATCCGGGATGTGCCAACTAAACTGGATGAATTGATTTCTCTCTGTAACAAACTTGACCTACGCTACAGGGAGCGATGTTTAGAGAAATCCAGGGCAGAGCGATCCAGTCCACGTTATCATCCTAGGCCTCGACAAGATTCTTCATCACAGTCTCCGGTGACGACAGAAGAACCTATGCAGATTGGGCACTCTCGCCTCACAGAGGAGGAACGACTTCGTCGTCGATAGGGTAACCTCTGCATGTACTGTGGGTCCTCCGAACACTTAGTTAAATTCTGCAAACTCCGACCGGGAAACTCTCGCTCCTAGCTTATTCAAGAGAGGTTAAGCTAGGAGTTACTTTAGAATCACGTTCTGGGAAAGAGCCGACCTTGTCTATTCAATTAGAAGTTCCAAGTTCTACAGTGAAAGTTTCAGCTCTCCTAGATTCCGGGGCAGCCGAGAACTTCATCTCCTCAGCCTTTGTCATACGGTCTAAAGTTCAAACCATGCCTCTGGAAGCAGCAGTTGCTGTTACAGCAGTGGATGGAAGTCGAATTCCAGATGGTATAATTACTCATCGAACCGTATGTCTCAAGATGAAAGTTGGTGTGCTCCATTCCGAATACCTCTCCTTCTACGTGATTCCCAAAGCCTCTCAAGATGTGATACTTGGTTTACCTTGGCTGCAGAAACATAATCCTCAACTTAATTGGCAAACCATGGAAGTCCTTTCGTGGGGTAAATCTTGTACCAAGAACTGTTTAGCCTCAATTGTACCTCTCCGGTCAATTAGTCTTCCCGACCTACCTCCGGTGTATCAATCCTTTGCGGATGTTTTCAGTAAACAAGCAGCAGACTCTCTACCTCCTCATCGCGAATGGGACTGCCCAATCGTCCTGGTTCCGGGCAAAACCCCTCCTAGGGGACGAATTTATCCGCTATCCATCCCAGAGACGCAAGCTATGTCTGATTATATAGAGGAAAATCTAACCAAAGGATTTATCAGACCATCTTCTTCACCTGCAGGAGCCGGATTCTTCTTTGTTAAGAAGAAGGACGGTGGGTTACGACCATGCATAGATTACCGTGGACTCAATGAGATCACTGTGAAAAACAAGTACCCATTACCCTTAATTCCAGAATTATTTGACCGGGTAAAGGGAGCTACTGTGTTTACGAAATTGGATCTCCGAGGGGCCTACAATTTAATCCGCATCCGGGCAGGGGACGAGTGGAAGACTGCTTTTAATACCCGGGATGGGCATTACGAATACCTTGTAATGCCTTTTGGTCTTTGTAATGCACCTGCAGTTTTTCAAAGCTATGTGAATGAACTTTTTCGTGATCTTCTCTACAAGTGTCTAGTAGTGTACTTGGATGATATCCTAATATTCTCTAAGGATCTAAAGGCTCACCGTCACCAAGTTAAAGAGGTACTGACACGTCTGAGGAAAAAAATCAACTTTATTGTAAGCTAGAGAAGTGCACTTTTGAAGTATCTTCCATACCGTTCCTTGGTTACATCATTTCTGGATCAGAGCTATGTATGGATCCCGGTAAGGTACAAGCTATCCGAGATTGGTCCACTCCTACAACTCTCAAGGGGATTCAGCGATTTCTTGGTTTTGCTAATTTCTATAGGAGATTCATTAAGAATTATTCTTCGTTAGCTGCTCCCATCACAGCCCTAACTCGCAAGGGAGCAAATCCTACGAACTGGTCTTCTGAAGCAATCAAAGCCTTCTCTGATTTAAAGCAAGCCTTTGGGTCAGCTCCCATTCTTCGACAGCCTGATTTGAATCGTCCCTTTCTACTAGAGGTGGATGCATCTACAGAAGCAGTAGGAGCTGTGTTATCACAAGTCTTTGAAGATAAAAAAGTCCATCCCTGCGGATATTTCTCCCGTAAGTTCCTCCCGGCAGAACGTAATTATGCAATTGGTGAGCAAGAATTACTTGCCATCAAGTTGGCATTTGAGGAGTGGAGATACCTTCTAGAAGGAGCACAACATCGCATTACAGTTTATACTGATCATAAGAATCTTCTGTATCTGCAGTCAGCTCAGTGTTTGAATCCACGACAAGCTCGATGGGCGCTTTTCTTCACACGATTTGATTTCAAGCTCACCTATCGTCCAGGGTCTCAGAACAAAAAGGCAGATGCCCTTTCCCGGTCCTTTGCTTCTTCTGAATTAAATGATGCTACCACGAATCAAGCCAATGTGAATCCTACGTCCTTTTTAATGACTCGAACCTCTCCAGTTCCTCCGCCTGGCAAGACCTTTGTCGCCACAAGTCTTCGAAAACGGCTGCTTAACTGGGCTCATTCCTCTTCCTTCATGGGTCATCCTGGGGTTCTAAAGACTCTCAAATTTATTCAACAGTCTTATTGGTGGCCACGTCTCAAAGCCGATGTCCAAGAGTTTATAGCAGCATGTCCTAAATGTGCCCAACATAAGAGTCCAAGAAGTTCTCCACCAGGTTTATTACATCCATTATCCATACCCAAACATCCATGGACTCATATCTCAATGGATTTCGTGACCGATCTACCGCCATCAAAAGGGCGAAATACCATTTGGGAGATAGTGGATCGATTTTCGAAAATGGCACATTTCATTCCATTAACTGGGTTACCATCAGCCCCTTTACTAGCCAGATTGTTCATCTCTGAAATCTTCAAGTTGCATGGCCTTCCTCGAGAGATTATCTCTGATCGGGGAACACAGTTTGTGGCCAAGTTTTGGAGGTCGCTTTGTTCATCTTTAAATGTCAAGTTGAATTTTTCTTCTGCATATCATCCTCAGACAGATGGACAAACTGAGAGAGTCAACCAAGACCTTGAAACATTTCTCCGGCTATATATATCGTCCTCACAGGATGACTGGGTTGACTACCTTCCATTGGCAGAATTTGCTCATAATAATCTCTTCCATTCATCTTCAGAATCTACGCCCTTTTATATTAACTTCGGCTTTCATCCTCGTGTGCCAGAGTTCCATCCACTGCCAGCCCTAGAGGTTCCAGCGGCAGATCAAGAGCTTCAACGTCTATCTAGAATCTGGAGTTGTGTACGTAAGTCCTTGGTCAAAACTTCCGCTCGTTATAAATCTTTTGCAGATAGAAAACGTAAAGCTGTACCGAATTACAAAGTGGGAGACCAAGTTTGGATTTCTACGCGCAATCTCAGGTTCAAAGTTCCTTCTAAGAAATTTGCTCCCAAGTTTATTGGTCCATTTCCCATTGTAAAGGTACTCCACCCTGTGTCATCCAAAGTCAAGTTGCCACCGTCTTTGAGAATTCCTAACGCCTTTCATACATCTTTACTGAAGCCTTTGAGTCTCAATAAATTCCGTACTACCCAGTCCAAATCTCCTAAAGTTCACTCTTTGCAGAATGAGGAATTTGAAGTTAAAGAGATTGTGGACTCACGTTCCCGATATGGACGTTTACAGTTTTTGGTTGACTGGAAGGGTTACGGTCCAGAGGAGAGATCCTGGGTTTTCTCTGAAGATGTTCATGCTCCAAGACTGGTACAGAAATACTTCTCCAAAAATCCTGACAAGGTTCGAAGGTGTTCGGAGACCACCCGTAGAAGAGGGGGTACTGTCACGAACCGGTCTCTTACCTTTGCGGGTTCTGGGGTTCATCCGTTGCCAGTGCGGTTGCTCGCGGTGCTGTGCGCCCGTGTGGGGACGCGGCGTGATCGGTGGCACAGGTAATGCAGAATCTGGGAACTGTGAGTGCGGGGACCAAATGGCCTAAGGCACTGCGGTGTGTCTGCTGTATAGGAGGTGGCCATGTTGGAGACCAAATAGGTAATACAGAGCACTTGTGAAAACACCTGTGGGCAGGTGTAAGCCAATCCCGTGCTTGTGCTGCCTTTAAGTAGGCTGGGATTATGTTACTCTGGGCCAGTGCTTTGTTGTATCAACGCTGTGCTCTAGCTCTGAGCTCTCTCCGTGCATTCCTGTGTGATTCCCGTGGTCCAGATATCGCCTCCGTTCCCAGAGGTCCGTCTGCAGCCTTCACTGCTAAAAGATCCACCAGCTCCCCGCTGTGCTGTCAGTTAATTGCACACCTACTGGAAGCAGTTGGATTCCCAGAGTCCTGCATGAGGTTAACTTGTCTGCCTACCATACAAAGTTTGGAGGATTCCATTACCCTCAGCTGTTCGTTTGTTCTACTCAGCATTTAACCCGTTCATCACCTTGTCATCTGCTACAGTTTTCACAGTGATCTCCGGAACCCGCAAGTAACCCAATTAAGTACTTTTATTTTCTATGTTACCTGTCACAACTGAGGGCCTGAGCTGACGGGAGGCAGCCTCAGTTGTAGGGGCTGAGATGTACCGGAACCTGGGAGGTTGTATCAGACCCCTGGACATGTAAGTAACATGAATAATAACTGCCCGAAGGCGTGACCACGACAACTTGGATAAAAGTCAATGATGTTTATTATGACAACTCCGCAACACAGCAGCAGTAAAAGAAAACGTAAAAGTCAGCAAATAATAAATACAGTTCCTGGGTACTACAGGATGGCAGGAGCCACAGGGCACTGGTAGTGTGAGATAGTTCTTATGATCTTCTAGATGGAAAGTCCTTACCAGGCCCGACTGTAGCAATGGAGATAACCCAGGATTGTGCCAGCTGGTGTTCCAGGAAAAGCTGGGTTGCTGAAGGTAAAACAGCTGCTGTGGATACTGGCTGGAACCAGACTGTTGTTAGCACGGAGTGGATACTGGCTGGAACCAGTTAAATAATAAATGAACTTGGGAGCGATGAAATATGAACTGAAATGTAGAACTTGAGAGCGGAGAAATAATAATACCGGTGGAGAGTGGTAAAGTGTAGAAAGGACACCGGCCCTTTAAGGGAAGCTGTACTCTGCTGGAAGCTGAGCTGGAAGCAGGTAATGTTGTAGCTGGAAACAGATGAATCCACAATGGATTGGAGAGTCAGGCTACACCGCAGGTGGAATGCTGGTGCGGGTCTCTATGGTGGAAGTCTTGAGACAGGAGCTGGAACCTGGAAGACAATCACAGGAGAGAGACAAACAGGAACTAGGTTTGACAACCAAAGCACTGACGCCTTCCTTGCTCAGGCACAGTGTATTTATACCTGCAGCAAGGAAGGGATTGGCTAGGCAATTATGCAGATTAACAATACTGACAACAGATTGGAGGAAATGATCAGCTGACAGAATCCAAGATGGCTGCGCCCATGCAGACACTTGGAGGGAAGTTTGGTTTGTAATCCATGTGGTAATGAAAACAGTAATGGCGGCGCCGGCCACTGGAGACAGGAGACGCCAGGCTGACAAGTGCACATCCAACCACGCGGACACAGCGGAGGCCGCGGCTGACGTAATCGCCACTCTGACACTCTGCATGCAGAAGCTCAGGGACGGCGGCGGAGGCCGCGGGAGACGCCATGCCAGATGTAATAAGGCGTTACTGTGACAGCGTCTCAGAGAGACAGGAGAGGATGCAGGAATGTGAACATTAGGATAACAGATGGGATCCGGTCCTGGAGCGCTGAGCCAGCCTTAGGAGGCATCTGATGGGTAAGAAATGGCGTCCAGATACCCGGATCGTGACAGCACCCCCCCCTTTAGGAGTGGCCCCAGGACACTTCTTTGGCTTTTGAGGAAACTTGGAATGGAATCTCCGGACCAAGGCAGGAGCATGGACATCAGAAGCATTGGTCCATGAACGTTCCTCAGGACCATAACCCTTCCAGTCAATAAGATATTGTAGTTGACCGTAACGGTTTCGTGAGTCCAGGATCTTGGCCACTTCATACTCAACGCCTCGTTGAGTTTGGACTTTCGGAGTTGGAGGAAGTGAGGAATGAAACCGATTCAAGATCAGCGGTTTCAACAGGGAAACATGGAATGTCCTGGGTATTTTTAAGAAGGGAGGCAACTGGAGTCTGTAAGCAACAGGATTGATGACTTGTTCAATCTTGAAAGGACCGATATAGCGAGGTGCAAACTTCATACTGGGAACTCTTAACCTCAAATTCTTCGTGGATAACCATACCCGATCACCCACCTTGAGAGCAGGAACTGCTCGACGCTTCTTATCCGCAAACTTCTTGTACCTGAACGATGCCTTGAGCAGAGCTGATCGTACGCTCTTCCAGATATTGGCAAACTGATGCAAGGTGATATCCACTGCGGGAACAGAAGTTGCTGGAAGCGGTTGGAACTCAGGAACTTTAGGGTGGAATCCAAAGTTAGTGAAGAATGGTGTTGAAGCAGATGAAGAATGATACTGGTTGTTATGACAGAACTCGGCCCAGGGAAGTAATTGAACCCAGTCATCTTGAGAGGAGGACACATAGATGCGGAGGAAGGCCTCCAAGTCCTAATTCACCCTCTCGGTTTGACCATAGGTCTGAGGATGGTAAGCCGTGGAAAACTTTAGCTTGACTTGGAGGACTTGACATAAACTTCGCCAGAATTTGGCTGTGAATTGAACTCCTCGATCTGAGATAATTTCTTCAGGAAGACCGTGGAGTCGGAAGATCTCTTGTATGAATACTTGAGCCAACTTGGAAGCTGACGGAAGACCGGTGAGAGGAATGAAGTGTGCCATCTTGGTGAACCGGTCAACTACCACCCAGATGGTATTGAACTTGTTGCACATGGGTAAGTCTGTAATGAAATCCATCGACAAGTGGGTCCATGGTCGACGGGGAACGGATAGTGGAACCAGTTGCCCCGCAGGCGACTGGCGGGATACTTTATGTTGGGCACACTTTGGGCAAGATGCAATAAACTCCAAGACGTCCTTTTTCAGAGTTGGCCACCAATAGGACCTAGAGATAAACTCCAGGGTTTTTTGGATACCTGTATGTCCGGCAAAACGGGAAGCATGGGCCCAATGCATGAGCTTCTTCCTTAGCATCGGCTTCACAAAACTTTTCCCTGATGGGGGCGTAGAGTCCATCCCTACCGTGGAGAATGCCAACGGATTTATAATAGGATGCTTGTCTGAAGACTCTGACTCATTTTCTTGCTCCCATGAGCGGGAAAGGGCATCGGCCTTGCGATTCTGAGAGCCCGGACAGAACTGGAGTTTAAAGTCGAACCTGGAAAAGA
This sequence comes from Pseudophryne corroboree, assembly GCF_028390025.1. Lineage (NCBI taxonomy): Eukaryota > Metazoa > Chordata > Amphibia > Anura > Myobatrachidae > Pseudophryne > Pseudophryne corroboree. The sequence continues at coordinate 116,372,772 of NC_086452.1, read as the reverse complement.
AAAGTGCCCATCTGGCCTGACGAGGGTTGAGACATTGTGCGCCCTTCAGGTATAAAAGGTTCTTGTGGTCTGTAAGTATGGTGATTAAATGAGAAGCTCCCTCCAACAGATACCTCCACTCTTCTAGAGCGAGCTTGATGGCTAGCAACTCCTGGTCGCCAATGGCATAGTTGCGCTCAGCTGGGGAGAACTTCCGGGAGAAGAAACTGCAAGGATGTAAATGGCCATCTTTAGCCCTCTGAGATAACACCGCTCCTACTCCAACGGAGGAGGCATCCACCTCTAGGATGAAAGGAGAGTCGATGTCAGGCTGTTTCAGGACAGGCGCAGAGATGAACCTCTGTTTTAAAAGATGAAAAGCTTGCATGGCTTCTTCAGACCACTTGGACGGGTTAGCACCCTTCTTGGTGAAAGCAGTAATAGGCGCCACAATGGTGGAAAAGTCTCGTATAAACTTTCGGTAATAATTGGCGAACCCTAAGAACCTCTGGACCCCTTTGAGGGTTAAGGGTACCGGCCAATTCTGAATTGCTTGTAGTTTCTCAGGATCCATCTCTAGTCCGGAACCGGACACAATGTACCCTAGAAACGGAATGGACTTGACTTCAAAGACGCATTTTTCTAATTTGCAATAGAGATGATTGACACGGAGACGGGACAGAACCTCTTTAACCCAAAAACGATGTTCCTCTAAATCGTTGGCAAAAATGAGGATATCGTCTAGATAGACCACGACATGACGGTATAGAATGTCTCTGAAAATCTCATTGACAAAATGCTGGAAGACAGCTGGAGCATTGCTCAATCCGAAGGGCATGACGAGGTACTCATAATGTCCGTCACGGGTGTTAAAGGCGGTCTTCCACTCGTCACCCTCACGGATCCGGATGAGATTGTATGCACCTCGCAAGTCCAGCTTTGTAAAGATGGTAGCTCCGCTAACTCTGTCAAAGAGCTCAGTAATCAGGGGTAAAGGATAACGGTTCTTGATGGTAATGTCGTTCAAACCTCTGTAGTCGATGCACGGCCGCAGACCACCATCTTTCTTTTTTACAAAAAAGAAGCCTGCGCCGGCTGGGGAAGAAGAAGGTCGAATGAACCCCTTTGCTAGGTTCTCTTTAATGTATTCCTCCATAGAATGCGTCTCAGGCAGAGACAACGGATAAGTTCGGCCTCGAGGTGGAACCTTCCCTGGAACGAGATCAATCGGGCAGTCCCATTCTCTATGAGGAGGAAGGATATCAGCAGAAGCTTTACTGAACACATCCGTGAAATCTTGATATGGAGGAGGTGGAACATCAGACGACCTGGGGGAGGAAGAACAGACAGGCAATACTTTAAACAAACATGTCTCTGCACAGGAGGAACCCCATGCCAGGATTTGCGTAGTCGTCCAATCAATTGTAGGATTGTGAAGACGGAGCCATGGAAGGCCCAGGACCACAGGATGTGTGGCTCTTGGAATCACTAAAAGTGAAATAAGTTCGGAATGAAGAACTCCCACTCTCAGACGAACTGGTAGAGTCCTTAGAGCAATAACAGTATCAAAAATTTTACTGCCATCCACGGCAGTTAAGGAAAAGGAGGAAGGAAGTCTCTCGGTGGGTAGGGACCACCGTTTAACATAGGCTTCAGTAATAAAGTTCCCAGCTGCTCCGGAATCAAGGAGAGCAATGACGTTCCGATAACGTTGAGCAACTTGAAGCGAGACTGGGAGATTACAATCATGAGGAGATGGAGAGGAGATCATTACTCCTAGCCGGCCCTCTCCTGGGCGAGCTGGGGTTTGGAGTTTTCCCGGACGTTCGGGACAGGCATTGATGGTGTGAGACGGAGCTGCACAGTAAAGACAAAGAGACTCAGAGAGACGTCTTCGGCGCTCAGCAGGAGTTAAACGGGAACGGCCAATTTGCATGGGCTCATCTTTAGATGGTGACAGTTGACGAGGAGGAGGAGCAGAAGGTTTTGGAGCAGATGATCTTCCACGCTCAGTTGCTCTCTCTCTGAAACGTAAATCAACTTTCGTGCAGAGTGAGATTAGCTCATCTAACTTAGAAGGTAAGTCTCTGGTAGCTAACTCATCTTTAATAAGCTCAGATAAGCCATGCCAGAATGCAGCATACAGGGCCTCGTCGTTCCATGCCAGTTCGGATGCCAGGATCTGGAACTGTATCAGATATTGTCCTACAGTACGTGACCCCTGGCGTAAACGGAGAATCTCGGATGAAGCTGAGGTTACCCGGCCTGGCTCGTCGAAGATGCGCCTGAATGTTGACACGAATGCAGTGTAAGAAGATAGCAGGGTGTCGGACCTCTCCCATAACGGTGATGCCCAGTCAAGGGCGGAGCCACTGAGAAGAGAGATGATGTAGGCAATTTTTGTACGGTCACTGGGAAAATTGCCAGGTTGTAGCTCAAACTGAATCTCACACTGGTTGAGAAATCCCCTGCTGAATCTTGGAGATCCGTCAAATTTTGCTGGCGTTGGAAGATGAAGACGTGGAGCAGAAATGGGTAAGGTGGGTGGGGTTATAGCTGGAGTCACTGTGGTTGACGCACCAGATGCGCCTGATCCACGGAGAGTTGTCTGAATCCCATCCAGCCGAGTAGAGAGATCCTGGAGACAGCGGATGATGTGGCCCTGTGCAGCCTCCTGATGTTCTAGTCGGGCTGCCAGTTCTTGCATCGGCCTGGCCGCTTGATCCTGGTCTCCGGCTGGATTCATTAGGTCAGTGCTTACTGTCACAACTGAGGGCCTGAGCTGACGGGAGGCAGCCTCAGTTGTAGGGGCTGAGATGTACCGGAACCTGGGAGGTTGTATCAGACCCCTGGACATGTAAGTAACATGAATAATAACTGCCCGAAGGCGTGACCACGACAACTTGGATAAAAGTCAATGATGTTTATTATGACAACTCCGCAACACAGCAGCAGTAAAAGAAAACGTAAAAGTCAGCAAATAATAAATACAGTTCCTGGGTACTACAGGATGGCAGGAGCCACAGGGCACTGGTAGTGTGAGATAGTTCTTATGATCTTCTAGATGGAAAGTCCTTACCAGGCCCGACTGTAGCAATGGAGATAACCCAGGATTGTGCCAGCTGGTGTTCCAGGAAAAGCTGGGTTGCTGAAGGTAAAACAGCTGCTGTGGATACTGGCTGGAACCAGACTGTTGTTAGCACGGAGTGGATACTGGCTGGAACCAGTTAAATAATAAATGAACTTGGGAGCGATGAAATATGAACTGAAATGTAGAACTTGAGAGCGGAGAAATAATAATACCGGTGGAGAGTGGTAAAGTGTAGAAAGGACACCGGCCCGTTAAGGGAAGCTGTACTCTGCTGGAAGCTGAGCTGGAAGCAGGTAATGTTGTAGCTGGAAACAGATGAATCCACAATGGATTGGAGAGTCAGGCTACACCGCAGGTGGAATGCTGGTGCGGGTCTCTATGGTGGAAGTCTTGAGACAGGAGCTGGAACCTGGAAGACAATCACAGGAGAGAGACAAACAGGAACTAGGTTTGACAACCAAAGCACTGACGCCTTCCTTGCTCAGGCACAGTGTATTTATACCTGCAGCAAGGAAGGGATTGGCTAGGCAATTATGCAGATTAACAATACTGACAACAGATTGGAGGAAATGATCAGCTGACAGAATCCAAGATGGCTGCGCCCATGCAGACACTTGGAGGGAAGTTTGGTTTGTAATCCATGTGGTAATGAAAACAGTAATGGCGGCGCCGGCCACTGGAGACAGGAGACGCCAGGCTGACAAGTGCACATCCAACCACGCGGACACAGCGGAGGCCGCGGCTGACGTAATCGCCACTCTGACACTCTGCATGCAGAAGCTCAGGGACGGCGGCGGAGGCCGCGGGAGACGCCATGCCAGATGTAATAAGGCGTTACTGTGACAGCGTCTCAGAGAGACAGGAGAGGATGCAGGAATGTGAACATTAGGATAACAGATGGGATCCGGTCCTGGAGCGCTGAGCCAGCCTTAGGAGGCATCTGATGGGTAAGAAATGGCGTCCAGATACCCGGATCGTGACATTACCATAACAAGGATAATTCTTCACAGCCTCTCAGTTAACTCTCAAAACTTCATTGCAAATCCTTACAGTTATTTCTTCATGTCTGCATTACCCAGTTAAACACATTCTGCCATTCAGCATCAAAGCTTGTTTATATTTGGACAATTCAACATTTATTCTTCAGCTTGTTTCATATACAGTTCCATGAACATTTCTTTTATTTGTCTTTGAGATTCATCCTGCATATTATTTCTGCCATTCCTGCAATACTTCAGTATAATATGATGATTAACAACTTGTCATTTAACTCTTTACTTAATTGTTATTTTTAATAAATATATGAAACTGAACTTTTCTCGTGCTTTCTTCATACCCCAGCACCTACACCTGTGGTTGGTCCCGGGTCAACGGATTCATAAAAAACACCCGGACCTGACAACCTCCCACTCAGACATCCCCTTTATGATCTCCCAGAGGGCACATTTACATACCAGGTGGGTGTTTTGTTCATATGCTTGTAATTCCAATCATTAGGACACAGAGGCATGTGAGTTCATTGCTGTGCTCTTTTATTCCCTTTGCAAACTCCAGACACACTGCACACTGCCACTTCCCAGCATTCCCTCTGGTCCTAGGGACCATCACTGAAGATTCAGGCTTACACATATTAGTAACGGAGTGTCTTCAAACATAAAGCATTCTAATGCAATAACATCACATCCTCTTTTCTTTAAAGATAAACCCTGTATCCTTCAGTGCAACAATTCAACGTAATATTAAGAACATCATCTAACATGTTTCAATGAGTCTCTCAGGTCTGCGTATTTCCCTTTTGGGTCTTTCATACACAGTCTGTGTTTCGTCAACCATGTTGGACCTTTCTAGAACCGTGCCATACATGGCGGGATATAGCAAAGATGTATGTGTGTGGACACATCTGTAACATCACAGTGAGTATGATTTACGATATACAGGTGAAACTCAGAAAATTTGAATATAGTGCAAAAGTTCATTTATTTCAGTAATTCAACTTCAAAGGTGATACTAATATATTATATAGACTCATTACATGCAAAGTGAGATATTTCAAGCCTTTATTTGGTATAATTTAAAAATATAAGCTTGTCTGCTGAAGGAAACATAAAGTGCTCTAAAATATCCTGGTAGACGGCTGTGTTGACTCTGGACTTAATATAGCACAGTGGACCAGCACCAGCAGGTGACATGGCTCCCCAAATCAACATAAACTGTGTAAACTTCATACTGGACTTCAAGCATCTTGGATTGTGTGCCTCCCCATTTTTTCTCCATACTCTGGGACCTTGGTTTCCAAATGAGATGCAAAATTTGCTCTCATCAGAAAAGAGGACTTTGGATCACTGAGCAACAGACCAGTTCTTTTTTTCTTTAGCCCAGGTAAGATCTGACGTTGTTTGTTGTTCAGGAGCGGCTTGACAAGAGGAATGCGACATTTGAAGCCCATGTCCAGGATCTGTCTGTGTGTGGTGGCTCTTGATGCACTAACTCCAGCCTCAGTCCGCTCCTTGTGAATCTCCCCCACACTCGCCTGACCTGAACCCCATACAGAATCTGTTGGGCATTGCCAAGAGAAAGATGAGGGACATGAGACCGAACAATGCAGAACAGCTGAAGGCCGCTATTAAAGCATTCTGGTTTTCCATAACACCTCAGCAGTGGCACAGGCTGATAGAATCCATGCCACGTCGCATTGAGGCAGTAATTCATGCAAAAGGGGCCCAAACCAAGTACTGAGTACATATGCATGATTATACTTTTCAGAGGGCCGACATTTCGGTATTTAAAATGAATTAGCTAAATTAAGTCCGTGGAGTGCCATCCAGAAGTTTTGTGTGTTTATAAATATATACGGTTGAGCCACATTATTATGACCACCTCCTACATTTGACGTCAGCAGCACGAATCCCCATGAAGTACGTCATGTGTCTTGCACTGGCTTGGTGGGTATTTAAGGTGTGCGTCTGCACACAAATCACCCATTGCTGTCATGGGTAAAAGGAGCGATTTATTTGAGTTGCAAAAAAGGATGATTATCGGCTTTCAGGCCAAGAGTGGCAGTATTTCCGAAACAGCGCAGTTTGTGAACTATTTGCCTGCTGCTGTGGTGAAGGAGTATCGTGACAGGACAAATGGCACCACTGTGAATAACCGACGTGGAAACTGCTGAGCACCATGTGCCATTGCTGTTAGAGGTGAACGTCAGCTACAAAGGTGCCTGGGGGCTACCAGGCATGTGTCTTAAATGACAGTTCAGCCCGTCTAGCTGCTGTCGGTGCTGCACATGGCGGCTATTAACTGGTGGTCATTTCCCTGGTGGGGAGGAAAAGAACAGCCGGCAAGGGTATTACCAAGGGTATTAGCAAAACACTGATTTATGATGAATACGGATCACCAATAATGCATATAAAAAATGATGTTCCTACCATAAGAGCGAACACTTCTCTTAATTGTATGTATGTAAATGCTAGAAGCCTTACAGGAAAAATGGGGGAACTAAAAGTCCTTGCAGCAAATAAACAGTATGATATTATAGGTATTACTGAAACTTGGTGGGACGAATCTCACGATTGGACAGTTAATCTGGAGGATTATACACAGTTCAGGAGAGACAGATTAAAAAAAAAGGGAGTGGAGGGGCTTGTCTTTATGTAAAGCCGTTTTTAAAACCTGATATACGGGAAGACATTTGCGAGGTGACTGTAAATACTGTGGAGACTTTATGGGTAGAAATTGCTTTCGAGGGAAAGGGAACTAAAAAGCTACTAATAGGGATATGCTACAAGCTGCCTGATATTAATGTGTCTGATGAGGAATTGTTACTGAAACCAGACAAAAAAGCGGCAGGAGTAGGAGATGTAATAGTGATGGGAGATTTTAATTATCCGGAGATTAATTGAGCAAATGTTACGTGTGATACGACTAGGGGTAATAGATTTTGAAACACACTAAATGGTCACTACTTATCGAGGAACTAACTAGGTACAATGCAATTTTAGACCCAGTATTAACAAACAATGGGGATATGATATCAAATACTAAAGTAGGGGAGCCCATGGGAAACAGTGACCACAATATGGTCACTTTCAATATCAGTTCTCTCAAGCAGCCCTATATAGGCTCAACTAGGACTCTCAACTATAGCAAAGCCAACTGTGCCATGATGAGGGAAGCTATAAGGCACATTGACTGGGAATTTTTGTTTCTAGGTAATAATACTACAGAGAAATGGGAGATATTAAAAGCATTGCTTGCTAGTTATACTCGTAAATTCATTCCCATAGGCAGCAAACGAGGGAGTATTCATTCCAAACCAATGTGGCTTAGCAAAAAGATTGCGGAACTAATGGGCAAAAAGAGGAGAGCATTGAAAAAGTATAAATCAGACGGGAAGGCAGAGTAATTTCAGTACTATAAGGATTGCAACAAAATATGCAAAAAAAAAAAATCAGAGCATCTAAAATAGAAATGGAAAAGCTAATAGCAAAAGAAAGTAAGTCAAACCCCAAAAAGTTTTTTTTTTCAATACATCAACAGCAAAAGATTATAGAAGAAGAGTATAGGCCCTGTAAAAGGCAAGCTGGGCATCCTAAGCAAAGACGATAATGACATAGCGTTAAAATGAAACAAGGTTTTCTCATCTGTATTCACTAGAGAGGACCAGATGGAGGGATTAACGCATAACCTGACAATGTCCCACTACTAATTGCTTATTTAAGTGAGGAAGTAGTCTGTGACCGATAAAAAAAAAATTAGATTCATAAGTCATCTGGTCCTGATGGAATTCACCCAAGGATTCTCATGGAGCTACACTTCGAACTAGCAAGACCCCTGTATTTGATTTTCAATGACTCACTTACATCAGGAATGGTTCCCAAAGACTGGCACATAGTGGAAGTAGTGCCGTTATTCAAAAGGGAAGTAAATCTGAACCAGGTAATTACAGACCAGTATGTCTTACATTTATAGTGGGGAAAGTACTGAAAGGTATTTTAAGTGATAGAATACAGGAGTTCCTTGAAGCCAATAAGGTTATTAATAGGAACCAACATGGATTTGTGAAGGATAGATCATGTCAAACTAACTTAATAGGCTTTTATGAAACAGTTAGTGCTAACCTAGATCAGGGAAAAGAGATGGATGTAATCTTTTTAGACTTTGCTAAAGCTTTAGATATGGTACCTCACATGAGACTTATCTATAAATTACAAGAACTGGGGCTAGGAAGCACAATATGCACTTGGGTTAGAAATTGGTTGGATTATAGGGAGCCTTGAGTGGTGGTAAATGGAACTTTTTTGAAATGGACTGAAGTACTAAGTGGGGTGTCACAAGGGTCTGCACTTGGACCACTATTGTTCAACATTTTCAGAAATTACCTTGAAGTAGGTCTAGAGAGCATGGTGTCTATTTTTGCAGACGATACCAAACTGTGCACGGTTATAAGCTTGGAGAGGAATACTGAGACTCTTCAGAACGACTTATTTAAACTGGAAGCATGGGCAGTAAAATGGAGAATGAGGTTCAACATAGACAAATGTAAGGTACTGTAATACACTTAGGTAGCAAGAACAATAATACTACCTACATACTAAATGGAGAAAAACTAGGGGATTCTGTACTGGAAAAAGATTTAGGTATTCACATAGATAACAAACTTAGCTGCAGTACCCAAACTAGGAATGCAGCAAATAAGGCAAAATCAAGGTATTAACATGCATAAAGAGGGGAATTGATGCAAGGGATGAGAATGTTATACTCCCATTATAAAAATCACTAGTGAGGCCACATATTGAATACTGTGCACAATTATAGGCACCATACTACAAAAAGGATACCCTGGAACTATAAAAGGTTCAGAGACGGGCAAACAACTTGATTAAGGGGATGGAGACGCTCGAATACGAGGATAGGCTTGCTAGTCTAGGCATGTTTACACTGGAAAAAAGGAGATTAAGAGGGGACATGATTAACATTTACAAATATATAAGAGGACAATACACAGAGCTAGTGGGGGATTTGTTTTTTGTAAAATCATCACAAAGGACACGTGGACACCTGCTTAGGTTAACGGGGAGGAGATTTCGCACACAGAGACGAAAAGGTTTCTCCACAGTAAGGACAATATGTACTTGGAATTCCCTGCCTGAGAGAGTAGTAATGGCGGACTCAGTCATTGCTTTTAAGAATGGGGTAGATTAATTCCTGTTGGATAAGGATATACAGGGTTATGCTTGCTAAATCATGCACAATAGTAAATGATTTTTTTTTTTAAAGGAATAGACAACGACTAAACATTCAGCACAGTTAAGAGTCAGTCTTAAAAATATTACAGTGTAGGAGATCACTAGCAGGTTGAACTCGATGGACAATTGTCTTTTTTCCACCTCAGAAACTATGTTACTATGGCCCTCATTCCAAGTTGTTCGCTCGCTAGCTGCTTTTAGCAGCATTGCAAACGCTAAGCCGCCGCTCTCTGGGAGTGTATCTTAGCTTAGCAGAATAGCGAACGAAAGATTAGCAGAACTGCTACTAAATGATTTCCTGCAGTTTCTGAGTAGCTCCAGACCTACTACTAGGTTGCGATCACCTCAGTCCGTTTAGTTCCTGGTTTGACGTCACAAACACGCCCTGCGCTCGGCCAGCCAATCCCCCGTTTCTCCAGCCACTCCTGCGTTTTTATCTGGCACGCCTGCGTTTTTTAGCACATTCCCGGAAAATGCTTAGTTACCTCCCAGAAACGCCCCTTTTCTGTCAATCACTCACCGATCAGCAGAGCGACTGAAAAGCGCCGCACGAACACCAACAAATCTACTAAGTTTTGTGTTAAATAACTTAGCGCATGCGCGCTGCGTACCATGCGCATGCGCATTTTCCACCTAATCGCTGCATTGCGAAAAATGGCAGCGAGCGAACAACTCGGAATGACCACCTATGTTACTATAATAATGTGACTCAACCATGTATATACAGTATATACAGTATATGTATAAAGTAAAAAAAAATGTGTAATAATATTTAAAACGGTACAACTCCTGATCAGTGACGTGCGGTGGGGTGAGGCGGGTGAGGCAGGTGAGGCAGAGCCTTTCCTGTCATACTAACAGAGTTTTGACTATAAAGTATATGAAAAATACAAAAACGTCCCTACTCCTGATTACTGAGGGGCAAACATTGCGTAATATGGCACCTGTAAACTATTTTTTATTTTATTTGGGGGGATATTGTAAATCATACCCCCTTCATATTAAAATAGTCTCTACAATAGCTAAGAATACTCTACTTTTCCCAGGTTTTCATCAAACAATTTCAGAAGTGGTTTTTCCAGACATCAGGCCTAAGAGAGGAAGCATAGATCAAACTAACGATCGCAGCATCTGTGTAATTGCCTTAAAATGTCATCAACCTCATGTGTTTGTATTGGAAATATTTGCAATTAAGGCCGTTCTAGTTGCTTTTGCTGAATGTTCATGCATCAAATGTCTGGTAGTGCAGCAATAGGGACCTATTGATAAATGGCTTCCAAAGAGACTGTTTAAATACACTTGTCTTAATGTAAGGTGCTCATCTCAATTCAGGAAAGCTGGCAGAGAGCAGAGGAAGATGTCATTCCTACAGAACAGAGATGTAAGAGGAAGCAATTAGTGGTGCGGGAATGTCATTCACTGAATGGAAGGCAGATCCTAATGACAGCATTAGAAAGAGCATACATACTGGGAAGTCAAATGTAAATCTAGAACAAGCCAACTAGAAGGAAACACACATTTAGAAATAGCCAGCAATAAAACATATTTAAGCATATTTGCTTTAAGCAATCTGAAAGGCAATGTGGCCGCTTCAGTGAATAGTATTAGTAACAAGGCTGTCATACATTTAGACCCGGGCTGTTGCAGTGAAGCAATAACTGCAGTGTTTTATCCATTAGCGGTTGAGCAAGGGATGATCCTCTCTCCAACATTGAAGCATTGCTGGATGACATTGCAGTAGACATGACACATGTGCTATACGAACTTGAAGTCTTTCTCTGTAGATGTAAGTCACACAGGGCGGGATGTAGTAAAGCAAAAATGCGGTAACACCCCCCAAAACGGGGGTTTTACCGCATTTTCAAATTCACTAACACCCTACCGCCGCGTTTTTGCCGTCCAGGGTATCACCATCTCTGGATGGTGATACCCTATAGAAGCCTATGGGCTTCTTATCGCCGACCGCTGCAACCCGCCGACACCGCCACAGACGCCTCCCCCCCTCCCCCCCCCAGCTTACCTTCCTCCAGGCTGCCCTGGACCCGAAAGGATGTCTCCTCCTCTCCCTAGCAACGCAGCCGGACGTCCTTCCGGCTGCAGGTGGGAGGAGGAGGCGCCAGGGCAGCCTGCTGCTGCTTCCCGGCATCTAGCCAGTGTGGGGACCCCTGGGAGGTGACGGAGACCCCCCGCAGACCACCTAACAGATATCGCGGGGAGCCTCCGTCACCGTATCACGATATTGATCGCATATGTTAGTAAATATGCGATCAACATCGCTGCGGTAACCGCCAAGGGGCGGCGATGTATCTTAATACATCCCGCCCACACACTGCTATTATCACAGCCAGTGCAAAACAAGTAGGAAGAGCTATTGGTTCAACATTGATGGTGGTGAATTGTTAATATGAAGTCATTTAGAAAGGGCAAGTAAAAAGTTATGTGCAGATCTGTAAATTGATAAATATCCTTGGATTTAAACTGGTTTCTGTACATATTTTAATGCGCTTCAAATCCGTGTCACATATAGTGCCGGATACAATTAGCTGCTATGCTTACCGGTGGCTGGTAGCCTCAGACTGTAACGCCCAGCGCAACTAAATTATAAGCCTATGGCTAACAGCATTAACTCACTGGTGTAAATTTACTAAGATGAGAGTTCTATTTAAGATGTGTTTTTGCCCATTAAGACAACTTGGTCATGGTGTATGTAACTGCCACAAAACTCAGGGAGGTGGGACAGTGGAAATATATTTTAATAATATTTAATGTTCAGTTATTTATTGGAAACTGACATAGATATTATTGTGGTCAGGTGCGAGTCTGGCACCAGCTGTGTTTGTTAGGGGCCTATTTAAGACCCTTTCCTAATTTTCACCAGTAACCAACATCTCTTATTGAAAGTTATGAAAATGGGGGCTTGACTTATAAGCATGACATAATTTCCCAAGAGGACACGCCTCTGATCATGCCCCCGCTTTCCAGGCACATGCCTAGGGGCGTAGGCATTGCTTTAAAAAGTGGGCGTGGGGATGCCCGTTAATATTAAATTATGTAAAAATTAAAATATTTGCTGCGGCTCTGCACGCTCCACAGCGGGGGCAGTGGGGGGCACTCGTTTCCTACCTAACTTGATCAGGAAGCGGATCCCTCCTCCCGGAGTCTTTGCTGTCAATGTGCAGCGCCATCTTCCCGGAGATATCACCGGGAAGATGACAAAAGCCACAGATATACTCCGGGGGGGAAGGCAGGGGACCTGGGCCCCTCCAGCAGCCTGGGTCCAGGTAATTAGTGCCCGTCCCCTCGCCTCTCGGTACCACTGCACATGCCGAGGTTCCCGTAGGGCATCTCGCAATAGTTGGTAGGTATACACACCCATACAGGGCCAGATTACCAGCTCCAGCCCTCCGCATAAAAATTGATGATGATCAGACACCAGTTAGTCACACATCGGCCATAAGTTATCAGTATTAAAACTGTATGTCTATTTTCCTCACAAAATGATACAATTTTTATACTTTTACATTTTTAGGGAGACAATAGATCTTATAGTGTAAAGGTCGCTCATATGGCACTGGCCACACCCACACAGCACTGGCCACACCCATGCAGCACTGGTCACACCTCCTCTGCTTCTCACAATGGCTCTTTGAACATGTTCAGCGTTCAGTCCCAGGCTCATATGACCCAAAATCTGATCCCCCCACACACACACACATACACTGACAGCTCAGTGCTCTACTTGACTGCTCGTAGCACAGTAAGCATAGTGTGATCCAATATAGTGTTTTTAGCTAGCACATCTAAATGGGAAAACCTGGCATGCTATGATTTTTTATGTGGGTATCATGGCACCAATCAGCCAACATGACATCATTAATAGGGATATATTTGTTGCTGGATGTGAAAGAAATGGGCAAACATATTTTTATATTTACCAATGTTGTAATGAGACAGTTGGATTTAAATTAAACAGCTCATTAAGCTATACTTACAGTATCTAGTATTATCATTTCTTTAAGCGTGAAGTACAGGTTGAGTATCCCATATCCAAATATTCCGAAATACGGAATATTCCCAAATACGGAATTTTTTGAGTGAGACACAGATAGTGAAGCCTTTGTTTTCTGATGGCTCAATGTACACAAACTTTGTTTAATACACAAAGTTATTAAAAAATTGTATTAAATGACCTTCAGGCTGTGTGTATAAGGTGTATATGAGACATAAATGCATTCTGTGCTTAGACTTGGGTCCCATCGCCATGATATCTCATTATGGTATGCAATTATTCCAAAATACAGAAAAATTAGATATCCAAAATACTTCTGGTCCCAAGCATTTTGGATAAGGGATACTCAACCTGTAGTAACATATTGTACAGCGATGTACAACATTTGAGAGGTTGCAGTACAGAAGAGGAGATATTTGGAATAAAAAAGTGAGATCTAATTCCAGTAGAATTAGGTAAATGTCTCCACAGAGTAGAGCTGATAAGAGGAGGAGAATTTCTAAGGAAAGGGGTAACACAAATAGAGTGTATAAAGCAAGTTGTGAGAAAGTAAAACATGAAACTGTAAGAGAAACAAACGTATAAAAACAGATCATGAATCATCCAAACAGATGAAATAAAGTAGGAAGCTTGTAGCTGAGGAATCATTCTATAAAAGATGTATAGGCTCTAGACTCATAAATGATCTATTCCCCTTTCAGTATTTCTTGGAATATAACGATCTCACCTACCAAAAGCAAAAACAGCCGTATTCACAACGGAGGCAACTGTAGATCAATTTAATATTTCTTTACCTTTTGTGGCGTGCATTCAAATGTAATCCTCCTTGTGATGATGCAAAAGCTAAAAAATAGGAAAAAAGGGGATAGAGATGTATAAATAAAATAAAATAAGGATGGGGAATCATGTAGGGGTTAATTGTACTTGAAAGAGACGAGACCGTGTTTTGAAATCTTGTAGGACACAAATAATTCTGGCTACTTAAGATTCATTCTGAATTAATGATAATGTCACTCGAACAATTAAAACGCTACATTTTAAGAGCACTGCGTAATTGCTCAAACACTGACATATAGAAATCGATAGAGACTTGGAACTGCTGACCGTACCCTTGGTAGTCAGTAGTGAGAAGACCCCATTACCATGTATCGGTGCTTTAGCAATTAAACATTGCGCATAAAAGCTGATTTTTTGTTTTACATGTGCATGTGGCATTACCTCTATTAACCATCCTTTATTATCTCTGTTCAACTCTGCTTGTCCCCATACTTGTAGATGTTACGAGTGGGTTTATAATATGAGCACAGAATGCATGGTGGATGGATTAATCATTCTTCTATAAGAATAATGTGTGTTTCTCCCCTGTAACTTTGTCCATGATCATTTGCAGATGAAACATTGCTCATCTGAAGCACTGGCATCTGCTGTACCTTTCTGAGCTCATAAATTTGTGCAGAATTATACTTAAAAGAAAAAATCCTTAAAAATCTATATGAGTGTTATGTTTTATTCATATTTCACAGGCTAGGTTTAATGTCTTATCAGGAATTTAGTGGTTGGTTATTCCTAAAAGACTGTATTCCCGGAGGTCACCACTAACATTGCCAAATATGTATTATTGAAGCAAACTGCAGAATTTTTCATTAAACTCACTAGCAGTGTACTGTATTATCATGTTATTCTTTAAATGTTACTTGTCCTTAACAAATAAATATATATATATATATATATATATATTTATTATATATACAGTACAGTTAATTTATTATCGACAAAGACAGTATACATTAAAATCAATCAATCGTCGGTGTTCAACTCTCCATTTCACAACCCATCCGTTTAGGTGGTGTAACCATTTCCCATCCAGGACAATTGGTTGACTACATACCGCACTAAGCCTAAAACTTAACAAACAAACTACCGTTCTTTACTACCACACACACATACATATATAGACACACACACACACACTCACATACTCACATTCACACACACGCTAATAAACCATACACCAGAATTTCTCAAATACAGGCATACCTCCCAACTGTCCCGATATTGACGGGACAGTCCCGTTTTTCACGGTCTGTCCCGCTGTCCCATCCGCGGGTTGCAGTGTTCCACGAGTGGGGGGGCATTTGGTAGATCCCTCCCTGTCACTCGCTGCTCTGAGGAGAGCAGCGGTGAATAGATGCTGTGCGCATGCGCACAGCGTCTGTTCCTAGCAGAGAGTGACAGGGGGCATGGCCAGCAGCTCTCACAGCGCTGTTCATGCCTCCATTATGATGAAAAGGGGGCGTGGCTTGCGAGTGTGGCATGTGCCGTGAAGCCACACCCCTTTTTGTAGGCCACACCCCTAATTTCGGGCACGCGCTGATGTCCCTCCTTGGATGCCGGCAAAGTTGGGAGGTATGCACAGGGGGTAATTCAGATCTGATTGCTGGGCTGCGTTTTTTGCTGCCCTGCGATCAGATAGTCGCCGCCTACGGGGGAAGTATATTTTCGCTGTGCAAGTGTGCATTTCTATGTGTTAGCAGAGCTGCTAAAAATCAGTTACTCTTCCAGTGTGATTGATTCCTGCTGATCGGGGCCGGAGCTGATGTCAGACATCACCCTCAAAACGCTTGGACAAGACTGCGTTTTTCCGGACACTCCCTGTAAATGGTCAGTTGCCACCCACAAATGCCCTTTTCCTGTCAATCACCTTGCGAACGCCTGTGCGAATGAATCCTTTGCACCATCCCGTCGCTGACCAGCGATGCCCGTTGTAGCTGTCCGACGCGCCTGCGTATTGCTGTGCATACGCATGCGCAGTTTGGACCTGATCACCCCAACAATCCTGAAGGTCCAGGTTTTAAGTATATCCATGCTTGGCCACAGGTGACTTAATTATTACCTCAGTCAGTTATTTAACCATCTGTGCTGGGCCATGGATATACTTAAAACCTGAACCATTGGGGTGCCTTGAGGACTGCGTTTGAGAACCTCTGCCGTACACAAAAAGGGTGGGAGGGTGGTAAAACTGGAGTATGCTCGGGACCAGGAGCATTCCGGATATGGGATTTTTCCGGATAACAGATTACCTGTTATCTGTATGGGTTTCGGGGGTCCAGCGAGTCAGCAGGGGGGACCGCCGTGAGCCCAGCATGACGGTGAGGGGTCCCGGGGATCTGGCGCATCAGTGGGTGAGTCCGAGGGGTCAGCGGCCGGTACTGGGAGTCAGCGGCGGTGAGGGAATGGCTGCAAAGCCACTCCCCAACCTGTCTATGATTGGCCGCAGACTCCAGTGACGTCATGACGCCGGCTGCGTCATGACGTCACTACAGGACTGAAATATTCCGGTTTTCGGAATATTTCGGTTAACGGGTGTCCGGATAACGGATACCCGACCTGTACTGTCAGCCTTCGGTGGAACTTATCCATACTTTATTTTAGGTTGCAGTTAAGGAATGTCAATATCATGAAATTAGGGTAGAAAAGAAACATAAGGTTAACTTATGGTATCTATTAAAACATATATTTTCTCTGATTTTAGATTAATATTGCAGTGTATTTATTAATATCATACAAATGACACAACCAAGCATAGCAGAAAATTAATTGGTTTAATCTTATGAAGCACTTTTGGACAGTTTAAGGTGTGTACTCAGGGGTATGCAGCTCTTGCTTCTTTCTTTTTAACACATATTAACACTTTAGTATTTCAATGGAGTTCTGCCATGGGGTGGTTGGGCCTGAGCCGACTGTGTGGGGTCCATGCCCTGGACTTATACTTAGTATTAGGGACCTCCAGCAATAGAGCCGCCGTGAAGTGGCCTGGAGGCTTATCATATTTTTTGCAAAATATATGTAACAAAGAGCTCTAAGTTTTCTATTATTATATAGTGTACAGTTCTTGTTACTAACAGCCCTCAGAGTGCGTGGGAAAAATCCTTTTGTTTTTCTTGTCTAGAGTAACCCCCTCCCGCAGCACCTGAAGAATGTTACCAGTTTGATTAGAGCAGTTTACCATTATATAATGTATTTATTATTAGTGAAAACATTACCACACTTGCCCCCATTTTGGTCAGAATATTTATTTAGATGAAATACAGTGCACAAAAGGGGTACATGGCCACACTGTGCGGGGGTCGAAATTTGTGTAGTCCCTTGTACTTTTTTGTACCTTGATAAATGCCTCCACCTCATAAGTGCCAGGTGGAAATCATGACATACATATTTAGTTAAGCATAAAGACTTCAGGAATATCCGGTATTGCAGCTAACCAAGTAGCTGCGGAAGTCAGTATAAATCATATCATACATTTGTCAATTTGAAATCTGTATGTTTCCTAATATACACCTTGGTTAAAATAATCCATTAACATCTCCAGGGATTACTTTCGCTCTTCATTTGTAAAAGATTTCCACATGCATCACAGGAGAGGCCTGGAAGGATTTAGCAATATATTAAATAAGACTTGTAGGAGGCGTGTCAAAGCCAATAAGATAAAATCTTCTATTTATTTATTTATTTATTAACAGTTTCTTATATAGCGCAGCATATTCCGTTGCGCTTTAAAAGGCAGAACGCCCCTTTAATATCTTTTCAGAGACAAGGCCTCCAGAAGTAAATTGAATATATTATAATGAGGCGCGGATGAAAGCAGGGAGCTAGCGGTAGCTAATGGGAAGCACAAGTAATTAAACAAGAGTTTCTTTTCATCTTCCCCACTTAATTTCCCAATCAACCACCCCCCTCCCATACACAAACACATACATTTCTCTCTTTCTCTTTCCAGGACAATTAGCAAAGTGTTTGGTCTTTGGTTTGAATGAATAATTAATTAATATTCTTTGTTAATGATTTATGTGCCATATGCCACTAGTACAGGATGTATGATCAACATTCAGCCACCGTCATTCAAAGAATACAAGGGGATAATGTTATGGAGAGGTGAGTAGCCGTTGAGGGAATAAGGAATTACTGACTCTTTTATCCCTAGCTTGATTTTTATTCTGCCTAGCTACAGCCTTATTACATAGACCACAGCTTAGCAGGCAAGCAGCCATATTCATGTTTTCCATGTAATTGTTCACCAAGTGATAGATAATGGACTTGGGAGATCTGAAATAATTGCAGACAAAATAGATCCATTAGAGCATATTACTTTACTGCCAAACAATTTAGAGAAATAGGAAAATGGCTGCAATAAGTCTTAAAATAAAACAATTGAGAATATTGCCGCTTTGGAAAATTCACAAAATTTCTGTCTTTTTAAATTGTGAATCACCATCCCCAGTTTAGATTTGTCTCCATTGTGGCAGCTATTTAACTAATGTCACATCAATAATCCCCACCCTCTCCACTCTCTGACCTGCCTCCCTCACTGACATTTGTTTCAGAATCCGCCAGCTGCTTACAGCCGGTACATTGGCAGGCAGCCGCAGCCATGGAAAGACAGCTCTGGTGGCATTTTGAATCTGGCGCTGGCCACGAGCCAATAGGAGCTTGTGGAAGGGCAGCCAATCAGGAGCACCGCTGTTTCAGTCTCTAATTGTCTGGTGTTCCACAAACTCCAATTAGCTTGTGGCTGGCGCAGATTCAAAAATGCTGCCAGCGCTGTCTTTCTAATGGCTGCGACTGCCTGCCAGTGCGCCAGCTGTAACCAGCATGCGTCCCGGCGCTAAACCACATAGCTGCCACCTGGGCCCCTTGTTTGTCCGGGCATGGGATACAGTCCCGTCAGTCCCCCCTTGATGGCGGCCCTGTGTGGATTATTTAAATGTTCAGTATGTTCAGTACATAGCTTCCAAGATTCAAGCAACTCTGTATTAGTTGGGTGTTTGAAAACATGATGGACATATTCAGCTAAAAATAAATATTTGTTATTTCATGAACATTATCCAGCTCCGTAATATAGACTTTGATATATCTACATGGTAGATAGTGACATTATTTTCTCTGTAAACTACTGTAAGTAATTGTCTTTAGATCGTAAGGTGGAGTAACTTGAAATCTTTTTTTAATTTGGTTGATAAAATTCTGGACAATGTGACAGCGTGAGCTGTGACAGAGCCAGAAAAATATTTAGCATGTTCACAGCTTGGTCTCTGCTGTTAAAATGAAATAATATGACAAGACTTCCCTTTGCTAATACATGTTCATGAAATAGTGGCAAGTGCCAAGACTTGTCGCTGCAGCCAAATTTTCAAAGTTCACAATGTGGTAGGAAATAGTTAACTTTAGAGGTCTAATGGATACCAAATGTTATTCTGGGACCAAATGCCTGGTGCTACAGCTGGGTAAGCATTTTGTAAACACCAACAATTCCCTATAGTATGAAGCATTTATTAAAATAACTGTTGTTGAGTTGACTTGTAACTGTTGTGTACTTTGTTGACAAGTAAGTTTCCGTAAAATCTCTGATATGAATTAATTAGAATGAGGGAGATTCGTAGGAATATTTTGGCAAAGATAACTGCAGCGTGTGGTTGGCCAAATGGCATTGTATAGTTGATGTCCAAGCTATAGAACTGTGGGGCAGATTTATTAAGCTCCGTGAAGTGATAAAGTGGAAGATGATAAAGGACCAGCCAATCAGATCTTAACTGCCATGTCACAGGCTGGGTTTGAAAAATGACAGTTAGGAGCTGACTGGCTGGTGTGTTCCTGGCTTCCACTTTATCACTTCACCGAGCTTAATAAATCTGCCCCTGTGTGTCTACAATTCATCTAGGCTGGATGACGACCGTTGGTCAAGGTCATTATTTGACCTATTTTTTTTTTCTGCACAGTTCACACTGAATTTGCTTATTTAATGTTTTAAGAAACATGTTACAATTGATCAAATGGTCAACTTATTCGGTAAAAAAAAAAAAAAGGAACAAATTATTATTGTATTGTTCCTATTGGTCTGTGGAAATATCATGGACTGAGAAAAGTACTATTCATTTCTGTTCCTTAATGTTATATGTCAGTAACTTGGCTGCTAAAAACCCTATTGTCAGTCCCACCAAGACGTATTGCAAGCCTGGGTGCTGGAGAGGGGCATGGCCAAACACGGGTGTGTGACCAAACAAGTCAACATGACCACACCCACTCAAAGTTTTTCTATGAATACTATGCACGCCATTGGGTTGGAGCCATTCTTCCCATTCCAAAGCTGGCCTGGGCCATCTAGACCAGCTTGGACCGGAGTAATCAGTATCTACCCCCCCCCCCCCCCCCCCACTTCCCTACCCCCTCATTGCCCAGCTTATTTCTGATGTAAAAGGTGTATGATTTCCACTGGTAAATTTATTTAACAAGCATGGTAGAAATACTGGAACCATGGAAACAACTGTTTTGTTATTGCCATCACAGCTTTGGATGAAACTTTTCTGATACAATTTTCAGCGCTACCGGAAATGATAACGAGTCAAAATTGTCCAAAATATAAAAATACTGATCCTCCGCAGGACGCTGGAAGGTAAGCCTCCGTAGTGGAGAGGTTCTGCAAGGAAAGGCTGTAAAAGCCAGACCTTACCACATCCTCTCCCCAGGCTGCGGCTGACTGCCGTCTGGGCACCGTGTCCTAGTGAGCGCTCATGCTGTGAACGATCCCCTGGACAGCAGTCCCAACCGGGAGGGCAGCAAGTCCGGAGCGCAAGGGCACCCCCCTGGGGGGGAAGAAATAACTCGTAGGACACAGTAGGCTTACAAGGTACTGAGATATACATATATACCTATATCGTAGTGAGTGAGTGGGACGCCATCACTCACCGACTGTATACACTTCTAATCACCCGGAGCAGTGATTACCATAAACACAAACAGAGACTGCATTTATTTTAGATCAGCATTGGAACTTTGTTTATTCGCATCAACTCCTTCTGGACATAAAGACATACTTTTCATGTTTATATATTTCACTGATCATCTCTTTTTTTATCAATACACATTTTTTCATAATTTTTCCATTTTCTACATTCTTTTCATTTTCTCATTCTCTTCGTTTTTTCCTCCATTATACAGAGTAGAGATGTGCGGCGGGCACTTTTTGTGTTTTGGTTTTGGATTGGTTTTTCCAAAACTACCCTTTCGTGTTTTGGTTTTGGTTTTGGATCTGGATGAGTTTTTTTAAAAACATAAACATGGCTAAAATCACAGAATTTGTGGGTAATTTTGATCCTACGGTATTATTAACCTCAATAACATTCATTTCCAGTCTATACTGAACACCTCACACCTCACAATATTGTTTTTAGGCCAAAATATTGCCAAGGTGGCTGTATGACTAAGCTAAACAACACAAGTGTAAGGCACAAACATCTGGCCCATCTAGGAGTGGCACTACAGTGTCAGACAGGATGGCAGATTTAAAGAATATGCTCCAGACAGCACATGATGTAAAGAAGAAAAAGAAGTTCACCGAGGTTGCTGTATGACTAAGCTAAGCGACACAACCACCTGGCCCATATAGTAGTGGCATGCAGCGGGTGAATATCGAAAGTGGCCCACAATTTTTCAGTCCACTGACAGCATCTCCTGCACGCCCCTGTCATTTTTAAAAAAAATCTGCAGTTGGTGGATTTATATGGCAGTACCCCTGGACTAATACAGCAGTACCCCTGGACTTATACGGCAGTGTCAGACAGGATGGCACTTAAAAAAAAAACATGCCCCAAACAGCACATGATGCAAAGATGAAAAAGAGGTGCTGTATGACTAAGCTAAGCGACACAACTGTGTGGCACAAACACCTGGCCCATCTGAGATATCATTTAGTCTGTGCTCACAATGATATATACTAAAATCACTCTCTAATAGTAATATTATCTATTTAGGAGCAATTTAGGTGTGGGCAATTGCAGTTTAAATTTAAACCTTGCTCTAAAGAACAAGAGATTTATTTATCTCATCTCTCATAATTTAAGTTGAGAGCATCAATTTAATTTAATTTTTCACTGTTTATTATATTTCCTCTCATTTCGGACTCTGGCCTTGGCCCAAGTGGCGCATTTAGACCCTGCAAGGCTCATAAGCATCAGGGCCCATCTAACACCACGACGGGGTCTTCAGCCAGTGTGCCTGTCTTTCTTATTTCCACGGCACAGTCGACGGTCCCACTCTCATCTTTCCTCCGCTCTTGGATGAGGTCAGACAGCAGATGGGATCAGTTTACTAGAGTGTCTATACTTATTTTCTTTACCCTTTTTCGTTATACCACAATATAATTTTTGCCCATATGCAGTAATGTGATTCCAGAATACAGAAAATTACCAAAGAGTACAGGATCTGTAATGTATATTTATACCCTTTTTTCAAATGTGATTATGTGCTGATTGATTCACGTGGTTTTGCTACATTGTGACTGGAATTTGGTCCTAACATAAGGTGGCTATCTATGTACCAGCATCTGTTCCATACATTATTGGATACAACATGTGTCAGGTTCTTGTTTAAGAACACACAAAAAGGATACATATGAACTAAACATGCGGATGAGGTGCCCAGCATAGTCAAATTGCAACCATGTATTCTTTATTCACTAACACAGATATGGATTACATTTCTGTTTCATTTCTATGGAAAAGGTATCAGTCCTTTGTGCACAAGTTTTACTGAAGTGTGGGGAGAAGCTGATCCTAAGAAGTTACCCAGCATTATTCACACCGCTTGATAAAATCCAGACGCATATAATTGGTCTGAATTTATTTGTGATATTTAAAGTTCTAATACCTAAACATTAATGAATTTTCTGATTATACGTGCGTATAGAAAAATATCACTATTGCTGCTTATCTGAATAGTCTGATAGATCACTATCATTGTCTTTTCATTATTTTTTGAGCAAAATACATCATTTTAAAAACGACAGTATTTGCTCCCATTTATAGATTTTTACCACTGTTTAGAAGGGGACTCATCAATTGATACTTATAGCATACCCCTTTCATTTTTTAGTCAAGTATGAATAATAAAAGCTAAGTTTTAATAAATTTTTCACCAATTCATATATATTATTAAAAAGAGTGCTCCAAACAAAGGAATTTATTTTCTTTTGGTGAGGTATGGGTTCTTCTACATCCACTAAATTAATTTGTATTTGGTACATTATTCCTTGGAGCACCTCCAACGCTAGAATAGTTGCCCATGGGGGCCTAATTTTTCTTTTGTTCAGTTGGTTATCATTATTTAGTCAATTAATTATATTTAGTCTGGTGCAGGATAAACCTTGCTTCGCCATCTAGGAGTGGCACTGCAGTGTCAGACAGGAGGGCAGATATAAAAAAAGGCCCCAAACAGCACATCATGCCAAGAAGTAAAAGAGGGCAATGAGGTAGCTGTATGACTAAGCTAAGCGACGCAAGTGTGCGGCACAAACACCTGGCCCATCTAGGGTTGGCACTGCAGTCCCACTGCACTAATGGCAGATACCGGACGCATGTCTAGCACTAGCATAGTTGTTATGGCCTCAGTAATCCACTTTGCAACAGGGTATATATATATATATACGGCAGTATCACTGGAATTATATGGCAGTACCACTGGACATATACGGCAGTATCACTAGAATTATACGGCAGTATCACTGGAATTATACGGCAGGATCACTGGACTTATACGCCAGTACCACTGGAATTATATGTCAGGATCACTGGAATTATAAGGCAGGATCACTGGACTAATACGGCAGGATCACTGGAATTATACGGCAGGATCACTGGACTTATACGGCAGGATCACTGGACATATACAGCAGTATCACTGGACATATACGGCAGTATCACTGGATATATACAGCAGTATCACTGGACTGGACTTATACGCCAGTACCACTGGAATTATATGTCAGGATCACTGGACTTATACGCCAGTACCACTGGAATTATACGGTAGGATCACTGGAATTATACAACAGTGCCGCTGGACATATACAGCAGTATCAATGGACATATACGGCAGTATCATTGGACTGGACTTATACGCCAGTACCACTGGAATTATACGGTAGGATCACTGGAATTATACGGCAGGATCACTGGATTTATATGGCAGGAGCACTGGAATTATACGGCAGTATAATTCCAGTGCAGTATGGACATATATGGCAGTATCACTGAACATATACGGCAGTATCACTGGACTGGACTTATACGCCAGTACCACTGTAATTATACGGCAGGATCACTGGATTTATACGCCAGTACCACTGGAATTATACGGCAGGATCACTGGAATTATACGGCAGTACCGCTGGACATATACAGCAGTATCAATGGACATATACGGCAGTATCACTGGACATATACGGCAGTATCACCATAGGTGTGCGCAGGGGGGGTGCCTGGTGCGCACAGGAACCCCCTAATGTCCGGCACCCCGATCTCACATGCTTGATGCAGCGATCGCAGAGCAGGCTGATTACTGTCTCCTCTGCGCTGCACCCTGTCAGGACTGCATTACTGACCGGGCGCCTGGGTTAATCGAAAGTCCCACTGCCACCGTCTTTCAAATTCCCAGCTCCACCACCATGTACAAAAACAGCGTGATGTGATGTGACTACGTCATGCTGCTCGCACGCCCACCCATCACACCCACCACATACACACCTCTCTCCTTCTATTCTATGCCAACGCCAGCCACTGATGAGGATCAGCATGCAGCCAGCATTCCTCTTAGGAAGACAAATTCAATACTGGCAGGCGGATGGCAGCAGCATTGACACGTCACTCGTTTTTCCAGCAGCAGCAATACCAGTCTGCGACTGTCAGTTTAGTTACTGACTTGTAAGTAAGCTGCTGCAGCTTGCAGGGGAAAGAAAGGGGGAGCCAGACCAGGCTGAGGAGGAGCAGTGTAATTGCAGTGAGTGCCATCAGGGGTGCTTGGTGCACACCACAACATCTGACAATGTATCTGCTTTATTAGGATTGGTACAAAGGTGGATATTTTATATGCGTTGACCATCAATAGATGGTGCTAAACACGCCCAAAAGGCGGTGCTAGACACACCCCTCCGACGGTGCACCCCCTAATAAAATGTGCTGCGCACGCCAGTGAGTATCACTGGACATAAACGGCAGTACCACTGGACATATACAGCAGCACAGGGACACCACCACTGGACTGATGCAGGACAACACAGCACCACTGCAATGTACTGGACTTATACAGCAGCACT
The DNA here is from genome assembly GCF_028390025.1 of Pseudophryne corroboree. Lineage (NCBI taxonomy): Eukaryota > Metazoa > Chordata > Amphibia > Anura > Myobatrachidae > Pseudophryne > Pseudophryne corroboree. The sequence goes on along the minus strand of NC_086452.1, from coordinate 116,347,306 downwards.
GGACATATGGCAGCAGAGGACACCACCGCTGTGCCTGGACTGATGCAGCACAAGACACTACCACTGTACTGATGCAGTATAACACAGCACCATTGGACTTTTGATATTCCAAACAATTTTCACCATAGTAAAAATAAAGTCATTCTAGATTATTAGGTACACACACTTACTAATGGCCATTGTTAAAGAGATGGATTGATTGTAAGGGGCTGACTTGAGAACCAAATTTTAGATTGCTAATTGCAGAGAATGTTGGAATCACAGCAGGGAGTGAAACTCTGGCCTGTAATTAAATAAATTAGTTGAACAATGGCCCAATTTTGAATTCTCTGAGTTGCTAGGATCACTCCAATAATTTTTGTTTTTCTCAAACTCGATGTCTATCATACAGTATGCACAATTTTTAATTCTATTTGTATAGATATTTCAAGGACATCCTGTTCTTAGATTTATAATATTGCTGATTACTTACTGTGCTTAAAAGAAACACAGAGTGTATGTGCTTAGAACAATGGCCCTCATTCCGAGTTGATCGGTCGCAATGCGAATGTAGCAGAGTTACACACGCTAAGCCGCCGCCTACTGGGAGTGTATCTTAGCTTCTTAAAAGTGCGACCGAAGTAATCGCAATATTGCGATCACAAACCACGTAGCAGTTTTGGAGTAGCTTCAGACTTACTCTGCCTGTGCGATCAGTTCAGTGCTTGTCGTTCCTGGTTGACGTCACAAACACACCCAGCGTTCGCCCAGGCACTCCCACCGTTTCTCCGGCCACTCCTGCGTTTTTTCCGGAAACGGTAGCGTTTTCAGCCACACGCCCCTAAAACGCCGTGCTTCCGCCCAGTAACACCCATTTCCTGTCAATCACATTACGATCGCCGGAGCGATGAAAAAGCCATGAGTAAAATTACTTTCTTCATAGCAAAGTTACTTGGCGCAGTCGCAGTGCGAACATTGCGCATGCGTACTAAGCGGATTTTCATTGCGATGCGATGAAAAATACAGAGCGAACAACTCGGAATGAGGGCCAATGTATGTTGTTAAAAGAATGCTAATTTGTTTTCCAAGTAATGTTCTTGCAGCTTGCCAATATGATACATTATATGAAAATTGTCAGACCAAATTGATCATCATCGTCATCATACTACAATATGCAAACACTCCATAGAGTTTATTTTCAGGTGCAAACTGAGTGAAGTTGAAGGTACAACTGAAAAAACATGAAGGCTCTATGGGGGGAATTCAATTAGATGCGATAGTGTTACATTTTTGAGTGTTAACATAACGGACCTACAGTATTGCCTAATAATTTCACTTATCGCCTGTTATTTGGTGTTAACTGACAATGCCGTTTTATATGCAGGAATGAAAGCTATACCTTAAACACACCTTAAATACACTTTACCATGGAGCCGCTGCGGCCGCTGTACTTAATACACACTCTACGTACTTTGTACGCTATTAGCGTACAAAGTCCTGTGCTGTGTACGGACTTAGCGTACAAACGCCGCGCTGACGGTACAAAGTACACACAGCGCGTACACACCCAATGAACACACTTTAAACCTTATGCAGCAATGCAGTGTGATGCTATTACACTTTAAACCTTATGCAGCAATGCAGTGTGATGCTATTACACTTTAAACCTTATGCAGCAATGCAGTGTGATGCTATTACACTTTAAACCTTATTCAGCAATGCAGTGTGATGCTATTACACTTTAAACCTTATGCAGCAATGCAGTGTGATGCTATTACACTTTAAACCTTAGCAGGGAAGGAAAGACACGACACCAGTCTGTGGCTACACCACTGGGTTCCTACACCACAGCGTATTATTGCTGAAAGGGGGTTACAATACAATACAATATATATATATATATAACAGAGTCAATGTTACATACGTGAGTGGATTCGCTTGCGCTACCCGGTCCGGTCCTCCGTCATCTGATAGATAACGTTGTGAGTCTTGTGTCTGACCAGGCCTGCTGCAGGCTGTCTTTATACAATTCATCCAAAACTTAACACAATGGATACTGTAATCTCTTTGTCCATTGGACACAGGGATGCACATTTACAGTACAGGAGAGGTCATAGGTCGGTTTGAATAGGTAGGCGATGTCTTTCCCAACTGCTCGTGTGGGTTGTCTCCTCTGGATTCCCGCCGCATACATAATGTACAGTAAATACAGTTTATATCTATATTCTGCTCCTGCACATAACTATCCGCAGGAACATGCGATCTTTCTCAAACCAACACCGGAATGTTACCCTTAAAATACCCTTCAGCTGGATACCAAACACCACCTTATAACCTTGTTCTGTCCCCTCCTATCCTGTAAAGGTGAATCCCTTTGTTCTGATACCATTTAAACTGCTGTTACTTTCTGATGTGGTGCAGGGATACTATGTGTACATTGTGCACTATTTGGATTAAATATGTAATGTGTTTTGATAGCCTTCCATGCGTTCACAAACTCTACCGTAAATATCCATACCACGCGTTAATGCGCAGGACCGCGGGAGCGACCATACGCAAATTACGAATATGTGCACGCACAGCAGAGCAAGTACGCGCACGGAGGCCATCTGTGCGTAGTTTGTACGTGATGTGTGTACTTCAATATTTTTCGACTTTGACATAACTTATTGTGCTATCCATTTACAAAATAGGTGTTAAGTGATTTACTCGATAATTTCACGTTTTAAGTTTTTGTGAAAATGGGGAAATCTGCCTGTACCCCAAAGAAGACAAACTAATATTGCATAACAGTATAGAAGTTTATTATTGACAATATAAAAGTATTTTGCGTTCTTGAATTGTGTCAAATGGCTGTTATAAGCATTTTCTAAAACAGTGATTTTTTTTAAAATAGAATTTAAGTATTTTCCTGCAAAGTAAATACTCCACTCAGGGAGGTACAGTATCCTACTAGCCACAAAGCACTTTCGACTAGTATTAACCGATGGTCATTATTGCGGTATCCAATTAGAGGCTGTTTTTATTGGGCGAAATTGGACCTGCGATCGTGCGATAAGTCCCCGTCCCCATGTGTTTTTGCGGCTCCGGCGGCCTGTTATTGTGGATTATACTTCCCCCGATAAGTGACGGCATTGGGGCTAATAGGAGAGCCCCGGCGATCCTATTAGCAGCGGTAAAGTACCACTGCTAATAGGATACCGCCATTAAATTTGTAGTGCAGTAAAATGTCTGTAAGTATGTATTTGTGTCATGTTTAGACACTTTTAAAAAAAAGTTTAAAAAAACACCTCTTACACCCACCTGCAATCTTTAAAATACCTGTCCCATTCATGTAGCACCTCTGTATACTTTATACCACAGCAATTAACCCATTTTGCTAATTTTCATCCCAAAAATAACATAATTATTGAGCAACTTAAAATAATTAATAAAGTGGCCAATTAATCATTACGGAAGGTGTCCCAGTGGTTCACAACTAAGACCTGACATTTTTACCATAAAATAGGGATTTTCCCCAACACTTCTGCTGCAGAGGTGGTGAAAAAAAAAGTTGCGTTAAATCTTACGTATAATTATCATGTGTTATCTTCACTTGCAGTTGAATTGGGCAATAAACACTTTTCACAGAATTATCGAGGCTTCTTGAATTCTCCCCTATGTTTTAAGGCAAAGTTCCCCAAACTCCGCCATAACAGTCCAGATTTCAAGGATATCCATATGTACAATAAGTTCCCTTATCGAGCAGCGCAGTGGCCAGAGCAAGTGAGGGGGTGAGATGAGTACAGATGTAGTAGCCATGCTCATCTTTCCTGCGATGCAGCATGCTGCAACACGCTTTGCAACTATTCGTAGCCGGCTATCGCTCCATTCATTCCTAAAGCTCTCATCAATTAGCACTCCGCCACCTCCTACAGCACGACTAAGACTAAACACAATAGAGGGAGTCATAAGCACAGAGAAACCATCGACTTTGGGACCCTGCTTATACACTGCCATTTTACTATCCAAGCAAAGTTAATTCCCTTATCTAACAAAAACTCCAGGGGAAATGTATGAAACATTCAAAAAAGATAAAGTGGAGAGGTTGCCCATAGCAACCAATCAGATTCTAACAGTCATTTTATAGGTTGTGCTAGATAAATGATAGCTAGAAGATGATTGGTTACTGTGCTCAACTATGGGGGCGAATCGATGCATCAAAGCTTGGAGAGAGATAAAGTAGCTACCATAGGTGCAGGGAGTGCAGCTGCTATGGGGCCCAGAGCTGAGAGGGGCCCACCTTCCCTGCCAAAGTTACGTGTTATATACTATTTTCACCATTGGGTGATACTTAGGGGACCTTACAAACATTTGCCTTGGGGCATAGAATATATCTATATGCCCCTGGACCTGCTCATTGTAACATGGTATACAATGAACTGGAGGACATTATAATGTTGCATAATATGAACTGAGGGCTCTGTAATATGGTATACTATGAAATGGAGACACTATAGTATGGTATAATGGGGTCATTCCAAGTTGATCGCACGCTAGCTGTTTTTAGCAGCCGTGCAAACGCATAGTCGTCGCCCATGGGGGAGTGTATTTTCGCTTTGCAAGTGTGCGAACGCCTGTACAGCCGAGCTCTGCAAAAACATTTTGTGCAGTTTCTGAGTAGGTCTGAACTTACGCAGCCCTTGCGATCACTTCAGTCTTTTTGGTGCCGGAATTGACGTCACACACCCGCCCTCCAAACGCCTGGACACACCTGCGTTTTCCCTACCACTCCCAGAAAACGGTCAGTTGCCACCCATAAACGCCCTTTTTCTGTCAATCTCCTTGCGATCGGCTGTGCGAATGGATTCTTCGTTAAATCCATAGCTAAGGAACAATCCGCATTGTACCCGTACGACGCGTGTGCGCATTGCAGTGCATACGCATGCGCAGTAGAGACCTGATCGCAGCACAGCGAAAATCGGCAGCGCGCAATCAACTCGGAATGACCCCCAATATGTACTGGGGACACTATATGTCATAATGTAAATTGGGGGTACTGTGTGGCATAATTTGTACTGACAGCCCTACATAGTAATATAACAGGAACTAGGGCACTACTATAGTTCATAAAATAAACTAGGGCACTACTATGGGGCATAACATTATCTAAGGCACTACTATGGTTCAGTAAATAAACTACTGTAGGACACTTATGGGGCATATAATTAACAAATGCTGCAGAGAGGTGTCTCTCTAGAAGCATTGGGGCAGGGGCCCTTTCAAAATGTTGATATAGGGCCCACAGTGTTCTGGCTACGCCCCTGAGTACTAACCAATCAGCACATAACTGTTATGTTACAGGCTGTGTTTAAAATATGACAATTAGGAGCTGATTGGTTGGTACTTTATCTCTTGCCACTTTATACCTCTCCAAGGGCTCTATTTACTAAGCACTGAAGAGAGATAAAGTGGAGAGAGATAAAATATCAACCTGCTCCTAATTGTCATTTTTCAAACACGACTTGTAAAATGGCAGTTAGGGGTTGATTGGCTGGTACTTTATCTCTGACAACTTTATCTCTCTCCAAGTCTTAGTAAATAGACCTCCAAATTTAAAGATGTGATACATCTCCCCTTATCTTTTTTTACTACATCATGTCTTGCCAACTCCAAAATCACCTCTCCTAACACCAACTACCTCACCTTGGGCCTAATTCATACCTGATCGCAACAGCAATTTTTTTCTCTAATGGGCAAAACCATGTGCACTGCAGGGATGGGGGCAGATGTAACATGTGCAGAGAGAGTTAGATTTGGGTGGGAAGTGTTCAAACTGAAATCTAAATTGCAGTGTAAAAATAAAGCAGCCAGTATTTACCCTGCACAGAAACAAAATAACCCACCCAAATCTAACTCTTTTTTTTTTTTACATAGTGCAAAGTATGTTACTGTACAGTGGGCCTTATTCAGACTTGACAGCAAACCCAATGGTTTGCGTACAAGTCTGAATGAGGCCCACTGTACAGTAACATACAACCCAAAGGATTGCGTACAAGTATGTAAAGAGATAAAGAGAACACATTCAATGGGGGGAAAAGGGGGGGGGGGGGGGGTTGCGCCATACTTGCTTACTTTTGAAAAAGCATTTTAGGGAGATGTGAAAGTAACACCTATCAGTGCGGACGTGTACTGCTACATCTGAGAGGCGTGTCATAACAATGACTTACATCTAAATGTAAATGAGCCCCAAAGTTAGATCTGTTTGTTGAAGAAAAGGCTCTTATATTTTCCAGAATTTGTTCATGTATTGTGCTTTACAAGAGGTTCCTTATACTGTAAGTGGCCACGAGAAACTTTATTTAAAATGCATGTAGCCATAGGGATCATTCTGTCTTATAAGCAAATGCAGGGAAATGGCACTGATGTTCCCATTTGAATGTATGTACTGTATCTGTGATTTATTTCCCCCAAGATTGTAACAGCTGCACAATGGGGTTAAGGTGCAATCAGGGAGATTGATGGACTATTCAGGGAGTCAGGGAGATTGCTTCTATTTCAGGGAGTCTCCTGCAGAATGAGGGAGCATAGGCAAGTATGGTTTGCACATGTGCAGGAAAAGTTCTGCACATGTGTAGAACGAGTGCCCTCAAGCCACAGCAAGATTGTAAATGTGCAAATCTAGGCCCTCATTCCGAGTTGTTCGCTCGCTGCTATTTTTAGCAGAATTGCTAATAGGCTAAAATCCGGAAGTTCTGTGCATGCGTATGCACAGCAGGGCGCATGCGCTAAGTATTTTTACACAAAACTATGCTATTTTACTCACGGGCGAACAAAGCTTTTCAATCGCTCTGCTGATCGTAGTGTGATTGACAGGAAGTGCGTGTTTCTGGGCGGAAACTGCCCGTTTTCAGGGAGTGTGCTAAAAAACGCAGGCGTGCCAGGTAAAAACGCAGGAGTGGCTGGAGAAACGGAGGAGTGGCTGGCCGGACGTTGGGCGTGTTTGTGGCGTCACACCAGGAACTAAACGGACTGAGGTGATCGCAATCTAGGAGTAGGTCTGGAGCTACTCAGAAACTGCAAGGAAATACTTAATAGCAGAATTGCTAATCTTTCGTTAGCAATTCTGCTATGCTAAGATACACTCCCAGAGGGCGGCGGCTTCGCGTTTGCATTTCTGCTAAAAGTAGCTAGCGAGCGAACAACTCGGAATGAGGGCCCTAGTTCTCTGTACAAACATCCATTTTTATATGGTAAAGCACAGATATGTAGGGCTTATATAGCAGTGTCTGCAGGAGTTGTACATTCTGCACTATATGACTGAGGAGCTGTGTGAATGAGGGTGTTCTTAGATGAGATGCACGTACAGTAGTTATGCTCTCACATCAAAAATTGCTGACATGTGAGTTCCAGAGGGGGGGCATCCATGTCCAATGGCTCCGGGGCGCGGTGCTACAAATGCATCAATGTGGCTCTGCCATCCGCTGTTCAGTGCCGCTATTAGCAGCATTTTACAGTGGGACTAGGAACTACTTGTCATAGTGGCCCCACACCTACTGTTCACAGCCACGGTTCCTGGCATTTTATCACAGGGCCAGGCAGGGCCGTCTTAACAGAAGTGTAGGCCCCTGGGCACAGCAATGCACGGGGGCCCCATATCCATCCTTAAGCGGTAGGGGTAGGGTGTGCTATCAGCGGCAGCTTTGATGTCCTGCGGGCAGTAGGGGGTGCTCTATCTTCTGCTCAGCATGTAGGACTTGGAGCAGTAATTTCTGCTAATTACTCCTTTACTGCACAGATGGGGCGGGAGTGAGAACACTAAACTGTAGAAGGGGGCATTGGGCTGGATGAAGGGGCCCTGGCACATGACTTCCATGGTGGTATGGGGTGTTTAATACACAGGGGAGGGGTGGATAGTGGAGTGGGCTAAATATTAATCATTTTCTGGTGGGAGGGCAGCTTGTTTGACTGAAGATATCTCAAGTTCTTGGAAATAGATTTCTTAACTTTGAAAAGGATAAAAAAAACTAGTGACTCCCACCTTTCAGAAGGTTCTGGGGACTTGGTGATCAGAGTTCAGGAGCCAGAGCAATCCACCAACGAATATATAAAACTGCATTTCTCTGACGTCCTAGTGGATGCTGGGAACTCCGTAAGGACCATGGGGAATAGCGGCTCCGCAGGAGACTGGGCACAAAAGTAAAGCTTTAGGACTACCTGGTGTGCACTGGCTCCTCCCCCTATGACCCTCCTCCAAGCCTCAGTCAGATTTTTGTGCCCGGCCGAGAAGGGTGCACACTAGGGGCTCTCCTGAGCTTCTTAGTGAAAGTTTAGTTTTAGGTTTTTTATTTTCAGTGAGATCTGCTGGCAACAGGCTCACTGCATCGAGGGACTAAGGGGAGAAGAAGCGAACTCACCTGCGTGCAGAGTGGATTGGGCTTCTTAGGCTACTGGACACCATTAGCTCCAGAGGGACCGAACACAGGCCCAGCCTCGGAGTCCGGTCCCAGAGCCGCGCCGCCGGCCCCCTTACAGAGCCAGAAGCAAGAAGAGGTCCGGAAAATCGGCGGCAGAAGACATCCTGTCTTCACCAAGGTAGCGCACAGCACTGCAGCTGTGCGCCATTGCTCCTCAGCACACTTCACACTTCGGTCACTGAGAGTGCAGGGCGCTAGGGGGGGGCGCCCTGAGCAGCAATAAAAACACCTTGGCTGGCGAAAATACATCACATATAGCCCCCAGGGCTATATGGATGAATTTTAACCCCTGCCAGATTCCACAGAAAAACGGGAGAAAAGGCCGCCGAGAAGAGGGCGGAGCCTATCTCCTCAGCACACTGGCGCCATTTTCTCTCACAGCTCCGTTGGAGGGAAGCTCCCTGGCTCTCCCCTGCAGTTACTACACTACAGAAAGGGGTTAAAAAAGAGAGGGGGGCACTAATTAGGCGCAGTATAACAATACAGCAGCTATAAGGGGAAAAACACTTATATAAGGTTATCCCTGTATATATATATATATATAGCGCTCTGGTGTGTGCTGGCATACTCTCCCTCTGTCTCCCCAAAGGGCTAGTGGGGTCCTGTCCTCTATCAGAGCATTCCCTGTGTGTGTGCTGTGTGTCGGTACGTTGTGTCGACATGTATGAGGAGGAAAATGAGGTGGAGGCGGAGCAATTGCCTGTAACAGAGATGTCACCCCCTAGGGAGTCGACACCTGAGTGGATGAGCTTATGGAAGGAATTATGTGACAGTGTCAGCTCTTTACAAAAGATTGATGACATGAGACAGCCGGCGACTCAGCCTGTGCCTGTCCAGGTGTCTCAAAAGCCATCAGGGGCTCTAAAACGCCCGTTACCGCAGATGGCAGATACAGACGCCGACACGGATACTGACTCCAGTGTCGACGATTAAGAGACGAATGTGACTTCCAGTAGGGCCACACGTTACATGATTGAGGCTATGGAAAATGTTTTTACACATTTCTGATAATACCAGTACCACTAAAAAGGGTATTATGTTGGGTGAGAAAAAACTGCCTGTAGTTTTTCCTGCATCTGAGGAATTAAATGAAGTGTGTGATGATGCGTGGGTTTCCCCCGATAAAAACTGTTAATTCCTAAAAAGTTATTAGCATCATACCCCTTCCTGCCAGAGGATAGGGCACGTTGGGAAACACCCCCTAGGGTGAATAAAGCGCTCACACGCTTGTCTAAACAGGTGGCACTACCGTCCCCGGATACGGCCGCCCTTAAGGAACCTGCTGACAGAAAGCAGTAAAATATCCTAAAATGTATATACACTCACACGGGTGTGATACTGCGACCAGCAATCCCCTCAGCCTGGATGTGCAGTGCTGGGGTGGCTTGGTCGGATTCCCTGACTGACAATATTGATACCCTAGATAGGGACAGTATATTACTGACTATAGAGCATTTAAAAGATGCATTTCTATATATGCGTGATGCACAGAGGGATATTTGCCGACTGGCATCAAGAGTAAGTGCGCTGTCCATTTCTGCCAGAAGAGGGTTATGGACAAGACAGTGGTCAGGTGATGCTGATTCCAAAAGGCATATGGAAGTATCGCCTTATAAAAGGGAGGAGTTATTTGGGGTAGGTCTAACAGACCTGGTGGCCACGGCAACGGCTGGGAAATCCACATTTTTACCCCAGGTAGCCTCTCAACATAAGAAGACGCCGTATTATCAGGCGCAGTCCTTTGGGCCCCATAAGGGCAAGCGGGCAAAAGGCTCCTCATTTCTGCCCCGTGGCAGAGGGAGAGGAAAAAGGCTGCAGCAAACAGCCAGTTCCCAGGAACAGAAGCCCTCTCCCGTTTTCTGCCAAGTCCTCAGCATGACGCTGGGGCTTTACAAGCGGACTCAGGCACGGTGGGGGCCCGTCTCAAAAAGTTTAGCATGCAGTCGGCTCACTCACAGGTGGACCCCTGGATCCTTCAGGTGGTATCTCGGGTACAAATTGGAATTTGAGACGTCTCCCCTTCGCCGTTTTCCTAAAGTCTGCTTTACCTCCGACTCCCTCCGACAGGGAGGCGGTATGGGAAGCCATTCACAAGCTGTATTCCCAGCAGGTGATAATCAAGGTACCCCTCCTACAACAGGGAAAGGGGTTTTATTCCACGCTGTTTGTGGTACCGAAGCCGGACGGCTCGGTGAGACCTAATTTAAATCTGAAATCCTTGAACACTTACATACAAAGGTTCAAATTCAAGATGGAGTCACTCAGAGCGGTGATGGCAAACCTGGAAGAAGGGGATTATATGGTGTCTCTGGACATCAAGGATGCTTATCTCCATGTCCCAATTTACCCTTCTCACCAAGAGTACCTCAGGTTTGTGGTACAGAACTGTCACTATCAGTTTCAGACGCTGCCGTTTGGTTTGTCCACGGCACCCCGGGTCTTTACCAAAGTAATGGCCGAAATGATGATACTCCTTCGAAGGAAGGGAGTTTTAATTATCCCTTACTTGGACGATCTCCGGATAAGGGCAAGATCCAGGGAACGGTTGGTAGTCGGGGTAGCACTATCTCAAGTAGTGTTGCGGCAGCACGGTTGGATTCTTAATATTCCAAAATCGTAGCTGATCCCGACGACACGTCTTCTATTCCTAAGGATGATCCTGGACACAGTCCAGAAAAAGGTGTTTCTCCAGGAGGAGAAAGCCAGGGAGTTATCCGAACTAGTCAGAAACCTCCTAAAACCAGGCCAAGTGTCAGTGCAGCAGTGCACAAGGGTCCTGGGAAAAATGGTGGCTTCCTACGAAGCAATTCCATTCGGCAGATTCCACACAAGAACTTTCCAGTGGGACCTGCTGGAAAAGTGGTCCGGATCGCATCTTCAGATGCATCAGCGGATAACCCTGTCACCAAAGACAAGGGTGTCTCTCCTGTGGTGGTTGCAGAGTGCTCATCTTCTAGAGGGCGCAGATTCGGCATTCAGGACTGGGTCCTGGTGACCACGGATGCCAGCCTGCGAGGCTGGGGAGCAGTCACACAGGGAAGAAATTTCCTGGGCTTGTGGTCAAGCCTGGAGACATCACTTCACATAAATATCTTGGAGCTAAGGGCCATTTACAATGCCCTAAGCCAAGCAAGACCTCTGCTTCAAGGTCAGCCGGTGCTGATCTAGTCGGACAACATCACGGCAGTCGCCCACGTAGACAGACAGGGCGGCACAAGAAGCAGGAGGGCAATGGCAGAAGCTGCAAGGATTTTTCGCTGGGCGGAAAATCATGTGATAGCATTGTCAGCAGTGTTCATTCCGGGAGTGGACAACTGGGAAACAGACTTCCTCAGCAGAAGTCTTCCACATGATTGTAAACCGTTGGGAAAAACCAAAGGTGGACATGATGGCGTCCCGCCTAAACAAAAAATTGGACAGGTATTGCGCCAGGTCAAGGGACCCTCAGGCAATAGCTGTGGACGCTCTGGTAACACCGTGGGTGTACCAGTCAGTGTATGTGTTCCCTCCTCTTCCTCTCTTACCAAAAGTATTGAGAATTACAAGACGGAGGGGAGTAAGAACTATACTCGTGGCTCCGGATTGGCCAAGAAGGACTTGGTACCCGGAACTTCAAGAGATGCTCACGGAGGACCCGTGGCCTCTACCTCTAAGAAGGGACCTGCTCCATCAAGGACCCTATCTATTCCAAGACTTACCGCGGCTGCATTTGACGGCAGGGCGGTTGAACGCCGGATCCTGAAGGAAAAAGGCATTCCGGATGAAGTCATCCCTACCCTGATCAAAGCCAGGAAGGATGTAACCGCAAAGCATTATCACCGCATTAGGCGAAAATATGTTGCGTGGTGCGAGGCCAGTAAGGCCCCGATGGAGGAATTTCAACTAGGTCGATTCCTGCATTTCCTGCAAACAGGAGTGTCTATGGGCCTAAAATTGGGGTCCATTAAGGTTCAAATTTCGGCCCTGTCAATTTTCTTCCAGAAAGAACTAGCTTCAGTTCCTGAAGTTCAGACGTTTGTAAAAGGGGTACTGCATATACAGCCTCCTTTTGTGCCTCCAGTGGCACCTTGGGATCTCAATGTAGTTTTGGGGTTCCTAAAGTCACAATGGTTTGAACCACTTGAATCTGTGGAGTTAAAATATCTCACATGGAAAGTGGTCATGCTGTTGGCCCTGGCCTCGGCCAGGCGCGTGTCAGAATTGGCGGCTTTATCCTGTAAAAGCCCTTATCTGATCTTCCATTCAGACAAGGCGGAATTGAGGACTCGTCCTCATTTTCTCCCTAAGGTGGTTTCAGCGTTTCATCTGGACCAACCTATTGTGGTACCTGCGGCTACTAGTGACTTGGAGGACTCCAAGTTGTTGGACATAGTCAGTGCCCTGAAAATATATGTTTCCAGGACGGCTGGAGTCAGAAAATCTGACTCGCTGTTTATCCTGTATGTACCCAACAAGCTGGGTGCTCCTGCTTCTAAGCAGACTATTGCTCGTTGGATTTGTAATACAATTCAGCTTGCACATTCTGTGGCAGGCCTGCCACAGCCAAAATCTGTAAAAGCCCATTCCACAAGGAAGGTGGGCTCATCTTGGGCGGCTGCCCGAGGGGTCTCGGCTTTACAACTTTGCCGAGCAGCTATTTGGTCAGGGGCAAACACGTTTGCTAAATTCTACAAATTTGATACCCTGGCTGAGGAGGACCTGGAGTTCTCTCATTCGGTGCTGCAGAGTCATCCGCACTCTCCCGCCCGTTTGGGAGCTTTGGTATAATCCCCATGGTCCTTACGGAGTTCCCAGCATCCACTAGGACGTCAGAGAAAATAAGAATTTACTTACCGATAATTCTATTTCTCGTAGTCCGTAGTGGATGCTGGGCGCCCATCCCAAGTGCGGATTGTCTGCAATACTTGTACATAGTTATTGTTAACTAAATCGGGTTATTGTTGTTGTGAGCCATCTATCCAGAGGCTCCTCTGTTATCATGCTGTTAACTGGGTTCAGATCACAGGTTGTACGGTGTGATTGGTGTGGCTGGTATGAGTCTTACCCGGGATTCATAAATCCTTCCTTATTGTGTACGCTCGACCGGGCACAGTATCCTAACTGAGGCTTGGAGGAGGGTCATAGGGGGAGGAGCCAGTGCACACCAGGTAGTCCTAAAGCTTTACTTTTGTGCCCAGTCTCCTGCGGAGCCGCTATTCCCCATGGTCCTTACGGAGTGCCCAGCATCCACTACGGACTACGAGAAATAGAATTATCGGTAAGTAAATTCTTATTATTAGGCGTGTGGAGCTGGAGCAGGGACCAGGTGCTTGAAGGCTGATATCTCTGGTTCTGGGCATAGTAGAGATAAGCTGCCAGTGTCCACCATAAGGGGAGAGTCCCAGCTTTTGGAGTATTGCTTAGAAAAACTCTACGTCAGACAGAACCCGAGATATCTAGCTGGGAAGAGCAATTAACAGGCTTGGATGGAGACCACTGTTTTGAAGTCGGATATCTCCTTTTCCCCATGGCCGATTTAAAAAAATCTGGTACCCCTGGAAAAAGGGGACCCTCAGCTATCAGCCTAGGGCCCTTATACTCCTGGGGCCCTCAGGCAAGTGCCCATTGAGCCCATACAAAAAAATGGTCCTGGGGCGAGGACTAAGATGATGCTATTCAAATTCGGAACTCTCCCGAATGTTCCAGGACAGTTTGCAAGTATGGACCCACATGCAACCTCAAGATTTCACTTTATGGAAATTTATTATTTAAATGAGATTCACGGAGTGTATAAGGAACATTGGGCATGATTCAGCACTAGACACTGATTTAAACGCCCACGCAGATTCCTGATTATCGGGAATGTGTGCAGATGCAGGACCCATTGTGCTCATGTGCAGAACAGGTCCTGAACAATCATACGAGGTTCCCCTCTACCATCTGCATCTATGTGATTGACAGGCCGGGGGGGCGGGTCTGGAAATGGGGGCGTGCCGCACCAATTTTCTGGGACTGGTAAGGCCAGGATCTGCGTCTCCAGACTTCCTGGCCTCGCAAGGCGCCCTGCGATGGCCAATCTGAAGTCAGCTGTCCGTCTGCAGGAAACGGACGCGATGTTGATCCTAGGTTGTGACCTCGATTGTAATGCTGGGATTGCAAGTGCAGCAAGGAGGCATCTGACACCTCCTTCTGCATTTGCCTTTTTTAGTGCGGCTTTGCAAATCCATCTACTGCTAAATCAGGCCCATATTGGGGTATAGAGTGTTGCCTAATTAGCGGTGCAATCCATTGTTATTTTTCCCTGTGAAAGGATTTTATTTTTACATGTTCTTTGAGGTGGTCTAAAATAAGGCTTTTGCCTGTACTTACAAGGGGATTACTTTCTTGCTGTACCTTCTTGATGGAAAAGTACATTTTCAATGTAATGAAAACATCAAATACATAAAACTGACTTACATTATGCCAATTTCCCTGGACTTTCCTGATAAATGTAAGACCAT